>NW_022681471.1:87715660-88048259 GCF_009764315.1 Trachypithecus francoisi | reverse complement strand
CCTCTAGCACGATTGACAAGAAAAAAGACACAAATACCAATAGCAGGCAAAAAAGGGATATCACTACAAACCTCTCAGGTATTATTAAAAAGATAATAAGGAAATACTATGAATAACTGTACACACATAAATTTGACAACTTAGATGAAAAGGATCAATTCCTTGGAAGCCACAAGCTAACAGACCCACCAAAATTAAATAAGGCACCCAAGTGACCTTATAATTATTAAGGAATGTTTAAAAACTTCGGAAAAAGAAATCTCCGGGTCCAAATGGTTTCACTGATGAATTTTGCCAAATATTTAAAGAATAATAATATTTTACATTATCTTTTTTTTTTTTTTTTGAGAAAGAGTCTTGCTCTGTCACCTAGACTGGAGTGCAGTGGCGCAATCTCGGCTCACTGCAAGCTCTGCCTCCCGGGTTCACGCCGTACTCCTGCCTCAGCGTCCAGAGTAGCTGGGACTACAGGCGCCCGCCACCACGCCCGGCCAATTTTTTGTATTTTTAGTAGAGACGGGGTTTCACTGTGTTAGCCAGGATGGTCTCGATCCGCCCACCTCGGCCTCCCAAAGTGCTGGGATTACAGGCGTGAGCCACCATGCCTGGCCTATATATTATCTTTTCCAGATAGTAGAAGAGGGAATACTTTCCAGTTCATTTTATAAGGCCAGAATTACCCTGATGTCAACCATAGACAAAAGATAGTAGATGCAAAAATCCTCAACAAAATATTAGAAAATGGAATTCAGCAACATATAAAGTAATAATATATCATGACCAGGGAGGTTTATCTCAGGAATGCAAGAATTGATCATATTAACAGTCTAAAGAAGGAAAACCACATAATCACATTAATAAATGCAGAAAAATAAATGAGAAGGGAATTTCCTCAATTTGAGAAAGGCCATCCACAAAAATACATATAACTAATATATTTAATAATAAAAGACTGCATGCTTTTCTCTTGAGATTGGGAACAAGACAAAGCTATCTACTCTTACTATGTCCATTCAACATAAAGTGGCAATCTTAGCCAGTGTAATAATGCAAGAAAAAGAAAAACATACGAATTGGAAAGAAAGAAATAAAATTGTCTCTATTCAGAGAAGACATGATTATAATCCAAAGAATCTCAGATAAGCTACAGAAATACTCTTAGAACCATTAGTGAGGTTGCAAACTCATCAGATACAAAGTCAACCTATAAACGCCAATCACACTTCTATGAACAAGCAATGATCAACTGGAAACAAATCCAAAAATAATAATAAGGCTGGGTGTGGTGGCTCATGCCTGTAATTCCAGCACTTTGGGAGGCTGAGGTGTATGGACTGCTTGAGTACAGGAGTTCGAGGCTGCAGTGAGCTATATCGTGCCACTTCACTCTGCCTGGCCCATAGAGCAAGACCTTATCTCAAAGAATAATAATAATAACATTTACAATAGCTCCAAAAAGTGAAATACTTGGATATAAATCTAACAAAACAAGTACAAGATCTGTATGCTGAAACCTACAAAACACTGATGACAAAAATTGAAGAAGGCCTAAATAACAGGAGAGACATGCCCTGTTCATGGATAAGACTCAGAATAGTAAAGATGTCAATTATCTCCAAAAGCAAAACCCCCAAAAATCAACCAAACAAACAAATGAAAAAATGACCATAGTGGCACGCACCTGCAGTTTCAGCCCAGCTACTTGGGAGACTGAGGCGAGGAGTTGCTTGAGTCTAGGAGGTAGAGGGCAGCAGTTAGCCGTGATTGTGCCCCTGCACTCCGACCTGGACGACAGAGTAGATCCTGTCAAAAAAAAAAAAAAAAAAAAAGCGATTCACAATTCCAGTTAAAACATTGTAGCTGGATTTCTTTTGTAGATATTGTCAAGCTGATTTGAAAATTTATATGGAAGGTCAAAGGAATTAAATAGCCAAGCTACTTTGAAAAAGAGCAAAGTTAGAGAAATCACACTACCTAATTTTAAGACGAATTTACAGTGACAGAAAGCAGATCAGTGGTTTCCTGGGGGCAGCGAACAGGCAGGTGGAGGGGCTGAAGGAAAGGATTACGACGGGACAAGGAAAGTTTTGGGGTAGTAGATAGATTCATTATCTTGTTTGTGGTGTTGGTTTCATGAATATATGTGACAAATTTGTCAAACTGTACACTTTAAATATGTACAGGCCAATTATAACTCAATAAAGCTATTTTTGAAATGTCTTTCCAAAGAGACGTATTACTTTTACATCCAGTAGGTGGCAGCTGGAACCATGGATTTTGACAGTATGTTTGCGTCTTATCCTCCAGCCGTATTTTAGTTTGTAAAATAACATATAGGAAGTGTAATATCTACGTAGGTTAGTTAGCACGGTGGTATATTTTATAAGACTATGATGAAAATAAAAGGGAACATAATAGGTCGTTACCAGATTATTTATTGTTCCTTGAAGCTTTAATATAGTTAAGTATGAAATGCAGAATCAAGAAGAGATATGTACCCACCCACCCTGGCAATTTACAAAGAATCAAGAGGCTGATTGACAGTTGAACGATTCTTTGCTCTTCTATAGTACCTTTTACAGAAAGCCTTAGAAGTGTTATCAAAGCCACCTGTCACTCCTTGTTAAAAACGCTCTGCCTTTTAAAAGTTGTAAATTAAAACTTAACCCTGTTAATGATATCATTGCCTCATTTTTCTTTCTAACTACATTGAAATTTCAGTCCCAGGATTCTCTAGTTGTCTTCAGAGCTCCCTGTGGCAGGAAAGAAGACCTGTCCTCATCCTGCATAGGAGTAGGGAGCAGTTCCTTTGACCCCCAGACCAGTTATCTGTTGAAAAAGAAAAGAGAGAATCTCAGGCGAAAGGTAATTCACAAGTATTCTTCAAAAGCATTTTTATGATTTGTAATAATATACTTAGCCACCTATTATCTTTGTTTTATTTCCTATCATAAAAAGGAATTACCTGACTGGATATTTATGGTCCAACCCAATTATTCATATAGTTTATAATTCAACTAGCAATCTTTTACGACTAACTTAGATTTAAAACTGAATTAGTTCTATCATCTGCTGCCTGCTAAGAAAGGGGTTTCTACATTATGTATTTCTTTTCAGCTCAAAAGCTCTACGATTTTTATCAGTGTTTATTCTACTGCTAAAAGATGTTAAAAATCTGAAAAATCCTTAAGACATCAAAACAATCAACTGATCTTCTAGGCATGTTGTAAATATTGGTTTCCCAAGTTCATTCTACTGATTTGAAGAGTTTCAATAAACAGGAAGTAAAAAAAATTTAATGTACAAAGTAGGCTAAACACATCATCTTGGAATTCGGATAACTTAGTCTCTAGAAAATCGAAATAAAATGTTTTTCAGTCTAGCATGATGAGCTTAACATGCTAAATAGGATTATGCTTTAGAAGTATGCAAAAGTACCAATCACTCAGTTACTTACAGGGGATTTTCCCCAACCCCCAAAATCAAAGAAATGGTCATATCACCTTGAAAATTCCACCAGCTTCAGGCTGCCTCAAAAGGCCCTCGGGGTCCATCCCATCCCGGGCGCAGGTCACATACATTTCAGAGTAATTCTTCCCTCCAAAGCAGCATGAAGTTGTTTTATCAACAGGCAGCTTCACAGTTTGAAGTCTTTTCCCTAGACCACCAAGTATTTTATTAAAGTTTAGTTGCAGCAATTTCCAACCTGTGTATTGTTTATTGTTTCTAGGGAAGATCTAAGAAGACTGTGGGGGTCAGGATTCATCTGTGCATTTAATATTCAATCTGCTTTCCCTGACAATTTATTTTGAGCAAAAAGATGCACTTCTACAGGAAAAGAAATTCTGACTAACTTTCGGGCTATATCTCTGCTTGGCCATGACAAGGATTTTTCATTTTGCTGTGGGCCTACCTGTCACAGGATCTAAACGAATCACTCTTCCTCCGTTGTAACAGGCCACCCAGAGCTTCCCCTCAGCATCAATACACATTCCATCTGGGATTTGTTCTTCTTTTTCGAGCTTGTAACCACTTCTGCGGTTGGCTATGGTTAAAAGGCAAAAACAAAAACAGAACCACAACAAAACAACAGGCCACTAAATACTGAGAATCAAACAGGGAGCTCTCAAGCTGGTTATAAATACTGATCACTTCAGCTTATCCAGTGTCTGGCATGTGAACAAAGGATTTTACCACATGATTGGGATGGATTCATTGTCTTTTGTTTGGGTACAGGCATCTGTTTAAGCATTCAGAGGAGAGAGAAAAAAGAAAGCAGAATTCTTACTAAAAGACCAATAATAGTTCTTTTTGAAGCTGACCTGAACTGGGGCCCTGCATGTCTATGTCAAGTACATGTCAGCTTGTGGTTAGACCTTTGCTGTTTCAGTTACAAAACTCTTGAGATCCACAAGGCAACTTAATGGTACCACGTGAACAGTTCATGCACAAAAACTAGCAAGATATATGAGTTCTTTTTCTGCCTGACTGAGTGCTCCAAAATCAAGACTAAATATTAGAAGAGCCTGTTTCTGGCAGGAGGGGCACGCAGAAACCACCTAGGTGCCCTTAAGAGGGGGTAACCGCGGTATACAAAAAACAAATATCAAAATCCAGAATTTTATGCTACAAAGTCCAGGTCACTACAGTCATCAGATTGAGGTATAATGGAAAAATGTTAAAACCACGTATAATGACAATGGGTACAAACAGTTATAAAAAAGAGGACTACATCCTTCTTTATTTTCCTTCCTTCCTTCCTTCCTTCCTTCCTTCTTTCCCTCTCTCTCTTTCTCTCTTTCTCTCTTTCTCTCTTTCTCTTTCTTTCTTCCTTTCTTTCTTTCTTTCTTTCTTTCTTTCTTTCTTCTTTTTCTTCTCTCTCTCTCTCTCTCTCTCTTCTTTCTTCTTTCTTTCTTTCTTTTCTTGATGGAGTCTCTCTGTTGCCAGGCAGGAGTACAGTGGCACGATCTCGGCTCACTGCAACCCCTGCCTCCCGGTTCAAGCGATTCTCCTGCCTCAGCCTCCGAAGCACTACGTATTTCAAAGCAAAACATCTGCACCAGAATAGTTTGCCTCTGATTAAATCTGCATGCAGAGTTCTGGGGATATTTTTTCGAAGTCATTTTTATTATTAGTGTTGCTCTTTTGTTTCATAAAAGGTTTGGCACCTTTCATGAAACAGTTTCAAGGACTCCCTTCTAGATTCTAAAGAATTCCTTCCCTCCCATTTTCCAACTATGGCTCCTTTCAAGCATATTGATGGAGTTGGACAACGTGCAATTACTTTTTTTTTGCGTTTCCATTTTGAAAGGTTGGTAATTAGCTTCTGAGTACTTGCCTATGGTTAACTAAAGTAGAACAAGTAGAACAAGAAACAACAATAAAAAACCTCAAGGTTTCTGTTCTTTTGCACCAATATTCCATTAAGTATTATCTGCCTTTAGCACCTCCTGGTAGAACAGGATCCCTTTTGCAGTGAGCCTCTTTCTGGTGATGATGGCAAGGAAGAGGATTAAGAATCTATATTTGTATTAATTATTTTTTATTAGCTTCCCCAGATCTATCCACATTATGCCAAACTCTTGCCATATTTAAATATGTTGAGGGCCATGATTTGACTGGCAGCACAGTCAAGTCTGTGCTATCATTACTATATGGAATAGTAGCATCAGAAAGCTCTTCATTTAAGTAAGGACCTCTTCACATGAGGTGAGGGAGAGGCGCCTTACTAGTCACAAACATATGAAAACAATACCAGCAGCACTGAGACAAATAATGAAAAATACATACAGATCTGTCCTGTCTGCAGGTCATAGTCAAAGGCATCCACGGAGTAGGACAGGCTGTCAATGTAATAGAAGATTTTGTGGTCTAGCGACCAATCCAAACCATTGGAGATGTCCACCTGGTCAAAGTACTTTTTCACGTGATGGTCAGGAAAGAGGGAGTACAGGGCTCCCTGGTGCCGCTCAAGAACTGCCGGAGCCGTTTCCTCAGCCATGGTGCCTGTGAAAACCAAACAGCACTAAGCTCTGCCCCACAGCATCTTGCCCCATGCACGACACCATCCTTTCTCACCAGGGATCTTTTCCAGTGATTAAATCAAAGGAAATCATTATACAATTCTAATCTGGGCCCTATATATTTTTTAAAAATGACAATTACCTTGCGTATAATGCAAATTAAAACTGTGCCTAGAGGTTCTGCTTCAAAATAAGAAGGAGTAAACATGCATGAACTTCATTTTCTCCCACTGAGCACAGCTATAAAACCTGGATAAAATACATGGCACAGCCGTCTTAGAACTCTGAAAAGCAAATATTAGCAGGTAGCTCAGGGAAGAACAGCAGACGTAGAAGTACCATGGAATTGATGGTGAGCTCTTCATTTTCTTCTCTGGTATCTGCCAGCCTGAACTCAACGCACCCTGAAATCTGGAAATGTGCACTGTGGTGCAGACAGAGATCCAAGAGAAACCCCCTAGATCTGGTTCAAGGAGCAGAAAAGGAAACTCCTGAAGCTCAGAGAGAGTGGAGAAAATCCCTAGGTTATTTTCCACTCCTTTTTCTCCATTCTCTCATGCACCAGTCCCCAGACAAGTCTGCAGCAGGGGTAGCAACGGCAGAGAGAATGGCCAGCAGCAGGAAACTGTAGGAATGCAAACTCCAAGGGAAGGAGACGTTCATCTCCATTGGGTGAAGCTGCAGCCCCAAAAGGGTGACGCCAAATACTGTTGCTTTTATATTATCTTCTCTGTCCTTGCTGCTTGGCCCCAGAGGCAGCCTAGTCATAGAAATGGGTGGTTTCTGGCTGGTGGAATGAAAAGGAGAGGTCCAGGAAACTGGAAATGACTGAGAGATAGTGAAGGGGCAATTGCTCAGGAACGCAATCCCGTTAAGCTGTTTACGATCTCCTAGGATCACCCCAACTTGGACTTATACATGCATGAATTGGATTTGAATTAGCCTACTGAAGACATTGAGAGCAGAGCTGATAGAACTCCTTCTGGGTCCCAGACTGACCACTGAGTGGCACACGTGTGGGACAGATCCTAATAACATCTAATAAAAAACAGGTTGGAACTTGTGGCCTGAACCTACATGTATACATTGCCTGCTAAGACAACTATAACAACATTCTTCAAAGGATTTCTTCTTCCTCTTCCTCCTCCTCCTCCTCCTCTTCCTCTTCCTCCTCCTCCTTCTCTTCTTCCTCCTCCTCCTCTTCTTCCTTCTTCCTTCTTTCTTCTTTCTTCTTCGATATGTCATCCAGGCTGGAGTGTTGTGGCACGATCATGGCTCACTGCAGTCTCAATCTCCCAGGCTCAGGCAATTGTCCTACTTCAGCCTCCCGAGTGGCTGGGGCTACAGGCACATACCACCACGCCAGGCTAGGTTTGTTTGTTTTGTTTTTGTATTTTGAGTAGAGACGGGGTTTTGCCATGTTGCCCAGGCTGGTCTCAAACTCCTAGACTCACTCTGGTTGCCCAGGCTGGAGTACAGTGATGCGGTGTCAGCTCATGCAGCCTCAACCTCCTCTAGGCTCAGGTGATTCTCCTGCCTCAGCCTCCCGAGTAGCTCAAGCAACTCAAGCAATCCACCTGCCTTGGCCTCCAAAGTGCTGGGGTCACAGGCATGAGCCGCCATGCCAAACCCCCTCCTTCTCTTTCTCCTTCTTCTTCTTTTTTTTTTAGCAGCAGAGTCTTGCTCTGTTGCCCAGGCTGGAGTGCAGTGGCGTGATCACAGCTCATTGCAACCTCAACCTCCTGGACTCAAGCGTTCTTCCCACCTCAGCCTCTGAGCAGCTGGGTCTGTGGGGGTAAGCCACCATGCCTGGCTCATTTGTTTTATTTTTTATTTTTGTAGAGACGGCGTTTCACTGTGTTTCCCAGGCTGGTCTCAAACTCCTGAGCTCAAGTGATCTACCTGCCTCAGCCTCCCAAAGTGCTGGGATTACAGGCTTGAGCCACCGTGCCCGGTCAAAGGATTTCAATAAGACTCAGGGCCTCATAATATTCAAAATGTCTAGAACACAACCCCAGATTACTTGGCAACACAAAGAAACATGGAAATCTCGACTCACATAGGAAAAGAGAATCAACAGATGCCAAAAATGAGATGGCACAGATGCCAAAGAGACAATGCAGATGGGAAGCCTGAAGAGCAAGCAAGACAGGGTCGATCCTCCCTCCTTGGGGAGAAAGATGTTCCCTTGGCAGTTTCCTGCTCTAGGTCAGTTGGGTTTGTTTCATGGCTCTCCCTGCACACTATCTGCCTCACAGAAAAAGAGGCCTGGAACATGCACATGAATCTCCTGCTGCTTGGAAAGCCTCTTCCTTGGTGGACAGAATAATCTAGAGCCTCAGCTTCATTATCTAGTAACAAGCATAGACAGGTCAGATCTTGGGTGTGGTGATATCTTCAGGATGCCATCACCTTGAGGATCCATCTAGACTATAAGATGACCCCACCTTTTTCTGGGCCTGGGGCACCTCAGAGTAACCTATTAGGTATATACTACTGTACCAGTGTTAGGCATCTGCCAGAATACTGTAGTATTATGACATCATTATATATAATATTATAATATATAAATATAATAGATAATATTATATATAGTTGTATTATATATTATACAATATATAATTATATTAATATATTATATAATTGCATATATATTATATAATATATAATTATATTATATGTACTTATATAATTATACTATATTATAATATATAAATTAAAATTATATATTATAATATATAAAGTAAAACTATATATTATTATAAGCATAATATTATAGTATTAGTATTAGTACTATAGAATATTATAGTAATACCTAATAGTTACAACCACAATGACACCTACAATTTTAAGAGGTTTCTTGGCCGGGCGCGGTGGCTCAAACCTGTAATCCCAGCACTTTGGGAGGCCGAGACGGGCGGATCACGAGGTCAGGAGATCGAGACCATCCTGGCTAACACGGTGAAACCCCGTCTCTACTAAAAAAATACAAAAATCTAGCCGGGCGAGGTGGCGGGCGCCTGTAGTCCCAGCTACTCCGGAGGCTGAGGCAGGAGAATGGCGTGAACCCGGGAGGCGGAGCTTGCAGTGAGCAGAGATCCGGCCACTGCACTCCAGCCCGGGCTACAGAGCGAGACTCCGTCTCAAAAAAAAAAAAAAAAAAAAAAAAAAAAAAAAAAAATAAGAGGTTTCTTGATGGCCCAGAGACTCCATGCTAAGAATGCAGGCCTTGGAGGCCATCTTTATTTTTGTCTCACAAAGTGCTTCAGAACTATAAACTTTTAAAAAAAATGTGGAGCTCTTCATGCATTTGCGTGTCATCCTTGTGCAGGGGCCATGCTAATCTTCTCTGTATTATTCCAATTTTAGTAGATATGCTGCTGAAGCGAGCACAGAACTGTCAACTTCTACTCAAAAGAGGGAAAGAAAATCAATTTCACCAGGAGGTGAAATATCCAATCACATATCTTTATCCTGCAGAAATTACTGCAGAAGGGCTTCCAACAGATTCTCATCTTTAATCTTTCAACCTGTCCCTGACCATATCTGTGGTTGTATAAAGCCCAGGAAGATGGGAAGCAGTCTACAGTCAGCTGCTCTGACCTCTCCTGCCTTCCAGGTTGAACATGCACAGGGCCAGGACAGCAGGGCCAACAATATGAGGCGGCAGTGTGGGAAGGTGGGAATAGCAGAGATGGAGAATCAACTTTGGCTAACTTAGAAGGTTATTATGATGAGAAATATATGTGAAATGCATTATCTAATTTAAAACTGTAGATAAAATTCTTTTAAACCTGCATATAAGTCATTCTGCAACCATCATAGTAAACTTTGGTTCAAGAAAGAATCATCAACGAATGTAAAACTTAAGGGAGAAATTTCGATGAGGACCAGGATATTTGTGTGGACTTAGAGTATCTCCCCATGTTGTAGCCAGCCTCCAAGATAGCCCCTAATGATTCCCACCTTTCAGCATCCTCGCCCTTGGATAGTTCCCTCTGTCATTGTCTGTGTGACCAATAGCATATGGCAGAAGTGATGGTATGTCACTTCTAATTGGCTAAAGACCGTGGCTTCCATCTTGGATCTTGGGTGCATGTGTTTTCTCTCTCTCTCCTCTCTCTATCTCTCTGTCTCTCTCTCTCTCCTCTTATCACTAGTTCTAGGGGCAGCCATGTCCTGAGCAGCCCTATGGAGAGACCCACCAGCTAAGGAGCTGAAGCCTCCTGCCAACCCCTATGTGAATGAGCTTAGAAGTGGATCCTTCAGACCTCTTCAGAGAATCCAGCCTTTTCTGAGGCTGCAGCCCCTGCGGAAAGCTTGACTGCAGTCTTATGAGATAGCCTGAACTGGATCCATTCAGCTAAGCTGCACCCAGATTCTTGACCTTCAGAAACCATCTGAGATAATAAATATTTCTTATTTTAAGCCTCTTAGTTTCAGCGTAATTTGTTATCCAGCAATAGATAACTAACAACCCCCACAAATTGCTTATAAATTGCAATTAAAAATAGTTATGCAGTAGATAAATCTGACAGAGCCTTAACCTGGTGATCAAAATCACCAACGAGAGGACACATGGACATCGTGTACCTCCAGATGGGTTACCCTGAGAACAGACCATTATCTATGCAGTATTCCAGTCAGGAATGTATAACATCAACTTGATCACAAGCAAACACCAGACAGATACTAAATAAGGAATGCCCTATTAAAAAAGGGGGAAGTTGGGTAGGGCTAGCTGTATTCTTCAAAATGGCAATGTTATAAAAAACAACAACAAAAAAAGCTATGAAAATGTTCCAGTTCTAAAAAAGATCAAAGAGATATGAAAAGGAAATGCAATCCATGATCCTAGACTGGATCCTGTGCTGGAGGGAAAAAATGTGAGAAAGAACACTTTTTGCACAATTGACAAAACTGGGATTTAAATAGTATATCAGATAAAATGACTCTATCAATGCTAAACTTTTTTAAGTTGATCACTCTAACTGTGGTCATGTAAGAATATGTCATCGTTCTTGGGAAATTCACACTGCAGCATTTTAGGGGTAAAGGCACATAGGATATACATGCAACCTACTCTCACATGATTCTGGAGATAGGCCGGGCGCAGTAGCTCACAACTGTAATCCCAGCACTTGGGAGGATGAGGTGCGAGGATCACTTGAGCTCAGGAGTTCAAGACCAGCCTGGGCAACATAGTGAGATCTCATCTCTATTTTTTTTAATAAAGGATTCCAGAGATAAATATGTTTAGATATATACAGACAGCGAATGATAAAGCAAATGGAACAAAACGTTAGCAATAGGTGAACCTGAGTAAAAGGTATACAATACAAGTGTTGTTTGTACTATTCTTTTTTTTTTTTTTTTGAGATGGAGCCTCTCTCTATTGCCCAGGCCGGAGTGCAGTGGCGTGACCTTGGCTCACTGCAAGCTCTGCCTCCCAGGTGCACACCATTCTCCTGCCTCAGCCTCCCCAGTAGCTGGGACTACAGGTGCCCACCACCACACCTGGCTATTTTTTTTATTTTTAGTAGAGACAGGGTTTCACCTTGTTAGCCAGGATGGTCTGAATCTCCTGACCTCATGATCTGCCCGCCTCGGCCTTCCCAAAGTGCTGGGATTACAGGCGTGAGCCACCACGCCCGGCCTGTACTATTCTTATTTTTTTTCTGTAAATTTGAAAATATTTCTGATTTAAAATCAACAACAAAACCCCTGTATTTAAAACTCACTTAAACCACCAAAATACCATACAGATTTTGGTCTCTGCTAGAGACGGAAATGCAAATGAAGATTTTATCATAGGATTTTATGTGTGTGTGTGCTACAAGTTACTCAGGCAATAATAAAGAACCCAAGATTCATTACAAATAACACTTCTGAGGTAGTGAGAACTTTCTTTCTTTCTTCCTTTCTTCCTTCCTTCCTTCCTTCTTTTTTCTTTCTTTCTTCCTTTCTTCCTTCCTTCCTTCCTTCTTTTTCTTTCTTTCTTTCTTTCTTTCTTTCTTCTTTCTTTCTTTCTTTCTTTCTTCTTCTTTCTTCTTTCTTCTCCTTCCTTTCCCTTCCTTCCTTCCTTCCTTTCTTTTCTTTCTTCTTCCTTCCTTCCTTCCTTCCTCCTTCCTTCCTTCCTTCCTTCTTCTTCTTTCTTTCTTTTTTTCTTTCTTTCTTTCTCTCTCTCTCTCTCTCTCTTTCTTTCTTTCTTTCTTTCTTTCTTTCTTTCCTTTCGAGACTCTATCAGCCAGATTGGAGTACAGTGGCACGATCTTGGCTCACTGCAGCCTCAAACTACTGGGCTCAGATGATCCTTCCAACTCAGCCTCCTGAGTAGCTGGGACCACAGGTGCACGCCACCACACCCAGCTAATTTTTTGTAATTTTGGTAGAGACGGGATTTCACCATGTTGCTCAGGCTGGTCTCGAACTCCTGGGCTCATGCGATCCACTCGCCTTGGCTCCCAAAGTGCTGGGATTACAGGCGTGAGCCACCACCCTAGCCAGTAGTGAAAACTTTGTATGTCAAAGTATTTCCTCCAAGGCTCAGTAAGTAGGTGTTAAGAGAAATTTTACCAGCAAAGTACCTCCCGGCGGGATCCACCTTCCCGTCATTGAAGCGATTGTTTTTCTTGTCGTTATCCACTGTGGCCAAGACAACTGCTGATTGTTCTTCCCAGTTCAAAGCACAGAACTTTGTTCCAATGGTGGCAACATAACCTCCCGACTGGCGAAGGGCCACAGAGCTGACTGGGGCATCTGTAGAGGCAAAGCAACAGTTAAAAAGCAGTACCAGTTTAGTGGCTGAGGCCACTGAGGTCACTGTGCTACCTGGCATCTCTTAGAGTGGGAGCCCAGCTCTCGTGACAATGGGAGTGCTCTCTTCCTTCTATTGAGTAGGGAAGGCTATGTAACCTAGTACATTTGTTGAGTATGAATTATGTGTGCTGATCTGGGCAGCAATAGATAGAAATGTGAATAAAACCTAATTCCTCTGGAAGCTCCCAGTCTAGTGGAAGCAGAGAAGTGAAAGCACAGTGGCCATGATATGGAGCAGGTGCCACATCCAGTTCAGAGGAGGAGTTTCTAATCTAGGGGCACCGGGACAGTCATCACAGAGCAAGTGATACCCCATTTTGCCAAAAAATGTTCCAGAACATTCAGAGACACAAACTGAGTTTAGTTATAGCAACTAGGTTTTGTGACATCTCTCTCCCTCTCCAATCCAGGATTTGCCTTTTTTTTTTTTTTTTTTTACAGAGTTTTGTTCTTGTTGCCCAGGCTGGAGTGCAGTGGTGCAATCTCAGCTCACTGCAACCTCTGCCTCCTGGGTTCAAGCAATTCTCCTGCCTCAGCCTCCTGAGTAGCTGGGATTACAGGCATGTGCCACCACGCCTGGCTAATTTTTATTTGTATTTTTAGTAGCGATGGGGTTTCACCATGTTGGCCAGGCTGATTTCGAACTCCTGACCTCAGGTTATCCACCCGCCTTGGCCTCCCAAAGTATTGGGATATTAGGCATGAGCCACCGCGCCTGACCCAGGATTTGTCTTTTCTAAGGGGCCCTATTTTATATGTATTAAATGCAAATTGTTTCTCAGATCCTTTTTTGAAGTAACCACGGTAAAAATTAATAAACAGATAGAATGTAGATGTAGAGATAGTATAATCACATCTCTTCATTATATTACTATATTTTATGTTTTTAAATTTTAGGTTTTCTTTGTTTAATATTTTTCCATGTATAAGAAAACTTTTTTTTTGTTTTGTTTTTTTTGAGATGGAGTCTTGCTCTGTTGCCCAGGCTGGAGTGCAGTGTCATGATCTTGACTCACTGCAACCTCTGCCTCCTGGGTTCAAGGGATTCTCCTGCCTCAGCCTTCCAAGTAGCTGGGATTACAGACTGTGCTACCACGCCTGGCTAATGTTTGCATTTTTAGTAGGGACAGGGTTTCACCATGATGGTCAGGCTGGTCTTGAACTCCTGGCCTCAAGCGATCCACCCACCTCAGCCTCCCAAAAGTGTTGAGATTACAGGCATGAGCTACTGCACTGGGCCAAGAAATTTTTTTTTTTTTTTTAAGTGGAGAGATTGATTGCTGTGGTGAAATAAATTTATAAGAATTGATTTTGAAAACATTTCCTAAGCACCTATTCAGTGTAAGATAATGGGAGCTTCAGGAGTCACCCTTAGCTCAAAGCCCTGCTCACACTTTGATTGGAGTCATCAAGGGTCCCAGGGAATGTGTAGGACAACTCTCATCGGGGATCCCAGCCTACAGCCTGAGACTTCTCTTGGTTGCTCTCTAAGCTACTGCTGACACCACAGCTTTTTCCATGGGTTGGGGGTGGGGCGGGGGGGCGCTTTTCAGATCACAGATTGGCATGTGTGTCTGCTGCAAAAGAGACTAGAAAAGGCAAGGGGACCCCATCCCCATTCTACCCTCAGAGTTCACAGTCATTTTACCACAGTCATACTTCTGGGTGAATTAAAAAGTTGTTCCTGGGGCCGGGCGCGGTGGCTCACGCCTGTAATCCCAGCACTTTGGGAGGCCGAGGCGGGCGGATCACGAGGTCAGGAGATCGAGACCATCCTGGCTAACACAGTGAAACACCGTCTCTACTAAAAATATGAAAAATTAGCTGGGCGTGGTGGCGGGCGCCTGTAGTCCCAGCTACTCGGGAGGCTGAGGCAGTAGAATGGCGTGAACCCAGGAGGCGGAGCTTGCAGTGAGCTGAGATCGCTCCACTGCACTCCAGCCTGGGCGACAGAGCCAGACTCCGTCTCAAAAAAAAAAAAAAAAATGTTGTTCCCTTTCATTTAAAAATAAAGAAGTTTAAAGCGGGCCGTGGTGGCTCATGCCTGTAATCTCCGCACGTTGGGAGGTCAAGGCAGGATAATTGCTTGAGCCCAGGAGTTCAAGACCAGCCTGGGCAATATAGGGAGACCCTGTCTCTACAAAAAATAAAAATAAAATTAAGGCCGGGCGCGGTGGCTCAAGCCTGTAATCCCAGCACTTTGGGAGGCCGAGACGGGCGGATCACGAGGTCAGGAGATCGAGACCATCCTGGCTAACACGGTGAAACCCCGTCTCTACTAAAAATACAAAAACTAGCCGGGCGAGGTGGCGGGCGCCTGTAGTCCCAGCTACTCGGGAGGCTGAGGCAGGAGAATGGTGTAAAACCCGGGAGGCGGAGCTTGCAGTGAGCTGAGATCCGGCCACTGCACTCCAGTCCGGGCGACAGAGCGAGACTCCGCCTCCAAAAAAAAAAAAAAAAAAAAAAAAAAAAAAAAAAAAAAAAAAAAAAAAAAAAATTAGCTAGGTGTGGTGGCACACGCCTGTGGTTCCAGCTACTCAGGAGGCTAAGGTGGGAGGATTGCTTGAGCCTGGGAGATGAGGCTGTAGTGAGCCATGTTTGCATTATTGCACTCCAGCCTGTATGGCAGAGCCAGACCTTGTCTAAAAAAATGAAAAAAGTTGAGGTCCCAGTTCCGGGTTGAGAAAGAATGTCCCAAGATTATAGGAATTCCTGATATTTTTTCCCATGGGTTCAGTGAAAACAAGAAACTTTTTTCTTTATCGGTAATTACATCAAGCCCATTCCCTTGGGCCATAGAAAGTGATAAATTCCTTCTTTAGAATTCACAGGGCCATAAACGCATCACACTCAAATGCACATGAGATTCCATCATGAATCCTATTTTGTGCAGTGAGCAAAGATGGTCCTGGTTGACTCTTTATACATCCAAAAGCTAGTTTTCACTTTCAAAGAAGGGAGGCACCTGTTTTTGTTCTGTTTTGTTTTGTTTTGAAAATTAAGGTCTTGGCCTGACCCAAGGCAGATAACTAGGTCTTTAACTTTCCATGGTTATCTGAAGGTATTAAGGAAAGACAGGAACTAGGGTAACCCAGCATCCAAACAAAACTGGGAATGGGCTGGGCGTGGTGGCTCATGTCTGTAATCCCAGTGCTTTGGGAGGTTGAGGTGGGTGGATCTCTTGAGCCCAGGAGTTTGAGACCAGCCTGGGCAACATGGTGAAACACCATCTCTACAAAAAATACAAACTAGCTGGACGTAGTGGCATACGTCTGTAGTCACAGCTACTAGGGAGGCTGAGGCAGGAGGATCCCTTGAGCCCCAGGAGATCAAGGCTGCAGTGAGCTGTGATCATACCATGGCACTCCAGCCAGGACAACATGGTGAGACCCTGTCTCAAAACAAACAAACAAAAAAACAAACAACCCCCCCCCCCAAAAAAAACTAGGAATGTTGCCCCTCATTCAAAGAAGAAGAGGAAAGTATTGACCATCCATAATTAAACCCTGGGTCAGAGTGGAAGGATATGGAGTGGGGACAGACAACATGACAAGTGTATTCAGTGTGCTTTGACAAGAAGGGTGCCGTGGTGACCACCCTTCCCCTGGGAAAAGGTAGCTGGCTGATCTGAGCCCAGCCTTCATCCTTACCCATGGTCACTCGCTGTACTTGCTTGGTGAGTGAATCCCACCGGCAAAGCTTTTTTGCAGGAATGTCTACGAAGAGCAAAGAGTTGGATACTTCCTCCCATACTGGAGACTCACCGCACCGGCAGTTCTCCGGCAAAACACACTCAATCTTAATGGAAGACATGGTCGCGGAGGAGATCTATTGAAGGTAACAGAGGTGAGTGAAAGGTCATCGCACAGAACAAATATAGTAAAACACCTGGCTAAGAACTGGCAAGGCTGGATACACTTCCCCAGGTCAGAGCAGGATATGCAATGTGACAGGGAGAGACACATGTAGGCAAAAGAAAAGAGCTGATAACAGAGACCATGAAACATCTTCAACCAACTTACCAGTGACGTGTTTCTCAAATGATCTTTCAAAAAGAAAACAAAAAAGCAACACCCTGACCTCCACTCCTTGGTGTCTGTGATCCTCAGAAAACTGGTTGTTGAAATAGTGCAAGGTCGCCCTTTAAGTCAATACCCTGGGCCCCAGGGCAGGTCAGGGAGCCGGCAGTTTGCTCATTGGCGGCCCTTCTGGGTGCCTGCAGGGCACTTTCTGCTCCCCCCCTTCTGTTGATGCTGTTGAGCCCCTTCTTTGAGGGTGCAGAGGCCAGGGACCTCCACACCTGTATTTTTCTGAGCTGCTTTACTGATTTATTTTTCTCCTCTGTGTGGTTGATTTTTATGAACTGCATTTTTAGGACTATGTTCACCCCAATGAGAACTCGCTGAATTCGAACTAACACGCATTTTCCAACGCAGACCATGGAAGGAGCAGAGAAAAGGACAGCATTGAACCACCCTGGCAGGAACTGACAGCCCTTCGGTGATTTCTTGCTTCCCAGGAAGACACCGTGCCAGTTTGGCAAGGAGTGTTGGACTCCACAGGAGAGGAACATTCTATGCTGGGACTTTAGGCCAGAGACCATGACCAGCGAACTGTGAGAAGACAGAAAAATTATCTGAAAAGGAGAAAAAATCAGATAAGAATCCCATGTGGGAGAGGAAAGACAGGCAACTTTCAAGAGCAATCTTTTCTTTCTGTACCTCTGCCCTGAGTAGGCGGTTTCCAGGAATGATCCACACTGCCTGCATTTGTCAGGCACAGGGGCTCAGGCCTGTAATCCTAGCTCTTTAGGAGGCTGAGGCAGGAAGATTGCTTGGACCCAGGAGTCTGGGACTGGTGTGGGCAACATAGTGAGACCCTGACTTTACAAAACAACAAAAAATTAGCGGGTGTAAGGGCACATGCCTGTGGTCCTAGCTACTCGGGAGGCTGAGGTGGGAGGATCATTTGAGTCCGGGTGATGGAGGCTGCAGTGAGCTGTGATCATGCCATTGCACTCCAGCCTGGGCAACAGAGCAAGAACCTGTCTCTAAATAAATAAATAAAAATTGCCTGCATCTTCATCCTTCTCCCAGGGTAGCTATCTGCTTTGAAGTAAGTGATCCTACACGTGGGTGGGCAAATGAATAGAGGGGGGAAAAAGAAAAATAATGTTTGATCTAATATTTCCTCCAATAAACTATATTTTAAAAAAGAAACACACGCCAGGCGTGGTGGCTCACGTCTGTAATCCCAGCACTTTGGGAGGCTGAGCCAGGTGGATCACGAGGTCAGGAGTTCAAGACCAGCCTGACCAACATGGTGAAACCGCATCTCTATTAAAAATACAAAAAAATTAGCCAGGCACGGTGGCAGGTGCCTGTAATCCCAGCTACTCACAAGACTGAGGCAGGGGAATCGTTTGAACCCGGGAGGCAGAGGTTGCAGTGAGCCGAGATTGTGCCACTGGATTCTAGCCTGAGCAACAGAGTAAGACTCCTTCTCAAAAACAAACAAACAAACAAACAAAAAACAAAAAAAAAGAAAAAACAAAAAACCAAAACCAAAACAAACAAAAAAACCACAGCCCAAACCAGTCCCAAATACAAAGTGTCCGCATCTGCAGCAGCATTTGGAATGTTTTTTGGCTATTAAAAATGGGCTCAGGCCGGTGCAGGTGGCTCATGCCTGTAATTCCAGCACTTTGGGAGGCTGAGGTGGGAGGATCATTGAGGTCAGGAGTTTGAGACCAGCCCAGGCAACATGGTGAAAGCCCCTCTCTACAAAAAATACAAAAAATTAGCCCAGCTTAGTGGTTCAAGCCTGTGGTCCTAGCTACTAGGGAGGCTGAGGCTGGAGAATCGCTTGAACCTGGGAGGAGGAAGTTGCAGTGAGCGGAGATTGGGCCATGGCACTCCAGCCTGGGCGACAGACTGAGACCTCGTCTTGAAAAAAAAAGGTGAGGGCGGGCTGTGTTCAGACTCCAAAGGCCTTCATCCTGTCAGTCTTAGATAAGGCTCAAGACCAGAGGCACGAGTTTTGCAATAGCGACTTTTAACCCCATGCTCCCTCATAGAAGCCGGTGGGGAGGGGACAGGGGAGCCAAATGTTCCATTTAGGTCCGGCCCGTGGCCACAAAAGGGGTGGCTGGGCAGCAGGGAGCGGGGACTGGGGCGTCAGGTGCCTGAGCTGCCCCCGGGGTACCTGTGCGGGTGAGAGGCCTCCACAACAGTCTGGTAGAGCCGCTGGGGCCTCGGGCGACGGTGACGGCGACAGTGACAGAGAGGCCCTGGGAATCTGAAGGTTGAGCCTGCCTCGTCCCTGGCGCAGGCTTTGCAGAGGGCGCACCAGCCAGCCCGGTTGAAAGGGCCCGGGTTCCCGGGTGGGCACAGGGCAGTCAGTCTCCTTCTGGCTGCCCCCGATCGGGAGATTGGGACGGGACGAGCGGGTCTGGCTCTGTTGTCGCCGGGGCCTTTCCTTTCCAGGGAGGGGGCGGGGAGGCCGTCCTGGCTCGGCACTCGCCAGGCTGGAGACTTCTCAGGCAGCTCGAAGGTCAGGCAGCCGGCCGAGTAGAGGGGAAACGCCTCCTGGGACCCGGCGGCTTGGTAGGTGGATGGCACGGGCCTGGGACCCCGCCCCGTCCCCGTCCCTGTTCCCCGCGGCTGGAAGAATCCTGCAAAGCCGTCCCTGGCAGGCACGGGGATGGTGGGTACAGGCTTACGGCCCAGTGAACCTGAGCTTTGGAGTTTGGACCAATAGCTAGTTTACCTCTTACTTCAACCAAAAAAAGTTGTTAAATGCCGAACAGAGAGAGACTGGGAGGGTTAAACCCAAACAGGTAAAAAAGGAAAGAACAAAGCTCCTCTCATCCTAGTGGAGAAGACCTGGTGGCTGAAGGCCAACTCTTGCAAAAACTTTTTGGTGGGGGAAGAGGAAAGGCTCGATTTCATTTTCAAAGCATAAGGAAAACACATTCCTCAACAGCACTCACCTCCACAACCCCATTCTCAGCCTAAATGTATTCCTGGTCCTGCCATCTGATGGTACAGGCTTTCTCTAAATAACCCACATTAAAAAAAAAAAAAAAAAAAAGCCAGGGCCAGCACAGTGGTTCAGGCCTGTAATCCCAGCACTTGGGGAGGTCGAGGCAGGTGGATCACTTGAGGTCCCAGCCTGGCCAACATGGTGAAACCCCATTTCTACTAGCTGGGCATGGTGGTGCATGCCTGTAGTCCCAGCTACTCAGGAGGCTGAGGCAGGAGAATTGCTTGAACCCAGGAGGCGGAGGTTGTGGTGAGCCAAGAACATGCCACTGCACTCCAGTCTGGGCGAGAAAGTGAGACACTGTCTCAAAAAATAGTAATAAATAAAGTAAAAAAATAAAGTGTCATAGCACCCTGCAATGGACCCTGAGCACACAAGCCCCTTTGAACTTGTGGAGAGTCCCTTCTTGATCTCTGTCATGTTCTAGCCATGTTCTCTGCTTCTCGACTTTGAACTTGCTATTCCCTCTGCCTAGAACACTTTTCTCTGACCACTAATCCAATGCTCCCTTCTTCCCTGGACTAACTTCTACCTAAGAGTCAGTTGAATGTCCCCTGCATCAGGAAGACTTGGCTGACCCTCCTGGCTCTCTGACCTATTGCTCTTCCAGAAGTGCCTTGTTATGTTTTATTACATTACTCATCACACTGAGATCCATTGGTTTATCTGTCTCTCCTGCTTTATCAGGATCTCTCTGAGGGTACATCGGGATCTTTTATTACAATATAAGTGCTCTTTATTCGCAGACCACCTGCAGTCAAACAAATCTGGGTTTATTGACTCTTTACAGTGAGGAGGGAGAACACACTCCATGGGGTACCCTGGGACATCTCAGTAACAGGCTGTTAGAAAGAACCTACTATAGGCCAGGCACGGAGATTCACACTTGTAATTCCAGCACTTTCGGGAGGCAGAGGAGGGCGGATCACTTGAGGTCTGGAGCTCGAGACCAGCCTGGCCAACATAGGGGACACTGTCTCTACAAAAAATACAAAAATTAGTGCGTGTGGTGGCGCATGCCTGTAATCCCAGCTACTTGGGGGGCTGGGGCAGGAGAACCACTTGAATCTGGTGGGCGGAGGTTGCAGTGAGCAGAGATCATGCTACTGCACTCCAGCTGGGGTGACAGAGCGAGATTCTGTCTAAAAAAAAAAAGAACTTACTATAGAATTTGGCCTTGTATTAGGTGATGTGATTTTGGGGCGAGTCCAAGGATTGAATGCTGTCAGGGGTAGGGGGACTCCATGACTGGGTATTTTAATTTTCATCTAGAAGACAAGGAGAATGGGCTGAAGAACAAGCAGCCCTCACTCGGATGAGCCAGGATGGGGTGATGTTTAGTCATTTTTGTGATTTTTTTTCTTTTTTCTTTTCTTTCTTTCTTTCTTTTCTTTTCTTTTTATTTTTTTTGAGATGGAATCTCGTGCTGTCGCCCAGGCTGGAATGCAGTGGCGTGATCTCCGCTCACTGCAACCTCCTGGGCTCAAGTGATTCTCCTGTCTCAGCTTCCCAAGTAGTGGGGACTACAGGTGTGCACCACCACGCCTGACTAATTTTTTGTATTTTTAGTAGAGACAGGGTTTCACCGTGTTAGGTAGGCTGGTCTCAATAGCCTGTGATTTTTTTTTTTTTTTTTAATAGAGACGGGGTCTTACTTTGTTTTGTCCAGGCTGGTCTCGAGCTCTTGGCCTTAAGCAACCCTCCTGCCTCAGCCTTCCAAAAGTGCTGGGATTACAGGTATGAGCCACCACGCCCGGCCTAAATTTTTAGTTTTTTTTGTAGAGACGAGGTCTCCCTATGTTGTCCAGGCTGGTCTTGAACTCCTGGGCTCAAGTGATTCTTCCACCTCCGCCTTCCGAAATGCTGGGATTACAGGCACGAGCCATCACGTCTAGTCCATTTTTGTCATTTGGACAGTCTACGATTAATCTTGTTTTTGTCTTGATCCATCACAGTCCCAGAATGGCCTTGTCTGATGTTGGTGATCTCTGAAATTGTTCATGTTCAGCAGGAGAATGCCAAGGCCTAGCTGTGGGTGCCATGGCGGATTTTGGATGTCACGGACTGCTTTTCTTTCTCAATCTCCCCTTTTGTCCAACATCAGATTAAGTAAAGGCCATAGGACATGAATCAATTATGTGATCTTCACCATTTACCAGGATTTTGCTGATCTACAGGTGGCTCCAAGAAAACTGTCTGTAGTAGAACAAGGGTTAGTCTCCCCACCCTTTAAAAAAATTTTTTTTTGAGACAGTGTCTTGCTCTGTCACCTAGGCTAGAGTGCAGTGGCAGGACTGTGGCTCACTGCAGCCTCGACCTCCTGGGCTCAAGCGATTTTCCCATCTCAGCCTTGTGATTAGCTAGGACTATAGGCACACATCACCACCCCTGGCTAATTTTTTTTTCTTATTTTTTGTAGAGATGGGGGTCACACTATGTTGGCCACACTAGTCTTGAACTCCTGGACTCAAGCAATCCTCCCACCTCAGCCTCCCAAAGTGCTGGGATTATAGGCGTAAGCCACTGTGCCTGGCCAGTTTTTATAAGACCAAAGCTTGGGGTTAATGATGCAAGGGAAACTTAAGAACCAGAAGAGGCTTACTAAAGGAAATGCACCTTCTGTGGTGTTTAAGGAAGAATGATTAATTTTTTTGTCAGCAAACAGTAAATTCAGAGCAGTAGCTATGCTCTGAGAAAAACCTATCAGGGTGCTTTCTTTTTTCTTTTTTCTTTTTTCTAAATTTATTTTTGAGACAGGGTCTTGCTCTGTCACCCAGGCTGGAGTGCAGTGGCACGATCATGGCTCACTGCAGCCTCAACCTCCTGGGCTCAAGTGATCCTCCCACCTCAGCCTCCCGAGTAGCTGGGACTACAGGCGCACGCCACCAAGTCTGGCTGATTTTTGTATTTGTTTTGTAGAGATGGGGTTTCGCCGTGTTGCCCAGGCTGTGTTTTTTCTTAAGTGAGAGGGGACTGTAAAGGTTCAGAAGTCACAGGATGAGGATAAGGGAGAACACACTGAGAAGCCTTTTAATCTGTTAGTATCATAGACAGAGTGTAAAGTACAACAGACAAGATGAGTGGGAGAGTGAAGGGAAAGAAAAGGGCTGCTGAAGAATCAGAAAATTAACTTTGAGTTGAATCTGGCCACTTCTGCAGTCTGGAGAAGTGGAGAAGTTTCTGGAGGGCTCCTAAGAACCTCTTAGTTTAAAGTGTCCCAATGGAACAGACATTCAGGAGTCAGGATAAACGGATGTATATCTTTTAAGCTGGGAAACAGGAACTTAAGTGTCCTTTTGGGGTTTTATTGCTGTGTCAGTTGCTAACAGTCCCTGATAAGGTCTTCCATGGAGACTCAAGTAGTTTTTCTCTGATGTCTTTTCAGAAAACCAAACCTTCAGGTTTGAGATCCTGCAGAGGCTGCTGAGGTGGGGGTTTTGAAAACGCAATTTACTAGGCGGGCGTCGTGGCGTACGCCTGTAATCCCAGCTACTCAGCTAATCACTTGAACCCGGGAGGCATGGGTTGCAGTGAGCTGAGATTGGGCCACTGCACTCCAGCCTGGGCGAGAGACAGAGCCAAACTCCGTCTCAAAACAAACAAACAAAAAAGAAAATGCAGTTTATACCTGTTGGTGAGAAAGCTGGAGGTATTGTAGGAGTCCCCTGCAGCAATGAGTCGTATCAGCCTGTCATAGGGTGGAGTCTAGGATTGGGAATACTTTCCAAATGCATAGGGAAACCTGTTATTATCTCAGAAGCAGATAACTTGTGAATCCTTTGGGTAGGGGGGTGCAGATCTTATTGCCATGAAAAATAATGACAATACTCGAGGCTATGGAAGTTCGAGGGGTTTCTAAGAGCTTTGATTATGGTGGTTTTAGAATTCCAAGAGTTGTCTTTTTTTTTTTTTTTTTTTTGAGACAGAGTCTCGCTCTGTCACCCAGGCTGGAGTGCAGTGGTGCAATCTTGGCTCACTGCATGCTTCACCTCCCAGGTTCAAGCGATTCGCCAGCCTCAGCCTCCAAAGTAGCTGGGACTACAGGCATGCACCACTACGCCTGGCAAATTTTTTTTTTTTTTTTTTGTATTTTTAGTAGAGACGGGGTTTCACCATGTTGACCAGGCTGGTCTTGAACTCCTGACCTCAGGTGATCCGCCCACCTTGGCCTCCCAAAGTGCTGGGATTACAGGTGTAAACCACCATGCCTGTCCAGTTCTCTGTACTTTTTCTGAATTGACAATTGATAAGGACCGTGCCACTCTAGGAAATGAGAATTAAAATTACCTTCAGTGACCAGTGTTTTCTATCTATTCCTTACTCAGAAACTGTCAGTTTCCAATGTGTCTAAAGATTATTTATTAATGAACTTAATCTTTATCTCAAGTCTTAAAGTTAGGATCTAGAGATTTCAATTTTAGCCAATACATTAAATCCTTACGGTTTGTAGAAATTTAAGAAATTTTCACGCTGGGTGCAGTGGCTCACACCTGTAATCCTAGCACTTTGGGAGTCTGAGGCAGGAGGATTGCTTGAGGCCAGGAGTTTGAGACCAGCCTGGGCAACATAGGGAGACACTGTGTCTACAAACAAAAACAAAAACAACAATAAAAATTATTTCATGAAGGTGCAGAATGACAAAATATAATAAAACAAAAAAAATTAGCCAGGCCTGGTGGCTCATGCCTGTAATCCCAGCTACTCAGGAGGCTGAGGTGGGAGAATTGCTTGAGCCCAGGACGTCGAGGCTGCAGTGAGCTATGATTGCACCACTGCACTCCAGCCTGGGTGACAGAGTGAGACCCTGTCTCAAAAAAATTTTTTTTTTCATAAAATTAAACTACTTAAAAAGACACCTGTTCGTATTATTCCTTCCAGTCGTTCATACATGTATAAAGTTACAGAAACAATGGTAACTTACTTACCCATAAAACCAGTGTAGGAAATTTAGAAAGCTTAAGTAATTTAATCCTGATTTTTGTACAAGCAAAAATATTGTTCTGACATTACTTTAAAATGGTAAACTATTTTTAAAGACCTTCTATCATAATTGAAAACTCTTCTTATCTTGAAATTAAATTCTTATTTTTTTCATGAGTATAACAACAAAGCCTATTGTGTTAAATACACTTTCTTTTTTTTTTTTTTTTTTTTTTTTGAGGCGGAGTCTCGCTCTGTCGCCCGGACTGGAGTGCAGTGGCCGGATCTCAGCTCACTGCAAGCTCCGCCTCCCGGGTTTACGCCATTCTCCTGCCTCAGCCTCCTGAGTAGCTGGAACTACAGGCGCCCGCCACCTCGCCCGGCTCGTTTTTGTATTTTTAGTAGAGATGGGGTTTCACCGTGTTAGCCAGGATGGTCTCGATCTCCTGACCTCGTGATCCGCCCATCTCGGCCTCCCAAAGTGCTGGGATTACAGGCTTGAGCCACCGCCCCCGGCCTAAATACACTTTCTAGTGTCCCCCAAAAGAAACACATTCTGTAACTTTTTCTTTCCTTCTTTTAGACACTTTTGACAGTTTATCCGGACTAGATATTTCTAGAGCGTACGCATAACAACTAAATATTTTTTTTTTGAGACAAAGTCTCGCTCTGTTGCCCAAGATGGAGTATAGTGGTGTGATCTTGGTTCACTGCAACCTCTGCCTTCTAGGTTCAAGGGATTCTTTTGCCTCAGCCTCCCAGGTAGCTGGGTGCCCGCCACCACACCCGGCTAATTTTTGTATTTTTAGTAGAGACGGGGTTTCACCATGCTGGCCAGACTGGTCTTGAACTCCTGACCTCAAATGATCCACCTGCCTCGGCTTCCCAAAGTGCTGGGATTACAGGCGTGAGCCACTGTGCCTGGCCCTGAATTATTATTATATTTTTTTGATCAGTTAATCTTTAAAGTTTCCCAAGGGAGTAAAAGAGAGGGAGAGGAACAACAACAACAAAAAGCCAGCTTCAGACAAATATGAAATTATCATTTATTAGGTTGGTGCAAAAGGAACTGCCATTACTTTTAATGGCAAAAGCTGCAGTTACTTTTGCATCAACATAATCAAAGGCTAATTTCGTTCTTTCTTGAAGGACAGGGAAGAATATATAAATATAGAAAGACCATTTTGACAAACACACTGGAGGGTGGGGAGGGAGACAATAACTTGGGCCTTTGACAGTTCTATAATTTTAAAGCTACCACTCACTAATCCTTGAAATGTGGAAACAAAGGAGGGGGGGTTACCTACCCCCCAAAACAATTTTTCTTTTAGACAAAACCAAATAATTCCTTTTTTTTTTTTTTTTTTTTTTTTTTTTGAGACGGAGTCCGCTCTGTCGCCCGGGCTGGAGTGCAGTGGCGCGATCTCGGCTCACTGCAAGCTCCGTCTCCCGGGTTCACGCCATTCTCCTGCCTCAGCCTCCGAGTAGCTGGGACTACAGGCGCCCGCCACCTCGCCCGGCTAGTTTTTTTTTGTATTTTTAGTAGAGACGGGGTTTCACCGTGTAGACCAGGGTGGTCTCGATCTCCTGACCTCGTGATCCACCGTCTCGGTCCTCGGCCTCCCAGTGCTGGGATTACAGGCTTGAGCCACCGCGCCCGGCCATAATCTCCTAATAAGGTTTTCTTCACTCTGTTCTAAGATGCCTCTTAAATGAACAACCTTGTTCATCTCAAAATTCCCCAATGTGGCCGCAGTAATTTCAAACTGACTCTAGAGAAATTGTGCCATATGGAGAACATTATAGAAGGAAAACATGAAGGAAGCAGATATTTAGTATCAAAGACTTGCAGTTTTAGACTTGGAAGACCCCATGAGAATGTCCATGGGCTGTAATGATGATGCTTGGGCAACTTCATGTCTATGGAACCTGGCTGAAGGCCAACCATTGCCTGTCAAGAGGCTATGTAAACCTCCCGATTCCAGGTTGATTAGTTTTTAACTTTGAGACTGGGTTTCACTCTGCTGCCTAGGCTAGAGTGCAGTGGTGTGATCATGGCTCACTGCAGCTTTGATCTCCTGGGCTTAGGCAATCCTCCTGACTCAGTTTCCTTAGTAGCTGAGACCACGGATGCATGCGCCACACCCAGCTAATTTTTTTTTTTTTTTTTTTTTCCTGAGACGAAGTCTCGCTCTGTCGCCCAGGCTGGAGTGCAGTGGCACAATCTTGGCTCACTGCAAGCTCCGCCTCCCGGGTTCACGCCATTCTCCTATCTCAGCTTCCCAAGTAGCTGGGACTAAAGGTGCCGCTGCCACACCGCTAATTTTTTTGCATTTTTAGTAGAGACAGGGTTTCACCGGTGTGGTCTCGATCTCCTGACTCGTGATCCGCCCGCCTCGGCCTCCCAAAGTGCTGGGATTACAGGCATGAGCCACCGCGCCCGGCAACCCGGCTAATTTTTAAAATTTTTGTAGAGACAGAGTCTTACTATGTTGCCCAGACTGGTCTTGAACTCCTGGGCTCAAGCAATCCTCCTGCCTCAGCCTCCTGAAGTGCTGGGATCACAGGGATGAGCCACCCACGCCTGGCCAGAGTATAATTTGATTAGTTTTGACATATGTATACATGTCTAGAACTATCTCCACCACCAAGATAGTGAACATACTGGTCACCCCCAAAAGTTTCCTCCTGCCCTATTATCCCTTCCTCCCACCCTTCCCTGCTCCTAATCCCCAAGCAACCACTGATCTGCTCTCTGTCACTCTAGATTTGCTCCTATTTTGTAGGTTTTTTGGTACCTGGGATTATATTTATACAGTATGTATTCTGTTTTGTCTGGCTCAGCATAATTACTTTGAAATTCTTCTCTCCCAGTCTGTGATTTCTCTTTTCAGCCTATTAATAGCATCTTTCAAAAAGTAGTGGTTTTGGCTGGGCATGGTGGCTCACGCCTATGACCCCAGCACTTTGGGGGGCCAAGGTGGGCGGATTGCTTGAGGCTAGGAGTTCGAGATCAGCCTGGGCAACATGATGAGACTCTGTCTCTATTAAAAACACACACACACACACACACACACACACAAACCCTATCTCTCACCATATACAAAAATCAAATCAAAATGGACTTCAAACTATGTAACTACTACAAGAAAACATTGGGGAAAGTCTCCAGGATATTAGCCTGGGCAAAGATTTCTTGAGTAACCCACAAGCACAGGCAACCAAAGAATAATGGACAAATGGGATCACATCAAGTTAAAAAGTTTCTGCACAGCAAAGGGAACAATCAACAAAGTGAAGAGACAACCCACAGAATAGGAGAAAATATTGGCAAACTACCAATCTGACAAGGGATTAATAACTAGCATATATAAGGAGTTCCATATATAGGAAAAAATCTAATGATCTGATAAAAAAATGGGTATGCCCCCACACCCTAGTTTTTAATTTATTTTTGTACAGATGGGATCTCACTATGTTACTCAGGCTGGTCTGGAACTCCTGGGCTCAAGCGATCCTCCCACCTCGGCCTCCCAGAGTGCTGGGTTTACAGGTGTGAGCTAATGTGCCTGGCCAACTGTAGGGTTTTTTGTAGGTGTCCTCTATAAGGTTCTGGGTAGATATCCTTTACTCAGCTTCTCTTCACAGTTTACTGAACACTACTATCAGCAGTAGATACTGTCAAATGTTTTTATTTATTATTTTTTTGAGACAGAGTCTCGCTCTGTCACCCAGGCTGGAGTGCAGAGGCACAATCTTGGCTCACTGCAACCTCCGCCTTCAGGGCTCAAGCAATTCTCATGCATCAGCCTACCGAGTAGCTGGGATTACAGGCGCCCGCCACCACACCCGGCTAGTTTTTGTATTTTTAGTAGAGACAGGGTTTTGCCGTGTTGGCCAGGCTGGTCTCGAACTCCTGGCCTCAAGTGATCCACCCGCCTTAGCCTCCCAAAGCACTGGGATCACAGGCGTGAGCCACAGCGCCTGTTCTCAAATGCTTTTTATGTGTCTATTGAGATATGGTAAATTACATTGATTGATTTTCAAATGTTAAGTCAATCTTGCATGTCTGGGATAAATCCTACTTTTGATATATTCTTCGATTCAATTAGCTAACGTTTTGTTAAGGACTTTTGCATTATTTTTATTTTTATTTTTGAGAGGGAGACTCACTCTGTCACCCAGGCTGGAGTGCTGTGGCACCATCTCAGCTCACTGCAACCTCCACCTGCTGGGTTCAAGCAATTCTCCTGCCTCAGTCTCCCAAGCAGCTGGGGTTACAGGCACCCACCACCACGCCCAGCTAATCTTTGTATTTTTAGTGGAGACTGGGGCTTCACCATCTTGGCGAGGTTGGGTCTTGAACTCCCAGCCTCAAGTGATCCTCCTGCCTTGGCTCCCAAAGTGCTGTGATCACAAGCATGAGCCACCACACCCGGCCACTTTGTGCATTAATTTTTATTTGGTCTCTAGTTTTCTTATGTATTTGTCTAGTTTTGGTATCAGGGTAATGCTGGCTTCATGGAATGAGTTGAGAAGTATTCTCTCTTGTCCAATTTTTTGGAAGAGTTTATGTATAATTAGTATCTCTGTTTCTTAAGAGCTTGTTAGAATTTACCAGTGAAGTCATCTGGGCAGAGTTTCCTCAAAGGAAAGTTTGACTGCAAATTCAATTTATTTAATAATAAAGAGCTATTCAGGTGATCTCCTTTTATTTTTTATTTTTGAGACGGAGTCTCACTCTGTCGCCCAGGTTGGAGTGTAGTGGTGCAATCTTGGATTACTGCTACCTCTGCCTCCTGGGTTCAAGTGATTCTTGTGCCTCAGCCTCCTGAGTAGCTGGGACTACAGGTGCACGCCACCATGCCCGTACTTTTAGTAGCAATCTGTACTTAGTAGAGATGGGTTTTCACCATGTTGGCCAGGCTGGTCTTGAACTTCTGACCTCAGGTGATCCATCCACCTTGGCCTCTCAAAGTGCTGGGATTACAGGTGTGAGCCACCCCAGCCTGTATGTTTGTTTGTATTTATTTATTGAGATGGAGTTTCCCTCTTGTTGCCCAGGCTGGAGAGCAACGTTGTGATCTCGGCTCACTGCAACCTCCACCTCTTGGGTTCAAGTGATTCTCCTGCCTCAGCCTCCTGAGTAGCTGGGATTACAGGCATGCGCCACCACACCTGGCTAATTTTGTATTTTTGGTAGAGACGGGGTTTCACCATGTTGGTCAACTGGTCTCGAACTGCCAACCTCAGGTGATCTGCCCACCTTGGCCTCCCAGAGTGCTGGGATTACAGGCGCGAGCCACTGCGCCTGGCCAATATTTAAAGTGGGCTTCTTGTAGGCAGCATAGAGTTGCATTCTTTAACCTCCAAGCTCGGCTCGGGTATCTGGGGTGTTTAAGAACTCAACTCTCAAGCCATTCACTTCCTTTTAGGAGGCTCTGATAACGAAAGCATTTCTCATAATGAGCCATATGCGCCTTCTATAACTTCCCCCGTGGAGTAACACTCAAGGAATTATTTCTACTTCCCCAGGACAGTTTTTCAGACAATAGGGCCATACAAACCTATGGGCAACTCCTCTGGCAGTGCCAGATTCAGCCACGGTGGATCCAGCAGGCCCATGGAGGATTATCCAAGGCTACCTAAGAAGTACCAAAGGCTACCTTGGAAAAAGTGTTGGGGGAATGGGGCGAGAAAGAGAAAACTAATTTCTCTAGGGGGATTCTATTGATCAAAAAACACACTGGTTTTCCATTTAATGGAAAGAGTTTCAACTACGAAAGTACGGGGCCAACCTAGAGTATCACAGCAGAGATGGGCACACTGGAAAGGAACACCCCCCAAAAGGGTAAGGAGCACTTTCAGTATGCCTAGTGTATTAGTTTTCTATTTCTGCTGTAAAAGTTATCACAAATTAGTGGCTTAAAACAACACAAATGTATTCTCTTAGAGTTCAGGAGGTCAAATGTCTAAAATCACAGCATAGGCAGGGCTGAGTTGCTTCTGAAAACCTTCTGGGATGGGGGGATCTGTTTGTTGTCTTTTTCCATTTCTAGAAACTGTCTGCATTCCTTGGCTCATGGCTCTTCTTTGCATCATTCCAACCTCCTGCTTCCATTGTCACATCTCTTACTACTGACTCGGATCCTCCTGCCTCCCTATTATAGCACCCTTGTGACTATATAGGTGGGCCCACCTAGATAATCCAGGATAACTTCCCCATTTTAAGGCCCTTAAATTTTTATTTTAGAGTCGGGGGTACATGTGCTTGTTACATGTGTAATGGTTGGGGTTGAAAGCCCTTAACTTTAATTACATCTGCTAAACCCCTCTTACCATGCAAGGTGGCATATTCGCAGGCTCCAGGGATTAGGAAGTGGACATCTTTGGGGAGCCATTATTTATCTTTACTATGCCCAGTTACAAGTTAGACTAGCTACGGAGAAGGCAAATCCACCAGGTCCTAGATTTGTGAGGTCTGTACTGTTCAGATTTGTGTGAATTATCTTGTGTTTTGGATGTGAACCTCGAAACTGACTTTGTGTTACATGACTAATTTTGGTCCAATCAGCTGTCCAGGTGTCACGGATCAAGTGGTACAGAATCCTTATGACCAAACCCCAACTCAGGTTGCTTTCTTCAGGAAGAAACTGAGTGTTTAGAGAGGGGGCTTTGGCACAGGAGTCAAGCAAAGTGACTAAAATTATGAGTTGTAGAGGCAACCTCACAGGTTCTAGCTTTGAACAACTGTCTTAAACATTTGGCCTCAGTTTTCACGTATCAAATGCAGCTGATAGTATCATCTTCATATGGTTGTTGGAGAACTAAATAAAAGGTAGCCCCATGTAAAAGGTTTAGCAAAAGGCCTGCCATAGGTTAAGGGCTTGATGAATATTTTAACTTATATTATTTGAAGGCTTGACTGGTCCCAAACAAGTTTCCTGGCTTGTCCGACCAAGGTTTTTTATTTTTATTTTTATATAACATGGAGTTTTGTCATGTTGCCCAGGCTGGTCTCGAACTCCTGGGCTCCAGCGATCCTCCCCACCTCAGCATGCCAAAGTGCTGGGATTACAGGCATGAGCCACCATGCCCGGCTGTCTTGAAACTGACCTTTAACTTGAAACTGCTCATGCAGCTCTCAGTCCATCTTTAAGGACTGGGGGACAAGACATGGGCAAAAATTCTGCCCCAAAGATGGAGGCAGCACTGTCCGATCTTGTTCATTGCTGTCCTTGAAGGCAAATATGACTGAAAAGACTGAGTAGCCATAGTACTGCACACAGCTAACCACCACCTTGTGAACACTGTTGTTGCTTAACCCCTAGAGCCACCTTTGTCTGCAGAGCTAGGCGGAGGGGAAAGAAATAACCAGAGATCCAGTTTCGGAAAGTAGAAAAGTTAAGGCGAAGAGAGGAAAAATCTGTTGCCAGAACGCTGGCACCTATGCCAGGCTTATCTGAAGCAGGAACACATATTTAATGTTTTTTTCCCTAAGCAGCTGAAAGATCTAAAATGGTACTGGTTCAACCTGAAGTGTCTTTCTGTTGTGAGGCTGAAGTGATTATAATTTTCAAAATTTCAGCAATTTTTCTAATGAAGTTTTCTCATGTGAGAAATGACTATAAAATAATGAGATCCATTCCCATGTGTGGTGTATGAAAGCATCATTACCTCATGGCAATACTTTAGAAAGCAATGTTGAGCAAAAGGTGGTTCTGCAAATGGCCTCCCAACTCAAGATAACTCACTGTAATCAGTACAGCTTGAACAGACCAATTCCATCTTTCCACCTTGTTTATAACCTGATATTCAGTTATAATAAATAAAATTGAGAAGAAGAGTGGAAGTAGTGAGAGGAGGGGAAAGAAATTTAAAGCTTGGGGCATTCAAGCCTTGAGGCTGGACTGCTCACATCCAAATCCATCTTAACAAAATGAGAAATGATGGATGCTCTGAGACCCTAAAAAAAAAAAAATTCATCAGTGGCCAGGCATCGTGGCTCATATGCCTGTAACGCCAGCACTTTGGGAGGCCGAGGTGGGAGGATTGCCTGAGCCCAGGAGTTTGAGACCAGCCTGGGCAATATAGTGAGACTCCATCTCTACAAATAGAAAAATGTAGCCAGGCATGGTGGCATCCACCTGTAGTCCCAGTTACTCTGCAGCTGAGGCGGGAGGATTGTTTGAGTCCAAGAGTGGAGGTTGCAGTGAGCTCTGATCGTGCCACTGCACTTCAGCCTGGGTGACAGAACAAGACCCTGACTCAAGAAAAAAAAAGATCATCAGTGACTACATAGAGTAGGGAACACTAGTCTGGGGCTTGATCCTCCTTAACCTTGATTTATTTGAAGAACAACTATCCTCACCTCTTCAGGTCATGCAATTTGATCCAATCTGTATAGTGAAATTAACCATATGCAAAGAAACTTCTTTTACAGTGCTAGACTGTTATAAAGCTCCCACATAGAAGTGACAGCCTCAGGGTGGGTCTTATTAACTAAAAGTTACTTAAAAAAATCCAAGCTTGCATGGTTGTTAAAAGAATAAATAAAAAAACCCACACAATTGCTGCTTTCTTTTTTTTTTTTTTTTTTTTGAGGCGGAGTCTCGCTCTGTCGCCCGGACTGGAGTGCAGTGGCCAGATCTCAGCTCACTGCAAGCTCCGCCTCCTGGGTTTCCGCCATTCTCCTGCCTCAGCCTCCCAAGTAGCTGGGACTACAGGCGCCCGCCACCTCGCCCGGCTAGTTTTTGTATTTTTAGTAGAGACGGGTTTCACCGTATTAGCCAGGATGGTCTCGATCTCCTGACCTCGTGATCCGCCGTCTCGGCCTCCCAAAGTGCTGGGATTACAGGCTTGAGCCACCGCGCCCGGCCAATTGCTGCTTTCTATTAAAACTTGAAAATAGCTGAATTAAGGTTATGAAAATCTAATATAATTTATAAATAAGTTAGTTTTTTTGGAAAATATCACATAAAAGCTATTCAGTGGTAAATAAGTTTTTACTTCTATCATGTACTTTTCCCCAATTCTGAAAGGTCAGCAAGCATACTGAGGATTTTAAAGTCCTAGAAGGAAAATAACCCAGGACTGTGCATCCTTTGGCTTATCCTCTGAATTTAAAGTTGCTTCAACACAAGGACAAAGATGCATCTCCCATTGGAAATGTACACATTAGTATAAACTCAATAGCTTTTGTTGGCTGTAACAGGGTAAACCTGTAGTTTCAGTTCTCTAGCAGAGAGAGACAGAAAGAGAATCAACTTCACCTTTATCTTCACTACTGATTTACCCAGTGACCTTTGGCAAGTACATTTTTCAATCATGAAAATGTTTATAATGCCTAAAAGCTCCCCTTGACACCACATAATCCCATGACATCAACATACTCACAAGACTCCAAATAGAATATTGTAAAGAGTATATATTTAAGAGATGCCTGACTGAAGCCTTTTCAGTCTTGTCACTTTAGATAGGATCTATCTCTCTGGTGATGTTTTATGATGATCCTAAGGCCTTTATCTTAACAGTCTGACAAAATCATGATTTCTTGGTAAAGTTCAAGTATCCAGAGTTCTCCTGGGTCCCCGGTATTGACTTGAATGTTCAATGTGTGCTTCTAAACATTCAGTTCCTCCTCTTCCTCCTCCCTCCCTCCACACTATCTGTTTTGTTCAGTGAATATAATTTTTAAATATAAAAGGAACATATGTAACCAATATGCCAAATAAAAAACACACTGACAGTAGTTAGCAGTTTTCATAATTTAATGAAAAAGTATTGGTAAAAAGGTGACATTTGAAAAAGGACTGAGCTTATCTTGGAAAACTGGACTATATAAGACAAAATGAAAAAATTAACAAAGAAGGTTAAGAGGTAATACTTCAAACAACAAAATGTAGCAAATACATTTTGGGTAATTGAAATTTACAACTGAAGGCTCCTTCATTTACCTAGGAATATCTTGTAAAAATATTACAACTATATTTCCCTGACGAATGATATTTTAGTCAACACTCTCCCAATGGCATTACATATGGAATTTGGCTGAAGCACTGTTTCGATGTCTGCTTTTCCTCCACTCAGAATTGAAAGGCATGAAAGGACATAGGCTACTGCACTGGCCTCTGACATAAGGAATTTACAACACAGCTCCATCATAATTTCATTACCATGAAGGTGTCAAATTAATATCTACTCCAGAGAACTCAAAGAAAAAGCACAGAAACCTATGCGTAAATAGGGGAAATTCTCTTCCTCATTTTGATAGTTTTTTTTCCAAACAAAATACAGGACACCTACCACACATGCTATGGCATGTTTACACATGTACATAGGCACAAAAGAAATATTTTGAAGATGTAGCCGAAAGAGAGGCGAAACACATATATTTTCAGAAAAGGAGAAAGCAAAAAGCAAAGGACCCATTAACAACATGACAAGAACACAACTGGGGGAGAGGAAAACTGCTGAGTTTTCCATATTGACGGAGAGAGGGCCCCTGCCTTGACTGACTGGCACCTACTACAACTGGGCTGTTTCACCAGTAAGAAGCTTTAAAAATGGAAAATGGCCTCTTTTGTTTGAATATTCCCACTACACTTTCCCAAACTAGAAGAAAGAGAATATTAATTTAAGGCTAAGAAGAAAAGAGAGCTGAGAATTATAGTCTGCTTCACATTTAAGAAACGGCATCATTTCTCTCTTATTTAAATGGGAAGCAGACATGTTTTATCCACCCCCCCGCAATGTAATTATTCTCTTCCTACTAGAAATTAATCAAGGCTGATAGTTGGGAACAGGGTATAAGCAACTTCTGAAAAATGGCTCCAGCCTTTTTGTTTGGGAAACTGCCTCAGATTCAAAGTTGACACAAAGCTAAATTATATCCATGTGTTAAACACATGCTTTCAAATTCTGTTTGACAATAAAAATCTGTTTCAAAATTAAAGCAGGTAAGAATACTTAACCTCTGTGCATTTTACTATATTTTAATTATACCTCAATAAAAATTTTATAAACATTAAAGCAGGTATACAAAACTGTCAGCCAAACTTATTTTAGTCAAACTTATTTGAAAACAACAACACAAAAACCCTGACCTGGTACAAATATCCCAGAAATGGTCTCACTTTGGGAAAGGCTCTGGAATACTTCACAAATGCCGAATCAGAGCATTTTCCTTGGAAGTAGTACTTTTGTACTTTTGTAAACACTATCCACAAGTTAGCCTTTTATGCTTGTCAGTCAGGTGAAATAGTTATGAGTGTGTCCCCAACAAGCAAGTTTAGGAACAGGCACTGGACACTGATAAGCATGAGGAGTATTGACTCAGTAAGTTAAGATACTGTGAAAGGAACTCAACCTTGTGCAGAACAAAGGAAGACAGTAGTGAGTTTGACAGTATCTAAGAGAGTTGACAGTATCTAAGATGGTGGTCTCCTGGTCTCTCCCCTGAAAAGGGTTTATAGATACCAGTGGAATTAGAAACTTCCTACAGACAGGAGCTCTGGGAGTCACATGCTGTAGCTTCAAAAGATAAGTAGTTTTAGTGTCTGATAATCATGGTCTCTTGCAAATCAGTTAACAATGCAAGGACTCTTAATACATATACTTGTCAATGTGTTATATAACTGCAAAGCTGCCCCAAAATATTTACTGAGCAAATACCCTGGGCCCAGCTGTTCCAATAGCCTCTGACAAACCAACCTCTGGACAACCTGCAATTACTGTAATGTGCTTGTAAAAACTAGACTTGAAACATTTTCAAAAACTGCAAGACAATTTACTATGGAAAAATGTTATCCTTTTCACTGCAATTTCTCTTAACATATGCTAAAATCCTTTTGGTGTATGGGTTTTCCCCAATATATGGGGCAAAGGCAAAGGTTGGGTCATCCTTGGAAGTTTCTAATCACCTTTGCATCGAACTGTGGGAAAGGGGATGTGTCTTGCTTTTACCATGGCAATCCCGTCTAGAGTCATGGGGAGGATTTTCCCTGTCTGAGCTATCTTTCCTTACCCTGACTTTTTCTTTATTCCCATCACTTTCTGCTTCTGAATCACTCAGCTCCAAATCTGGGCAATAGCCATCATTTTCCTGATATGGAGCTCTCCCTGCAGACCGCCTGAGAAGCTGTCTACCCCAGAACTGCTCCTTGGGGCTCATATTCTTGGTTGGCTTCACATAGCACTGGAGGTCCTCTGTGTTCCTCACCCACCTATTGGTGGTCTCTTTAAAGGACCTACTAAAGTGTTCTACAGTGGATTTTCTAAAGCTGCCTGACTGACCAAGTGGGGCTGAGCACAGGCTCCTGGTCACAGAACATCTCACTTGAGCTGTCTTTTTGGGTGACATTCCCAGACCAGCTGCCCTCCAGGCCATTGGATTTGGCAAACTTGGAGTTAGGCTGACTTTTCCCATTCCCAATGGAAGACTGTCCATGGAGGGCAGCCTGAAGGACAAGAGGCTTTCCCAGTGACTGCCCATGATAGCACTCTGAAGACGGGGTTCTCCAAGCAGGACTGGACTCCTTTGCTTCACTCCTAGAATGGCTGAGACTGGCCAGCAAACGGTTATTCTTGCTCTCTAGTGGGTATCTCGGATATGATTTCGTTCTCATTTCTAGTGACTCCTGGGGCACCTGCATGCTCCTTATACTGTGAACAGAGGAGCTGCTGTCAGGAGAGTGGGGTTGCTGATCGGTTTCTGTGGAGCTGTTTCTGTGGTCTTCTGGGGATGATCTGGGCATTTTTAACTTCAAGGTAATTCTTGGTGGTGGATAAAACAGTGAGTTTTCGAGTGCATTTGTCAAAGGTAGCCCTGAGGTAAAAAAGAAAGATTCATTTTAACAACAGATTTAAAAATGGCTTTTGTGCTTATGGCAGAGTGAGTTCACATACCTACTCTTCCAAATGTTTAACAAGCACCTGGCTCTGCTAGGTATGTACATCATGGTGCAGCAGCTGGAGTGAGCTGAACTAGATGCTGGGGCCAAGAATGCTACAGATGAGAAACTCAGCAATGCCACTGTTTGCTATATGGCTCCATACCTCTTCACCTCTGCTCCTTTAGTTTGTAAAATGATCACAAACTAGTGTGCTGCCTCCTGCTTCCCATCTCTGCCCTTCCATTTCTAAGAATGTCTCTAGCAATGGTTTAGAACAGGGTCTCCCTATTTGTGTGTCTGTGTATGCATGTGTCGGTATGGCACAGCACTTACCATGTGTCTTAAACATACACATTTCAGGCCCCATCCTCTAATCTCTTCTGGCCTTCCTGAAGCAAGGCAAGCACAAACCTTCAGAAATGTTGCAAGGGTTTTGGTAGGTGAAGAGTATGTATGTGTTTTAACTTGGCATTAGAGGTGATAGTGGGTGGTTCCATACATTTTATATCCTTAACCTAGAATGATTTCCTGACTACAAATGAACATTATGGAGGTGAAAGGTTTTGTAGTGGTAAGGCCAGCAGAAAAGAATCATAACATCCCTGCCAATTGGCCAGCTTAGGATTGGCTGGGGAGTATCAGCAATCAATTTCTCAGTCAAGTCACCCTACAATCACAGTTAGAACAGGTCTTCTTGTATTATTTCAAGTACTTTGAAATTAAAAAAGCATATCAAACAATTCCTCCTTGTATATGGACTTGATCTTTGCCCATTATCATCTTACTGTAGCCTCACAAAAATGAGATATGGAGAGGATAGATTTTAGGTACCCCAGGGGCAGCATTTGTTCCCCAAAGGTCCATCTTGAACACCCACAAAATCCCCATTTCTGTCAGCAGCTACCACCTGCTGATGCTGCAAGTCATAATGAGGTTGACTCCTACCCATCAGAAGGCATGTGGGTAGGAGCCAATTTCCTTGGCATGCAGGGACTCTCCCTGTTGTCCTCTGCTTCTCCTTGTTTGTCATGTTGCCCTTTGTGGCTGAGCAGTCTTGCTGCCTCCTGCTACACTACTCTGTTGAGACTCATGACATTGAGATACTCCAGGGCCTCTGACACCCACTTGTCACCTCATTTCTGAGTGTCTCTCTTGCTCCATGGCTCCCTTGGCAGGAGGTGATTCTGCATACCCTGTCCAGTGACCCCTAGTTGCCCAGGCTCTGCCATTGACCACTGTGTTAAATGAGGCACAGGGAGTTTACAGGTGTCACTGAATATGACTGTTATCATCCCAGCCAAGCTCCCTATGCTTAGGGCACTATAATTATGCTCACTTGTCTTGCTCACCAAGTGAGCAGTATACCCTACAGGCAGGGATTTTGTCTTGCTTTCTGCTCTATCTTGTAAATCAGCATTTAGTCCACTGTAGGTGTTCAACAAGTATTACTGAATAAATGAAAAGATAACAACTCAGATCTAAAAACTTACTTCTGGCTAAGGATTTGTTTTATAGACTACTGTTAAGATGAGTAACCCTGGAATTAAGTGCTTTCTGGAAACAGGTTAGATTCTATCCTGTCGATTTCTAAATGAATTTGATAATTACAGAATAATTTCATGGCTTCAACTAATGGCCTCGAATATCTGTTTGGGACCTAGATTACCTGCCCTAGACCTATAACTCCTCCTACCCCACCCTGGGATTTCTTGCCTTATGAATTGACAGTGAAATGGGCCAGGTTATACCAAGATTAGACTGAAGCAAATGAGATATCTGACAAGAATTTAAAAAGATTTTTAAGTGGAATGACTGGCGTGAAATTTAATTGTTAAGATAGGATATAACCAGAGTCTACATATTTGTTAGGACATTTTAAATATACAGGTTACCTGCATCAATTTCTTGGTTAAGAAGCTGGACTTGCAAACCGAAGATCTGTTCCTGTATTTTGTTGTGTGACAGTTTCAGCTTCTCTCGCCTGCTTATCATATAGCACAGATTTCGGACCTGAAAGCCCAATCCCCAACAAAGAGAGATGTTTGTCATGTTAAGTAAACCTGACAACTGAAATTGTTTGGCTAAAATAAAGACACTAAAGTCAGGGCGGGGTGAGGAGAGAAGACAGAATCTAAGAGCTGCAGAATGAGAGCCACTCCACAGGAATTCACACAGCATGGTCAATTGTGGGATCATGGTTCCTATATAAATCAATAGTAAGAGCAAAATGCTCCAAATCTGCCTTCTGAAACCTACTCTCCTTGCAGTGTCATGGGTTTGATATTTATTTGCACAGCCAGGTTGGGAAGACCGAATGATAGTTAACAATTCAGCCTTCCCTTTAGATCCCTGAGTATGGATGATGGCAATGCTGGCTGTACCCAGTAGAATTTTCTAATCAGTGCCGGATGGGCAGGATACAGTTCCACTGGGAAGACTAGACGTGTTTTCTTTGCTCACACTTTCAGCTCAGCCAAGTTTCCACAGCCACAAAGGTGAAATACTCACTCTCTCGTACTCCCTACCTAGGCAAGTTACACAAACTTTCTTTGCCCCAGTTTGTTCATCTGTAATAGCGATGATGATAATAATAGTAGTTTTTCATGGGCATGTTAGAATTAAATGAATTAATATTTATAAAATGCTTAGGACAGTGTTGGCAATAATAGTAATAGTAGGTACTATATGTGAGTGTCTTAAATTTTTAAAAGTGAGCCAAATCTATTAGTTCTCTTTCAAATTCTGGTAGCAGAGAAAAACACAAGTCATTTATAGAATTACATTTAATTAGAAAATTCTCTAGGATAAACACAGGGCTTAACTTACCCTTGAAGCCCTGCAGCATCTCATTTAGTAGATACCTGATAAATACACCATGAGTTATATTGAATTATCATGTGGAGTGGCTCTCAACTGGGGGAGAGCAGTTTGCAGACATTTTTGGTTGTCACGCTGGGGGTGTGTGTGCGGGTGCAACTGGCATCTAGTGGGTAGAGGCCAGGGATGCTGGTAAACATCTTAAATTTCCCCTACAACAAAGGACAGCCCCCTAACAACAAACAACGATCCAGTCCAAAATGTCAACAGTGCCAAGTTTGTGAAACTCTAATTTGGTGTTTTCCTGAACAAAATTCACTCTTTCTTCAGCCTAAAGTCTCATAAATATGTCAGTAAAATATGGAGGGGCCAATTTAGGCTCAACAGTGAATAAAAAGCAAACCAAATGAGAGTCTATTTCAAATGTAAAGTTCATAGAGCATATATGTGAGTCCTCTCAAATCCCCTGGATGTGCCTGTCAGAATTTACACAGAGCCCAAAGTCTGGGGCCACAAAGAGATCAGTAGATAAGCAAGGACACAGAAGCCCACACTATTATGAGCTCACTGACCATTATTAAACCGGAAGTGGGACCTCCATTTCTACACAGACCGAGACCTATATACTAGTCACAGCTGGTCACCTTACCCTCTCCAGGTCCTGGCGTAGATGCATAAACATTCTCATTCGAGTGTGAATGCTTTCCTCTTTTGGCTGCACCAGCCCATTTTCTTCATCCTCCTTTGGAGGAAATAATGGCTTATTGAAGTTACTTTTCCGCTTCAGTTTCCAGTAGTTATAGATAAAGTCCACAGCTAGTGTGGGCATACCCAGCTCTGCAGCCACATCTTCCACTCGTACCAAGGAATAGAACTCCTCCTCCAGCTCCCGAAGCTTCTGTGCCCGCAGGCTGGTTTTCTCACTTTTGGCCTGACTCTGCTCTTTAGCCCTGTGGTGGGGGTACTCAGCTTCTCCAAGTTTCTGCCTGTTTTGGCTATGCTTGAGGCAATATGACTTGAACTTCACTTCGTCTCCCTCATCTAGGATGGTCTTCATCTCTAGGCCGTGCTCAAAGGCACAGGTGACGTGGAAGGCAGTGATGCAGCTTTTTATGGAGCACTGTAGGAAGAAAATATGCGTCAAGGTAGCAGGGTTGGAGGAAACCCTATGTTTCTGGACCTAAACTGATAGCTTGTAGGAAGCAAAGGAAAGACTGGGAGAAAGTTAGTCCTAAACTGACCATAACAGATGCTTTACAAGTAACCCAAGAAACCTGTTCTTACAGAAAACAGCAAACACCGAGGCCAAAAAAAAAAAAAAAAAAAATTCAAACACTCCTTTTGAGGTTTCAGCTCAAGCATTCAAGCATCAAGTTTTCTGAGATGCTTTCCTGGGCTCCTGTAAACAGTCACGTAGTCTCTTCTCTGTGTTTCCCACATCACCCTATAAATGATTTCATAATGGGACTTTTCACACTGTACCTATATCAATTGTCAAGTCCTTAGGGATAGATCTTAAAAACAGAAGCTGTGTCTTTCATTTTGCATTGTCATTAACTATTGAAGAAGCAGTTGCTCAGAAAATGCTTATAAACAAACAAAACACACAGAGTCAGTATTATTGCTAGAGCATTCACTGGTTCTAAAAAGGTCACAGGAATTCCAATATCTAAGTAACCTAACTTCTTGAATTTTTTTCTTTTCAACATAAAAATTACAGTGGCTTACACCTGTAATCCCAGCACTTTGGGAGGCCGAGGCAGGTGGATCACTTGACACCAGGAGTTCGAGACCAGCTTGGGCAACATGGCAAAACCCTGTCTCTACTAAAAATACAAAAGTTATCTGGGCATGGTGGCGCACATCTGTAGTCCCAGCTACTTGGGAGGCTGAGGCATGAGAATTGCCTGAACCCGGGAGGTCCAGGCTTCAGTGAGCCGAGATCACACCACTGCACTCCAGCCTGGGCAACAGACTGAGACCCTATCTCAAAAAGAATTTTATAAAATATTTAAAAACAGAGACGGAATCTGTGTTGCTCAGGCTGGTCTTGAACTCCTGGGCTCAAGTGATCCAACAGCCCCAGCCTCCCTCAAAGTGCTGGGATTACAGGTGTGAGCCACCATGCCCTGTGAAATTGTTGTTATAGAACTGAGCTGTCCAACTTGGTGGCCAAGTAGCCATGAGTGGCTATTTAAGTTTTTATTTTATTTTTTTAGATGGTGTCTCACTTTGTCGCCCAGGCTGGAGTGCAGTGGTGCAATCTCGGCTCACTGCAACCTCTGCCTCCCAGGTTCAAGCGGTTCTCCTGCCTCAGCCTCCCGAGTAGCTGGGATTACAGGCACGTGCCACAATGCCCGGCTAATTTTTGTATTTTTAGTAGAGATGGGGTTTCACTATGTTGGTCAGGATGGTCTCGAACTCCTGACCTCAAGTGATCCACCCGCCTTGGCCTCCCAAAGTGCTGGGATTACAGGCGTGAGCCACTGCGCCCAGTCTTAAATTTAATTTAATTAAAATTACGTATAATTAAAAAATTTAGTTTCTTAGTCACAGTAGCCACATTTTAACCACACTAGACAGCACAGACGTAAAACATTTCCATCACTGTGGAAAGTTTTTTTTTTTTTTGAGACAGTCTCACTCTGTTGCCCAGGCTGGAGTGCAGAGGTGTGATCTCGGCTCGCTGTAACCTCTGCCTCCTGGGGTCAATCAATTCTCTTGCCTCAGCCTCCCAAGTAGCTGAGACTACAGGTGTGCATCACCATGCCTGGCTAATTTTTGCATTTTTACTAGAGATGGAGTTTCACCATGTTGGCCAGGCTGGTCTAGTCTCGAACTCCTGGCCTCAAGCGATCCGCCCAACTCAGCCTCCCAAAGTGCTGGGATTACAGGCATGAGCCACTGCATGCTGCTGCCCAAAGACTTAAAATGCATGAGTGCATCTATGCGTTTATGTAGAGGAAGTGGGGAAAGTAAGGGAAGATTCGTTTGTAAGGAAATATTGGGAATTCTTATGGTTAAAGCCAAGTGTTAACTCTTACATATGAATAAAGACAAAAAGAATGCAAAGGCCCGATAGATTATTTTAGATTGAGAAATTCAATACCTAAGAGAATACTGGAAACTGTCAAAATTTTAAAGGGGCATATTCCATATTTCATTTAAATAATTTCATATGATAAAGAATTCCAGGATGAAATATAATTCTAAGATCATCTAATCCAGCCTCACATTTATTATTGCTTGAATTTCCTCTAGAGTACCTGATTTTCTACCTCCATCCCCCACTCTATACACCTCCCCCTCCACTTTCCAATTAAGTGGTAATCTAGCCACTTACTGAATTCTTCCAGATAAGAAGCTCCTAAGATGGTCCACCCTGGCTTTTAACACCACTATCAGAAAAGTTTGTTATATTACACTGAAGCCTCTCGAAAATGAGGATGATGAAAGTTCAAGATGTACTTTTACCTGGGTACCTTATCACTTGACTAAGAAACTAGTCAGACATTTGAGAAACAAAAGTAAAAGGTATTCTTTAGTAAAAGATTTAAAGTGTTGGGCACAGTACTCTTTTCCTGTTTAATAACTGTTAAACATATGGGAAGAAAAAGCAAATGGTTTTCTATTCAAGGGAATGAATAAGTGACATTAAACTACTATTATTGGGAAGCTAAAAACAGATCTTCTCAGGTCAAATTTATAGAACGTTTATAGAGTGTAGAGACATAAATATAAACATAAATTACTCAAAACAAAAGATAATGCACAGACAAGAATTGGGTACTTATATGAAAAATATGCCTCTTAGGAAACTGCCATAAAATCCAACTCTTTTCAAAAAAGGTAATTCTGTGGTATTTATAGCTGGAGATCTATATATTTTGGTGGTGAAAAAATGCTGGTCAATGGGCACAAAGTTATAATTGAGAGGAGTAAGTTCTGGTGTTCTATTGCACAGGGTGATGATAGTTAACAGAAGGGTATTATATTTTACAAAATAGCTACAAGAGAGGCTTTTGAATGTTCTCACCATAAAGAAATGATAAACGCATGAGATGATGGATATGCTAAATATCCTGATTCAACTATACAACATATATAAAGACATCAAATTATACCCCACAAATATGTACAACTACGATGTGTTAATAAAAATTGCAATTTAAAAGATAAAACTTGGGCTGAGTTGGCATGGTAGCTCACGCCTATAATCCCAGCACCTTGGGAGGTTGAGGTGAGAGGATCGCTTGAGCTCAGAAGTTCGAGACCAGCCTGGGTAACATAGTGAGACCTCATCTCTACTAAAAATAAAAAAATTAGCAGTGTGGTGGCGCACACCTGTAGTACTTGGAAGGCTGAGGTGGGAGGATTACTTGAGCTCAGGAGGTCGAGGCTATAAGGAGCCATGATTGTGCCACTGTACTCCAGCTAGACTGTAAAACAACAAAAAACACAAAGTAATATTGCCATTAAAAAAAAGGAGAGTGTGCCGGGCGCGGTGGCTCAAGCCTGTAATCCCAGCACTTTGGGAGGCCGAGACGGGCGGATCACGAGGTCAGGAGATCGAGACCATCCTGGCTAACACGGTGAAACCCCGTCTCTACTAAAAATACAAAAACTAGCCGGGCGAGGTGGCGGGCGCCTGTAGTCCCAGCTACTCGGGAGGCTGAGGCAGGAGAATGGCGTAAACCCGGGAGGCGGAGCTTGCAGTGAGCTGAGATCCGGCCACTGCGCTCCAGCCTGGGCGACAGAGCGAGACTCCGTCTCAAAAAAAAAAAAAAAAAAAAAAAAAAAGGAGAGTGCCGGGCACAGTGACTAACACCTGTAATCCCAGCTGCTTGGGAGGCTGAGGCAGGAGAATTGCTTGAACCCAGGAGGCGGAGGTTGCAGTGAGCCAAGATGGCGCCACTGCACTCCAGCCTGGACGACAGGGCGAGACTCCCTCTCAAAAAAAAAAAAAAAAAAAAAAAAAAGAAGAGCCAGGTGCAGTGGCTCACGCCTGTACTCCCAGCACTCTGGCAGGCCAAGGGGCGAGGATCACTTAAGTCCAGGAGTTCAAGACCAGCCTGGGCAACATGATGAAACCCTGTCTCTACAAAAAATACAAAAATTAGCTGGGTGTGGTGGTGTACACCTGCAGTCTCAGCTACTAGGGAGGCTGAGGTGGGAGCCTGGGAAGTTGAGGCTGCAGTGAGCCGTGATTGTGCTACTGCACTCCAGCCTGGGCGACGGGAGTGAGATCCTGAAAAAAAAAAAAGGTTGGGCGCGGTGGCTCACACCTATAATCCCAGCCCTTTGGGAGGCTGAGGCAGTTGGATCACTAGGTCAGAAGTTCAAGACCAGCCTGGCCAAGATGGTGAGACCCCATCTCTACTAAAAAGTACAGGTGGGCACCTGTAATCCCAGCTACTTGGGAGGCTGAGGCAGAGAACTGCTTGAACTTGGGAGGTGGAGGTTGCAGTGAGCCGAGATCGCGCCACTGCACTCCAGCCTGGGTGACAGAGCGAGACTCGGTCTCAGGAAAAAAAAAAAAAAAAAGAAGAAAGGTACCAGATACCTATTTGTTCTTTTCTAAAACATATGTCTGGCACATTCTATTAAATAAAGTGCCTTTGCATACATCTCACTTATTTCCACTGTAACCATGGAAGGTGATAGAGAGGTTTCATTACACCCATTAAAAAATATTTTTATCTTTACAATTTAAAATAGAAAATTGAGATAGCACTGTTCTCTTTGTGGCAAGCAAATAGCACTTGTACAAAGCATCTTTTATGTGACACATGTCTTTAAACACTTTACTACATGTATTACAGCATGGTCATTATATTCATTCACTGAAATGACAGAAACAGCTTTATTAAGATATATTTTATATACCATAAAGTTCACCAGTTTAATGTGTACATTTCAATGGTTTTCAAATATATTTACAGTCATGCACCCATTGCCACTACCTAATTCCAGGATATTTTCATCACCGCTCCAAATCTTGTCCATTTGTAGTTACTCCCTGTTACCAACTCCAGGCCCAAGCAACTACTAATCTACTTTCTATCTCTATTGATGTGCCTATTCTGGACATTTCATATAAGTGGAATTATAACAATATGTGGTTGTGTGAGTCTGGCTTCTTTCACTTAGCATGTTCTTCAGGTTCCTCTATGTTGTAGCATGTATTAGAACTTCATTCCTTTTTATGGGCAAAAAATAGTTGTATGGATATACCCCATTTCATCAAGTTGATGGACATTTGGGTGTTTTAACTTTTTGTCTGTTATGAAATAATGGTGCTATGAAAATTCATGCAGCAGTTTTTGTGTGGATATATGTTTTTATTTCTCTTGGGTGTTGTGCGGTAAAGGATACCTTGTCTAAAGAAAGGTTTGGCTGTTTGTCTTTAGCTTCTTAGAAGTAGCCTTTAAGCCCCTGGAATGTCCTGCCTGATAAGAGTGTCTTTGTTTACCTTGGGCCCTTGGGCCAAGTGAGATAGTCTATGCTAACAATGTGATTTATGGTAGAGACTTTGGGGCACCTTCTATCAGCCTGACCTCTGAAGGGACTGGAGAGTAAAGTCAGCCACATGGATGGTGAGCAATGCCTATGTGGCCAACTCTCAATAAAATCACTGAACACCAAAGATGAGTTTTTCTGGCTGGCAATACTCTGTGTGTATCATATACTGTTGCTGGGAGAAATAAGTACTATCTGCACAACTCCACTGGCAGGGGTAATGGGAAGCTGCATTCCAGGTCTCTCCTGGACCATGCCTTATACGCCTCTATCCTCAGCTAATTTTAAATCTGTATCTTTTCACTATAATAAATTATAACTGTGAGCATAACTGTTCCTCTGAGTTCTGAGTCCTTCTAGTGAATTACTGAACCTGAGAATGGTCTTGGTGATCTTAAACTGCAGGTATATACTTAGGAGTAGAATTACTGGTTTATAAGGTAACTCTATGTTTAACATTTTGAGGAGCTGCCAAACTTTTTTCACAGCAGCTGCATCGTTTTTACTTCCACCAGCAATGCATGAGGGTTCCAATTTTTCCACATCCTTGATTGTTTGCCTTTCTTATTACTGCTACCCTAGTAGGTATGAAATGGTATCTCACTGTGGTTTATCTACTTTTTTTTTGAGATGGAGTTTCGCTCTTGTTGCCCAGGCTGGAGATCAATGGTGTGATCTCGGCTCACTGCAACCTCTGTCTCTCCTGGGTTCAAGCAATTCTCCTGTCTCAGCCTCCCGAGTAGCCGGGATTACAGGTACATGCCACCATGCCCAACTAATTTTTGTATTTTTAGTAGAGACAGAGTTTCATCGAGTTGGTCAGGCTGGTCTCGAACTCCTGACCTCAGGTGATCCGCTCGCCTTGGCCTCCCAAAGTGCTGGGATTATAGGCGTGAGCCACTGTGCCTGGCCGGAAAAAATAATTTTCTATATATTCTTCAGTAATTGTAGAAGAAAAATACTTTTTCAAATGCTTTCACTAGAGGAGAAATGCTACCTTTTACAAATCCACATTTGTAAGAAGACTTTCCGTGCCCAGGCTGATCTTGAGCTTCTGGCTTTAAACAATCATCTTGCCTCGGGCTCCCAAAGCACTGGGATTTTAGGTATGAGCCACTGTATCCAACCCAAAGTTTCTTCAAAGGGGAATGATATGCCTTAATTCCTAAATCAGTCTCTGGTGTCCTTTTTCAAGATTTTTATTCTAGCCACTCTATCTTATTCAATTTCTATCCCACACCTCAAACATTTATCCTTTATGTTACAAACAATCCAATTATACCCTTTTAGTTATTTAAAAACGACCATTCATCATGACCAAGTGGGATTTATCCTAGGGACGCAAGGATGGCTCAACATATGCAAATCAATCAGTGTGAAAAATCGTATCTTCAGTATGAAGGACAAAAACTGTATGATTGTTTCAAATGATGCTGAAAAAGCATTGATAAAATTCAACATCCTAGGCTGGGCGCAGTGGCTCAAGCCTGTAATCCCAGCACTTTGGGAGGCCGAGACGGGCGGATCACGAGGTTAGGAGATCGAGACCATCCTGGCGAACACGGTGAAACCCTCTCTCTACTAAAAAATACAAAAAAAACTAGCCGGGCGAGGTGGTGGGTGCTTGTAGTCCCAGCTACTCAGGAGGCTGAGGCAGGAGAATGGTGTGAACCCAGGAGGCTGAGCTTGCAGTGAGCTGAGATCCGGCCACTGCACTCCAGCCTGGGCGAGAGCGAGACTCCGTCTCAAAAAAAAAAAACAAGAATTCAACATCCTTCATGATAAAAACCCTCAATAACTGGTCATGGTGAATGATCTTTTTAAAGTATTGTTAAATTTGGTGTGCTAGTACTTTGTTGAGGATTTCTGCATCAATGTTCATCCAGAATACTGGCCTGTAGTTTTCTTTTTTTGATGTGTCTTTGTCTGATTTTGGTATCAGTGTAATACTGGCTTTGTAGAATGAGTTTAAAAGTATTCCCTTCTCTTCTATTTTTTGGAATAGTTTGAGTAACACTGGTACTAGTTCTTTCTTTAAATGTTTTGTAAAATTCAGCAGTGAAGCCACTGGGTCCCAGGATTTTCTTTGAGGGGAAACTTTTTATAATGACTTCAATCTCACCATCTGTTACTGGTCCGTTCAGATTTTAAATTTCATCATGGTTCAATCTTGGTAGGTTATATGTGTCTAGGAATCTGTTCACTTCTTCTAGGTTTTCCAATTTGTTGGCATATAGTTGCTCATAGTAGCCTCTAATGATCCTTTGAATTTCTGCAGTATCAGTAGCAATGTCTCCTTTTTCATCTCTGAGTTTATTTATTTGGGTTTTCTCTCTTTTTTTTTTTCTCAGTGAGTTGGGCTAAAGGTTTGGTGATTTTATCTTTTCCAAAAACCAACTTGTTTTGTTGATCTCTGTTTTTTTCCATTTCAACTTCACTTATTTCTGCTCTGATCTTTGTATTTCCTTTCTTCTACTAATTTAGGGTTTGTTCATTTTTCTAGTTCTTTAAGATGCATCATAAGGTTGAAGTTTTTCTATTTTTTGATATACATGCTTATTGTTATAAACTTTCCTCTTAGTACTGCTTTTGCTATATCCCATAGGTTTTGGTATGTTGTGTTCCCATTTTTTTTTTTTTATTTGTTTCAAGAGAGTTTAACATTTTCTTCTTAATTCCTTCATTGACCTACTGGTTGTTCAGGAGCATGTTGTTTAATTTCCAAGTGTTTGTATAATTTCTAAAATTCTTCGTTACTGATTTCTAGTTTTATTCCACTGTGGCCAGAGAAGATAACTGATGATTTCAATTTTTAAAAATCATTTTAAGACTTGTTTTGGCACCTTACACATGGTCTATCCTTGAGAATACTCCATGTGCCGAGGAGAAGAATGTATATTCTGCAGCTGTTGGATGAAATGTTCTATAAATATCTATCAGGTTGATTTGGACTATAGTACAGATTAAGTCTGATACTTCATTTTTTATCTGGATGATTTGTCCAATGCTGAAAGCAAGGTATTAAAGTCCCTAGCTATTATTTTATTGGGGTCTATCTCTTTAACTCTAATATTTGCTTTATATTTCTGGTTGCTCCAGAATTGGGTGTATATATATTTACAACTGTTCTATCCTCTTGCTGAACTGAACGCTTTATCATTATATAATGATCTTTTTGTCTCTTTTTATAGTTTTCTTTAATCTATTAAGTATAGCTACTCCTGCTTTTTGATTTCCATTTGCATGGAATATCTTTTTCCATCCCTTATTTTCAGCCTATATGTGTCTTTATAGTGAAACATGTTTCCTGTAAGCAACAGATCATTGGCCTTGCTTTTTGTATTGATTCAGCCACTCTGTGTTTTTTGGAGGGTTTTGTCCATTTACATTCAATGTTAATGATAAGTAAGGACTTATTCCTGCCATTTTATTTGTTTTCTGGTTGTCTTGTGGTCTTTTCTTCCTTCCTTCTTTCGTTCTTGTCTTCCTCTTAGTGAAGATGATATTCTCAGGTGGTATGTCTTAACTTCTTGCTTTTTATTTTTGTGTGTATCTGTTGTATGTTTTTGATTTGAGGTTCACCATGGGGCTTAAGAATATCTTATAACCCAATATTTTAAACCGATGACAACACCGATTGCATAAATAAATTAACAAAGAAACAAGGTGAGAACAAAAACTTATACTTCAACTTCATTCTCTTAACTTTTGCTGTTTCTATTTACATCTTATTATACTGTCCGTGTCTCAAAAGTTATTGTAGTTATTATTTTTGATTGGCTAATCTTTTAGTCTTTCTCTTCAAGATAGGAGTTTTCATACCACAATTACAATATTATAATATTCCATGTTTTTCTGTGTACTATTACCAGTGAGTTTTGTACCTTCAGATGATTTCTTATTGCCATTAACAACCTTTTCTTTCAAGACTGAAGAACTCCCTTTAACATTTTTTTGTAGGACAGGCCTGGTGTTGATGAAATCCCTCAGCTTTTGTTTGTTTGGGAAAGTCCTTATTTCTCCTTCATGTTTGAATGATATTTTCACTGGATATACTATTCTAGGATAAAAGTTTTTCTCTTTCAAACTTTTAATATGTCACGCCACTCTCTCCTGGCCTGTTAGGTTTCCAATGAAAAGTCTACTGCTAGATGTATTGGAGCTCCATTGTATGTTGTTTCTTTTCTCTTGCTGTTTTTAGGGTCCTTTCTTTATCCTTGACCTTTGGGAGTTTGATTATTAAATGTCTTGAGGTAGTCTTATTTCAGTTAGATATGCTTGATGTTTTATAACCTTCTTGTACTTGAATATTGATATACATTTCTCTACATTTGGGAAGTTCTCTGTTATTATCTCTTTGAATAAACTTTCTACCCTGATCTCTCTCTCCCTCCTCTTTAAGGCCAATCATTCTTAGATTTGCCCTTCTGAGGCTATTTTCCAGATCCTGTAGGCATGCTTCATTCTTTTTCCTTTTGTCTCCTCTCATTGTGTATTTTAAAATAGCTTGTCTTGAGGCTAATTCTTCTGCTTGATCAAGTCTGCTGTTAAGAGACAGATGGATTCTTCAGTCGGTCAATTGCATTTTTTAGCTCCAGAATTTCTGCTTGATTCTCTTCCATTATTTCTTTTTTTTTTTTTGAGACGGAGTCTCACTCTGTTGCCCAGGCTGGAGTGCAGTGGCATTATCTCAGCTCACTGCAAGGTCCGCCTCCTGGGTTCACACCATTCCCCTGCCTCAACCTCCCAGGTAGCTGGGACTACAGGGGCCCACCACCACGCCCAGCTAATTTTTTGTATTTTTAGTAGAGACGATGTTTCACTGTGTTAGCCAGGATGGTCTCAATCTCCTGACCTCGTGATCCGCCCACCTCGGCCTCCCAAAGCGTTGGGATTACAGGTGTGAGCCACCGCGCCCAGCCTCTTTTCCATTATTTCAATGTCTTTGTTAAATTTATCTGATGGGATTCTGAATTCCTCTCTGTGTTATCTCGGATTTCACTGAGCTTCCTCAAAATAGCTACTTTGAATTTTCCATCTGAAAGGTCATATATCTGTCTCTCTAGGATTAATCACTGTTGCTTTAGTTCATTTTGTGAGGTCATGTTTTCCTGGATGGTCTTGATGCTTGTAGATGTTCATCAGTGTCTGGGCATTGAAGAGTCAGGCATTTATTGTAGTCTTTGCAGTCTGGGCTTGTTTGTATCCACCCTTCTTCGGAAGACTTTCCAGGTATTCAGAGGGACTTGGGTGTTGTGATCTAAGTCTTTGGTCACTACAGCCATATCTGCTCTAGTAATGCCATGGCTCTTATAGACTCATAGATATACTACCTTGGTGTTACTGGGTAATATCTGGAAGAACTCCCTGGATTAACAGGCAGAGATTCTTATTCTTTTCCCTTACTTCCCTCTAAACAAATGAAGTCTCTTTCTCTGTGCTGAGTTGCCTGGAGATGGCGGAGGGCTAACATAAGCACCCCTATGGCCACCACTACTGGGACTGCACCCAGTCAGACCTAAAGCCAGCACAGCATTGGGTCTCGCCCAAGGCCTGCAGTGATCACTGCCCGGCTACCACCTATGTTTGTTCATGTCCCAAGGCTCTACAATCAGTAGGTGGCAAATCCAGCAAGGCTTGTGTCATTCCTTTCAGGGTGGTGAATTCCTCCTGGCCCTGGGTGGGTCCAGAGATACTATCTGGGACCCACGGCCTGGAGTCAAGAACCTTAGGAATCTATCTGATGCTTTCTTCTACTGTGGCTGAGCTGGCACTCAAGTTGTATGACAAAGTCCTTTCTACGTTTCCTCCCCTTTCCTCATGCAGAGGAGTCTCTGTAATGAAATTCCTTATAATCAAAATTGTAAGAGTCTCAATTTGGTAAGACCTTTATAAAATAAAGAATCTGAACTCAAGTAATGAAAGTAAGAACCATTGCTCTGCAAATGAGAAACTTACACCAGAATGTTTCATCTCTCAATCTGTTCATCCATCATCCATCCATCAATCTAATATTAACTGTCTGTCTACCAGATCTGGGTATAGGGGATCTAAGGATGAAAGTCTAAGCTTACAGTCTAGTAGGGTAGATAAAACTCAAAGATAAATAACCATAATAGAGGCAGAATGTGGCACATCAGGGCTGTAATACAATACAGGTCTGTTAAGGTCAAGGCCAATATTTTCTCTTATTGCCTTCCAATCCAAAGTGCTGGGATTACAGACATGAGCCACTGTACTTTTTACCAAAGTCTTATTGCCACTTACTAATTACTGTAGAAAAAAAATAAGCCTGGGCAACACAGCAAGACCCTATCTCTATGAAACAAAAAACTTAGCCAGCCATGGTGGCGTGTGCCTATAGACCTAGCTACTTGGGAGACTGAGGTGGAAGGATTGCTTGAGCTCAGAAGTTCAAGGTTATAGTAAGCTATGATTTCACCACTGCACTCCAGCCTGAGTGACAAAGCAAGGCTCTGTCTCTCTTAAAAAAAAAAAAAAAAAAAAAAAAAAAAAAAAAAAAGGCCAGGTGCGGTGGCTCACGCCTGGAATCCCAGCACTTTGGGAGGCCAAGGCGGGTGGATCACCTGAGGTCGAGAGTTCGAGACCAGTCTGGCCAACATGGTGAAACCTTGTCTCTACTAAAGATACAAATAATTAGCCAGGTGTGGTGGTGTGTGCCTGTAATCCCAGCTACTTGGGAGGCTGAGGCAGGGGAATTGCTTGAACCCAGGAGGCAGAGGTTGCAGTGAGCCAAGATCGCGCCACTGAACTCCAGCCTGGGCAACAGGGTGAGACTCTGTCAAAAAAGAAAGAAAGAAAGAAAAAAAAAAAAAAAAAAAAAAGCACAGTGGTTCATGCCTGTAATCCCAGAACTTTGGATTGGATGGCCAAGGCAGGAGATCACCTAAGGCCAGGAGTTCAAGACCAGCCTGGGCAACACAGCAAAATCCTGTCTCTACAAAAAAATTTTTAAAATTAGCCAGGTGTAGTGGTGTGCACCTGTGATCTCAGCTACTCGGGAGGATCGTTTTGAGTCCAGGAGTTCAAGGGTGCAGTGAGCTATGATTGTGTCACTGCACTCCAGCCTAGGTGACAGAGTGAGACCCTGTCCCACAACAAAAGCAAAAATGGGGGAAATTGCAGTGACTACAATAAAGAAAATAAGTTACTGGATATAAATCCAATGTGCTACTATAAAATGACCAAATAATAACTCTGAAAAATGAAAAATATATTATTTTTAGAGGGGGAAATGCATATCACAAATGAATCCATGGTACAATAAAATATGAATATATTTATTCAATAAACCATAATTAAGCACTAACAATGGGCAGGCACTCTAATTTGTGCCAGGGAAATTCACAGAAGAATGATGCACAATCTTGGCCCTCAAGGGACTCACATATGGGCAGCAACCAGGAAACAGCTTAAATACACAGGCAATGTCCTAGGGTAGTAGTCCCCATGGAAAGAGTTTTCCTTTAAATATTTTTCCTTTATTATTTTAAAGTGCCATAGTTAAAATAATAAAATCATCCAAGAAAGGTTAAAAAAAGAGGAAGCAGCCAATTCTGTCAGATATAAGAATGAATTCAAAAAATTAAAAGGGCCTTTGGGGATCCAGATTATGTTCTTCAATTACAACGTCCCAGTAAAAGACCCTGGGTTCCTTGGAGGAATAGCTAATCCCAGGTCTAGAGCAAGAAATCTACACGATACGCCTGGAAAATACTGTCATGCCAGACAGCAAGAAATCTCACAAAGCGCCTAGCGTCATTATCCCTAAAGCCAGAGGTCCCCAACCTTTTTGGCACCAGGGACCAGTTTTGTGAAAGATATTTTTCCATGGACTAGGGGGAGATGGTTTTGGGATGATTCAAGCACATTACATTTATTGCACACTTTATTTCTATTATTATTACATTGTAATATAATGCAATAACTATACAACTCACCATAATGTAGAATCAGTGGGAGCCCTGAACTTGTTTTCGTGCAACTAGACGAGCCTATCTGGGGGTGATGGGAGACGGTGACAGATCATCAGGCATTACATTCTCATAAGGAGCGCTCAACCTAGATCCCTTGCATGCGCAGTTCACAACAGGGTTCACGCTCCTATGAGAATCTAATGCCACTGCTGATCTGACAGGAGGCAGAGTTCACACGGGTAACCCTTGCTTGCTCACCACTTACCCCCTTGCTGTGCAGCCCGGTTCCTAACAGGCCATGGACCAATACTTGTCTGTGGTCTGGCAGTTGCGGACCCCTGCACTGTGCAATGATATTATATGTCCCCTCTTCACCGAAGAAGGTTGGCAGGCAAATATAACTCCAACCAGCTTGCAGTTCACATGCAGGAGGTCTGAGAGGTGAAAGGTCATCCTTTCCATCCCTCTAGCCAGCAGAGCCATCTTATTACATTTGGGATAGAAGGAGAAATAACATGGAAAGACAAGGCAACCTTTGTGCCTTTGCTGGAGGTAACTGGCTGTTCCCAATCCCATCCACATCTCCGCTAATTGGAGAAAACCATATACTGCATGTTCTCACTTATGAGTGAAGCTAAACATTGAGCAGACATGGACACAAAGAAGGGAACAGACATTGGGGCCTACCTGAGGGTGGGGATTGAAAAACTACCTGTTAGGTATTATGATGATTACCTGGGTGAGAAAATTATCTGTACACCAAACCTCTGCAACATACAATTTACCCGTGTAACAAACCTTGACAAGTGCCCTTGAACAGAAAATAAAAGTTGGAAAAAGAAAAAAACAAAAAAAAGAAATCATGTCCTTTGCAGCAACATGGGTGCAGCTGGAGGCCATTATTCTAAGTAAATTAATTCAGAAACAGAAAACCAAATACCACATGTTCTCACTTACAAATGGGAGCCAAACAGTGGGTATACACAGACGTAAAGACGGGAAAAATACAGTGGGGATTACTAGAGGGAGGAGGGAGAGTACCAGGGCTGAAAAACTACCTATTGGGTACTTACTATGCTCACTATATGGGTGATGGGACTAAATGTATTTCAAACCTCAGCATCACGCAATAGACCATGTAACAAATCTGCACATGTACCCCCAAAATTGAAAATAAAAGTTGAAACTAAAAAAAAGGAACATGGGCCTGGTTGTTTCAGAATTATAGCCGGTTTCCACCCAGGATGGTATCATCTAGCTTTAGAACTCACTTAATTCATCAGCTCTGACAGCAAAGGATGAAGATAAACTATCACTACGAATATTGAAAAGAATAAGCTTAATGGTCCAGAGGCAATATCCAAAAAAAGGATTTCCAGAAATGGTCCGTACAATGGCAGAGCCCTAAGAGTGGGTGGGCGATCTCCTGAGTGACCTTTCAGTAGACAGGACACTCTCACTGGGAGGGTGAGTCCAGCTAATTTGGTGTTAGCCCACTCTACTACTTGTCATGGGGACTTACCTGAATACAAGCCCCTGTCTTCAACTTGCACAAGTTGCAGACTAAGGCCCACCGACTGGGTGGGATGTGGGAGATCTTCGTGATCGGTTCCATCCTCTCAGGACAAGCAATGCTGACCTACAAATAAAATACCACCATAAGGCAGAAGTACCAAGGCATCCCAGAAGTACCTTTCACAAACCATAAACGATGTTACATAAAGCTAAGAACATCAAAACGAGGTAAGTCACATCTCTTAAGGTTAATATGGAATCAAGAATAAACAAAAGTTATTTCCACTGCTCAGTCCTTTACTCATTTCCAGTAATATAAATAATTCACATATGGGATGAGAGAACAGGAGTATAGACTAGGCATGATTACCTTTCACTGTCTTTCTTTCTTTCTTTTTTTTTTTTTTTAAGAGACAAGGTCTCCCTCTGTCACTCAGGCTAGAGTTCAGTGGTGTGATCATGGCTTACTACAGCCTTGAACTCCTGGGTTCAAGTGATCCTCCCACCACAGCCTCTACAACACCTGGCTAATTAAAAAAAAAATTTCTTTTTGGCTTTTATCCAAATGACAGGCAATAACAAATGTTGGTGAAGAGTGGAGAAAAGGGAACCCTCATACACTGTGGAGAAAAGGAAATGCTCATACACTGTTGGTGGGAATGTAAATTAGTACAACCACTATAGAGAATAGTTTGGAGGATTCTAAAAAAAAAAACAACAAAAAATAGAGCTGCCATATTATCCAGCAATCCCACTGCTGGGTATATACCCAAAAGAAAGGAAATCGGTATATCAAAGAGGTATCTGCACTCCATATTTTTTGCAGCAATGTTCACGATAGGCAAGATTTGGAAATAAGCTAAGTGTCCATCAGCAGACGAATGGATAAAGAAAATGTGGTACATATACACAATGGAGTACTATTCAGCCATATAAAAGAACGAAATCCTGTCATTTCCAACAACATGGATAGAACTGGAGGTCATTGTGTCAAGTGAAATAAGCCAGGCACAGAAAGACATACATTGCATGTTCTCATTTATCTGTGGGATCTAAAAATAAAAACAACTGAACTCAAGGAGATAGACAGTAGAAGGATGGTTACCAGAGGGTGGGAAGGGTAGTGGGGGGAGCAGGGCAGGCAGGGGGTGGCAATAATTAATGGGTACGAAAAGGATAGAGAGAATGAATAAGACCTACTATTTGATAGCACAACAGGGTGACTATAGTCAAAATAACTTAATAGTACATATAAAAAGAACTACAAGAACATAACTGGGTTGTTTGTAACACAAAAAGGATAAATGCTTGAGGGGATGAATATCCCATGTTTCATGATGTCATTATTAGGCATTACATGCCTGTATCAAAATCTCATGCATCCCATAAATATATATATCTAATATGTACCCACAAAATTAAAAATTGTTATTATTATTTTTGTAGAGACCAGGTCTTGCTATGTTACCCTAGGCTGGTCTTGAACTCCTGGCCTCAAGTGATCTTACTGCCTTGGCCTCCCGAAGTACTGGGATTACAGGCATGAGCCACTGCGCCCAGCCAAGGTTACCTTAATGAACACTTTTACTTAGGAACCAAAGAAAGCTACTGAAAGTAACTAAAATTCACAAAACCAAGTATCTATTATGTTAAGAGATGGTGCTACATGCCTTGTTGTTTCATTTGATCAACTAAGGATGAAAAACAGAGGCAGTGACAAGTCTTTCCATTTGGTTTACAAAGGAACCATGATATTGTTGGAAAACAGCACATTTGTGTAATGAAGAGACTGCAGAATGTAAGTAGAAAGGATGAGAATGACATTTTAAAACCAAAGTCTTTAAAACCACGTAACTCTCATGAGCTTACCCTACTCCCTCAGTCAAAGTAGCTTCAAAGTGAAATTAGTCTTTGGGAGAGGACTGAAAAGAAAGGGATGCTTTTTTTGTTTTCCTTTTTGAATCAGGGTCTCACTCTGTCATCCAGGCTACAGTGCAGTGGCAGGATTAGAGCCCACTGCAGCCTCGACCTCCCAGGCTCAAGTGATCCTCCCACCTCAGCCCCTGAATATCTGGGGACTACAGGCATGCACCACCACAGCTGGCTAAGTTTTTGTATTTGTAATAGAGATGGGGTTTTGCCATGTTGCCCAGGCTGGTCTCAAACTTCTGGATTCAGGTGTTCTGCCTGCCTCGACCTCCCAAAGTGCTGGGATTATAGGCGTGAGTCACCACACCCAGCAGAAAGGGATGTTTTAAAAAAAGATGAAAATATTCTTTTCCATGTGAAAATAAGGGGTCAAGCAACTGCTGGTAACAAGTATTTTCATTCCCCCTACCCCGTCAAATATATACGTGAGTTTTTAAGAGGGATACAGCTTTAAAAGGTGAAGAACTGTCAAATAAGGATGCCAAACTAGTACTCGTTCTGCCCACATCAGGAAACTAACAGAACTTGAATAGTCCAGAAGGCACTGGAAACCAAGAACTAGAAACCATAAGAGAATGCCAATAACTGAGAAAGCTTATTTTGTTTTTAAAGAGCTCTTCCTGAGTCATGTTCTGGACTTTTATAAGCTGAGAGCCTACTCTATTAGCTGGGGGATTTGCTGCTGGAAAACAGTCATTCTCAAGCCAGAAACCTGAGTTTATTTTATGTCTAGATGTTCTTAGTGAGAAAAAGAAACTACTATTCAAATATTTTTTAAAAATACTGATGTCTATAGCCATAGGAATACAAAAGTATATATATGGGACTTTCAGTGTAACTCTGTGAGCTTCTTTATTAGACAGTAACTCCCCTGGAACCAATATTAACAAGATTAAAAGCAGGAAAATCTTAAAGGAGAATGAGTTACTGATACAATATCAGCTCCCCATTAACTAGATTCTGCAGTCTCTCTTGTCATGCAGTTAAACTGCCTAACAAATCTGCTGGCTTGGATAGTGGTTGGGGAGAGGATCTGAGTGGGATATCCACACAGCTTAAGAAATAAAAAAAGGCAATCATAAGAAGAGGAAATGTCTGGAAGCCCCAGTTATTTAAGTTAGTATACATGTAGCCACTCAGGAAATACCAGCAACTGAAGGACCAGGCTAGACGACAAATCAAAGTTTGAATAAAGAGGGTCTTTGGCAGATGTTGAGTGTAAGCCCTGAAAAGAGCTTCAAAAAGTAAAGGGCATCGGCCGGGTGCGGTGGCTCATGCCTGTAATCCAGCACTTTGGGAGGTCTAGACAGGCAGTGAGGTCAGGAGATTGAGATCATCCTGGCTAACACAGTGAAACCCTGTCTCTACTAAAAATACAAAAATACAAAAAAAAAAAAAAAAAAAAATTAGCAGGTGTGAGGTGGCGGGCGCCTGTAGTACCAGCTGCTCAGGAGGCTGAGGCAGGAGAATGGCGTGAACCTGGGAGGCAGAGTTTGCAGTGAGCCGAGATCGCGCCACTGCCCTCCAGCCTGGGCGACAGAGCGAGACTGTGTCTCAAAAATAAAAATAAAAATAAAAAATAAAATAAATAAAAATAAAAAAAGGTAAAGGGCATCTATCACAGTAGACAAAGAGCTATTGCTCAATTTGTAATAGCCTAAACATGTAAACAACCCAAATGCCATCAAAGGAAAGTGAATAAATCAGAGTATATCCATACAATGGAATATTAGCAATAGAAAGGAATAAACTATTGATACACACCACAACATGGAGTGCTAGCCAGACCGAAAAGAATACATACTGTATGAAGTTTAAAACCAGACAAAATTAATCTATCATGATCGAGATAAAAATGGTGGTTATTCTTGGGGGATAGAGACTGGAAAGTGGGCATAGAGGATCTTTCTGGGGTGCTTTATGTCTATTTTTAGGTATTTCATGTCTTGGTCTGAGTTGTGGTTACAGATACATACATGTGTAAAATATCACAAAACTCTACACTTAAAATTTGGCATCTAAACATAAGTTTTACCTTAAAAAATCCTGCTGCTCACACCCTGGTATTTTGTGTCTCTCCTCTCATACAAATGTATCAATTTATACATGATATACCCAAATATCGTGTACATATTTGGGTATTATCCCAAACACCACGGGAATACCACCTATATATTAATCAGCATGGGCTTACATGTACGTGTGCATCCAAGGATCTGAGGTAGCTCAAGTGGAAGTACCATTACTTCAGAAACATGGGCAAGCATGAAGCATCTCCATACTAAACCTGAGTCAGTCTGAATGTTGTGGGGAACAGGGACACCCTGGAGCAAATGGTCTCACAGGCCTGGATGAATTCTTACCTCTGGGATCCACAGGGCACAGCTGACATGAGCCCATTTAGTCCCTGTCTTGGTGGTCTTCATGGCTCCACCTTTCTTTGGACATAACACACATTGCGGATAAATGCCCAGGACACAGGAGCGACACAACCAGCTGCCTTCTGGGACCTTGAGGATGCCATAGCAGGCCTGGAGGTACGAGGAGGAACGGGGAGAATGGTCAGTACCTTCTCACCAGGGTTGGTATCTGTTCCGATACACAGTCACAGAGTATCCTCCGCTTTTGGGAGAAAGGCAAATAAAGCTGAACAAGTTTATATCCAGTATCGAGTGATTTAAAAATACTCAAAAAAGCAACTTCCACCATCTGTCCTAAGATCAGCATGTCTGTCCATGAGAACTGACTTTAAGGATGATAGAACAAGACTAGGCGATACAGCCAATCATTAGCCCAACTGTTATCTAAGTGTTGTGATTACAGCATTTTTTTGGTCTGTTTTCTAAAGTTTCTTCAATGACTATGTATTATAATTAGTCAAACACTTATTGAACATTTCCTAAAAATCATACACTGTTGTGATCAAGAAAAAAATGTTAGAAAATAGAATGAAACTTCTGAGGAGCAAATGAACTAACGTTTATAAAAAGCCTATTAACGCCTAGTGCATAAAAAGCACTCAGTAAATCATAGCAATTGCTTGCTTGGGTTGAAGAAACAGGAACTTGTGAACGAATCTTGAATAGAATATTACACTAATCACAATAATTCATAATGAGTTCTGGAAGGTGCTTCAAATCCTTTATGGAATGAAGTTGGACAAATAAATAAATGAATTATTGTGAAAGACTGGAGATTAGTTTGGGAAACATTCTAGACTTCCTTTTTGCTATCCCCAATTTTGCCCATCATTTCCTCCTTACTGCTCTACTCTATTAGAGACTAACTGATTTAATATGGCAGCTTCAAAACTTATCTGCCTCAGGAAATTCACCCGCAGCTCAGATTCAAGTTATAACAGTTACCATAATATCTGCCCCCCACAACCTGGTCCTTTTCCAAATTCCTTCTTTCCATGTCACCACCATACTTCCTATCTTCCAGATCCAAATTCCTAGACTTGTATTATTCACTTTCTTTCATCTGCTGACCTGGTGCTTGCTATTCTCCCTACAGTGGCCCCAAGACTCTGACCTTCCTCTCCATCCTCACCACTTGCTCTATCCAAGTTCTCATTATGCCATGCCTGGATTGATTAATTTCTGCATTTTCTTTTTCCCCCTTTGTACCTTCAACCCTTCCTCTACTTGGCTGCCAGATTGTCCTCACTAAAAGAATTCATACCATTGTACAGTGGCAAGCCCTTTAGATATTCCTTCTACTCTTACCTGCCCCCCACTATCCAAACTAGGGGTTGGCTGTTTTCCAAGGTCTGTTTTATAAAGCCAACAAGCTAAGAATGGTTTTCACATTTTAAAGGGTTGTAAAGAGAAGAATATGTAACAGAGACTGTATGTGGCCTATAAAGACTGAAATATTACAGTGGATCCTTAAAGAAAAAGTTTGCTGGTTCCTTATCTAAAGCCTGCTGCTCCTTGTACCTCACTATCCGATCTCATGCCCCACCATACCCAAACACAGGGCCTCTGACTTGGACAGGCAGGCCTCCTGGTTTTCTCCATAACTGGTCATTCTCATTTTCATGTCCATGTGTCTAAGCAGTTTCCCTGCTCTACATGGTTAACTGTTCTTTGCATAGTTGGACCTTTCTCACCCTTCAGACCTGGTTCAAACTCCAGGCCCCTCCAAAAAACCTGCTTAAGTCACTGTAGCCCCTTGTGTTTGTCCACTGCCTGACTCCCGTCCTCCACTCCATGCAATTTCCCTCACCAGGTACACAGTCAACATCATGTGTTCTTTATTTTTATTATTATTATTTTTGAGACAGGGTCTTGCTCTGTCACCCAGGCTGGAATGAGGTGGCATGATCTTGGCTCACTGCAGCCTCGACCTCCTGGGCTCAAGCAATCGTCCTACCTTAGCCTCCCGAGTAGCTAGGAGCACAGGCATGTGCCACTCTGCCCAGCTAATTTTTGTAGAGACAGAGTTTTGCCACACTGCCCAGGCTACTCTCAAAATCCTGGGCTCAACTGATCCACACTTTGGCCTCCCAAAGTGCTGGAATTACAGGTGTGAGTCACAGCACCCGGCCAGCACCAGGTATTCTTTTTCTCTACATTTGCTGTTGTGTTTCCTCTCCTCAGTGAGATTTTAGTAATTTTTTTTCTTTTAATTAACTCTGGCCTACAGAACTCAATGAGATTTTAAGGTCACTAGAGGTAGAGCTGTTATCATCAATTTACCTGAATGCCCCCTATGCTGAGCTTGAGTAGGTGGTTGGATAGAACAAATGTGTTTAGCTCAAGAATTGAAGCTGGACTCTAGGTAGGCTCCTCTCACAACAGCAAGGCATCATTTTATAAGGTTTCTGCCCTTTAAAGCTCTTTGTCTGAGGCCCAGAATGTTTGCTACGAAATGAAAGCAAGCTTCCTCCCTAAAATAGAGTCTCTTTCACACTGGCAGAAGAGAGATCAGAGGCCGGCTCCTGGAATATCCTTTAGCTCCTGGCCAGTCTATGGGCAGAACATCATTTAATGAGCCCTTTTGTGGACTTACTCACGGTCATAAGATCACAGATACATGTAAAAGGACTTGGAATGGCCCTAACTTTCACATTTTTTTTTTTTTTTTGAGATGGTATCTCACTCTGTCACCCAGGCTGCAGTGCAGTGGCGCAATCTTGGCTCACTGCAATGTCTGCCTCCTGGGTTCAAGCAATTCTCCTGCCTCAGTCTCCCAAGCAGCTGGGACTACAGGTACATGCCACCACACCTAGCTAATTTTTGTATAGAGACAGGGTTTCACTATATCGGCCAGGCTGGTATCGAACTCCTGACCTCATGATCCACTCGCCTTGGTCTTCCAAAGTGCTGGGATTACAGGTGTGAGCCACTGTGCCCGGCCCAACTTTCACATTTTTTAAAGAAAAAATGGTAAATTCGTTGTTAAAATCTAAAGGCTACTTATGTACACATCTTTTCTAAAGTACTGACCATAAGTGCATTTTGTCACTGAAGAACAAACACTGAAATGTAATATGGTGTCAGTAAAGAAGAAAAATCATGTTTAATAAATTCAGATGTCAACATGTCCCCATTCTGTTAGGTAGTAAACAAAGCTTCCAAAGCATTTTAAGTCACGTTTCAGCCAACAGAGGGAGCTCTAAGCTAAGTATCTCTTTAGAATCCAAGTAAATATACTCACTTTGGAAGAATCTTATGTGAAACTTTATAGGGTATTAATGTCCCAGCTTTAATACATACCAGTTTACATTCTGCAAGGTCTGGTCAGTTATTGTCATCTCATCTCTTTCTATGTGAGAAAGGGGCATCATTTATAGTCATTATCGGAATCGTTTTCAAGACTAATAAATAGCATTGGAGATAATTATGCTACATTTGATTTTGTTAAAGAACCTGAGAATACTTACTATTTTGTCCCAATTGTAAAGGACAAACATAGGAAATATATACAGATGACCTTTACGTTATTCCTTTTAAGCCTACTACAGATCCATAATTATTTATCTGAAACCTCTAGGGTAAGAAAAATTAGGAAATTCAGAATTGCTCAGATCTTAGGAAAGTATATATAGTATATGACCTAAGTCCCCAGTGGGACCAGGGGCAATACCATATAACCAAACACATTAATAGTTCTCTAACAAAATATATGAGTATTTACACAAAATGGATAAGGACTACAAATGGCCTCATACTGGGTGGGTTCTGGTATTGTCCTCAAATCAGTTCTGATGTGAAACTTCAGCAAAAACGTGTGGCTTTCAGAACTTTATAATTTTGGAATTGCAGAGAAGGGACTGTGGGCTTGTATTGTGAGATATAATACTTAAGTTCATAGTTAAGTGGTAAACATTTTCTGCTGTCACTTAAAGTCTGATATAAATGCCAATAATTGGTAAAGTGAAGACAAATTTTCAAAATTCACTTTGTTAAAGGTAAATGAAGAAAAAGACCCAATTGGTCACATAATAATTCTGAGTACCTTTTACATACAGGGTGGTTAGGTTAGGTGGCACAGGGAATTAAAATAATCTTAAGCCCTGGTTTCTATCTGCTATGTTATCTATTCTAATTATTTTAGTCATTTTATAGCCAGAATGATCTTTCTAAAATACAAATCACATCCTTCAGGGTTGACAGGACAGAACTGAAGTTCCTTAGTTTGTCAGAAGGTCCTTTACACATGTCTCTTGTATCCCTCTCCACCCTCAGTCTCCATGCCCTCCCTACTCTACTCTGCCACTTTATAGTTTCTGAAGCCTTCAGTTGCCTCTGACACACTTTGCCTGCTTTCACTACCCTGTCTGAACATTTCTCCTCTCTGCCTGAACATACATTGCTGGTTTACTTGACATCTCCTTTTGGACATTAAGATTTAGCTTGGATGCTACCTCTTGGAAGTTGTCCCTGACCCTCATTTCTCACAGATGCATTTCCACAGCAGCTTGGACTTATATCTATAAAAACACTTGGCATATGATGCTAAATTGGCAGTTTCCTTATATTTCTTACACCAGACTATGATCTCCCTGGGGGCAGAGGCCATGTCTGCCTCTCTTCATCACTGAGTGTGTCCTCAGCATGCAGCACAATCCTGGCCCATGGAGTACTGTACCTATTTGCTAGATAAATTAACAAAATGAATGAAATATAAACAGGTTCAGAAGAATGAAAAACCACTTAGGGCAAGGGAGTTCAAGAAAAGATCTGAACTAGACCTTGAAAAATATGTAGATTTTTGATAGCTGGGAGATAGGAGGAGGCATTTACAAATTGGAGTGCAGCTGAAACGTGGGAGATAGGACAGTGTCAGGAATATTCATCACTGCACTTGAGTAACCTTACTTTGTTGGAGCATAGTGCTTGTGGGGGAAAAAATGGAAAGAGCTGAGAGGAGGGTTGATATCATAATCATTATTAATTAAAAAGGCAGTGTAGTAGAAAGAATGACAAATAACCAGCTTGGGTAAAGTCACTTCACCTCTCCTGGTATTGTGTAAAATTGAAGAGTTAAACAGTCTTTCACAGTTCTAAAATTCTGTGATCTTTAAAAGTGGGGTGGACCTTCTTAGGAGTGGCATGTTTAGGGGACGGGGGAGGGTCCTGAGTGCCAGAATAAGGAGTCTGGACTTCTATTTGTAGGAAGTGTAAATTCACCAAGGTTACTGACCATGGGTGTAACCTCATGAGGCCATGGAGATTTGAAGGCAGAGGAGAGACCTCAGACAGGCAGCAATGAGATCCCCCTGGGGCAGGGGCCTAGTGGAGAACTGAACAAGGCAATCCCAATGGTCTGGGCACAAAGTGACACAATAAAGACCTGGGTTTAGCCCCATGGGGTAAAGTTAGTCAGCAAGTCATCTTGGTGGTCATAAGAAGTATTGTTTCTAGAGGAAATACTGAAGAACAACCAGGCCAAATCTTTATTTTCACCCTTAAATGCAAGCTGCTACCCAGATATGGGTGCTGGAGATCATCACTGAGCTTGAGAAAGGCTGACCGTAGGGAGGTGACGGTCTCCACTCTCACTAACCTGATGCACACAGACGTTACACTTATCACAGAACACCATATCATTCCCTTCTTCACTGTCTGGAGACCGGCACACATCACAGATCACATCTTCATCATACTCTATGCCTAGCCCTTCCTCTGTCTCAATAGCATGGTTCATATTTTCATGGCAATGGCGTTCCAGGACTTCTACTGTCTTTTCCATAAGATTCTCATCAACTGGCCCACAACCTGCACAGAAATACAAACAATCAATCAACCCATCAGTCAGCTGTCATTCCCAAATCACCTACTGTGAGCCCAGTGCAGGAGTGGGTAGGATTCTAAAGGATAAAAACATCTCTTTCCTGCTCTAAAACAACCAGATTTCAAAAAATCTTTTGCTAGTGCTACTCTAAAATTTACCTATAATCATGTATTAGTGTTTGACACATGAAAGGAGATACATTTCACCATGTTCCTTAGAAGATATATTACTGACCCTTTCGATTTCTTGTCCAAATTCTAGCCAGTCTCCTCTTAAATCTCTATTTTCTCTTATTCCACTGTAGAAGGACTTTCACCAAGCTTTATAATTCTGGACACGATAATTTGTAGCATAGTAATTAAAATCACATAACTATTTGGACATAGTAATTCATTCTTAGCAAGTTAGCTTCAATGAGCATATCTAATGATTATACAAGGAAAATTTCATATGAAAATGTATGAAGCCATAATAGAAAATTCTAGGTCCTATGTGTAGGTGATTACACATATAAAATATTTTGTTTTTCAAATATGACTTTAAAACAAATCTAATAATATTTTTCAATGGCAAACTATAATAACATATAAACCTATTAATATTCACAAAGCTCTAACTTCAATTCTGAATTACCTTCTTTGCTTCCTGATTCCTTTTTCCAGCTATATCTTTATTTTATCTTAGCCTTCCACACTTATTAATCAAATTTTGCGAGAGCACTTACGTATTTATTCTAACAACTTGTAAACTCAGGAATAATCCTCAAAATGATTCAAAACAAACGTACCCAAGTATTCCACTTCATTTGTAATATAAGATGTCCTAGGAAACTTTAGAATTCCACATAAACTATCATTTTAAGGTTGTGGCTACTTATGAAACCAAAAACTGCCCAGGCCTTATGTTTCATTTTTCCAGCCAAGACAAGTTACACAGTTTTTTTTTTTGGAGGAAAGGAATATAGTGTCTGGTTACAACAAAACTTGGATTAAAATTCCAACTTTACCTCATATTAGCTATGTAAACTTTGACAGGTTATTTATCCTCTTTAGGGCTTAGTGTTCTTATCTATGAAATAAGTATAATAATAAGAAACCCACTGATTTGTTGTGAAGCTGAGATGAAGTAATTGCTTAGTATGGTGCTTAATATGTAGTCAGCACTTAAAAAAGTCCTTAACTCATAATACGTTTAATATTGTTTTTAAAAAGTTTACTTTAAGCTCTTAGATACCTCACTGCAATATCATTCACCCTAAAGAAAAGCTTGAGATACTGCAATCCTCTTTTTTTTTGAGACGGAGTCTTGCTCTGTCGCCCAGGCTGGAGTGCAGTGGCAGGATCTCAGCTCACTGCAGGCTCTGCCTCCCGGGTTTAGCCATTCTCCTGCCTCAGCCTCCCGAGTAGCTGGGACTGCAGGCGCCCGCCACCTCGCCCGGCTAGTTTTTTGTATTTTTTAGTAGAGACGGGGTTTCACCGTGTTAGCCAGGACGGTCTCGATCTCCTGACCTCGTGATCCGCCCGTCTCGGCCTCCCAAAGTGCTGGGATTACAGGCTTGAGCCACCGCGCCCGGCCTGCAATCCTCTTTTAAAATTCTTCCAAGCCTAAATGCAATGTGGTATAGTGGATGGGATCCTGGAACAGAAAAAGGTGGTAAGTGGAAAAATCCTTGAAATCTCAATAAAGTCTGAAGTTAAGAGTAATGTACCTGTGTTGGTTTTGTAGTTTTGACATATGTACCATGGTAAAGTAAGATGTTAACATTAGGGGAACTGAAACTGTGAGGTGTATATGAGAACTCCCTGTGCTAACTGCAACTTTTCTGTAAATCAAACTATTCCAAAACAAAAAGTTTGTTTAAAAAACTCATCCAAGGAGAATTAGTTACAAAATACCAAAGGAACCTCACAATAAGGTAGTTTCATGCCAAAGGCAGCCTTGTAATGATTGCGATATCTATGGATATTACATGCATTATGAACACAAGCGCACATTGAGCCATGGATCCATTTGATTATGTTCTCATACTCTGATTTTACTTCTCTGTCAGTCTTTTATTCCCTTCTCTTTGTGGTTGCCACCCTAAATTTACTACTCCCCTCTCCTCTTAGGGGGCAGAGCAAGAAAAGACAAAACAAAAAGCTTTAAAAAATCAAGGAATAAGGACTGGTTACCGGCAGAGTAACTATCATTCCCCATGCCAAACTGCTTTAATATAATTTTAGTTTTTTATTCATGTGCATTCAGATACTAGCCTCAAAAGAAAGAAAGGAAAAAGGGAGGGCAGGAAGAAAAGAAAAACCACTGATCCTTATACTAACAATGAACAAATGTGATTCAAACAAAAATGAAATAAAATGTGATTCAAACAAAAATGAGATCAAATGTATCTTTCACCATATCTTATATGGAGACTTAAAAACAGATGAACAAGAACTGTGTGTAAGTATAAAATGAGTTATCTTTCAGCCTAGCATTTCTCAGTATTGTTGGTATGGTATTGTATGGCATACATTTCCTTTAAAAGCATTAATTATGTTTACTTCCATATGTAAACATAAATTTATTTGCTTTTGTTTCATTTTATTTTTTGAAAATTGTATGACAACTCTAGAACTCTGTGGAAGTAGCTAAGAACTGCTTTGTGAATGTTTTGCCCTAGGCCTGCAACTTTTCTTCCAGGCAGCAAGTCCTGCATTAAGGGGTACTGTCACAGCAATCTGTCAGTTGCAGTGGTGCTGCTCAAGGCTGAAATTGGAGATTCTCTCCAACCCCCTGCCAGAGGGGCCTCTACCTCTGGCCCTGCTCACTGATCACACTGCTTTTCAGGCCAGGAACCTGTCTCAGAATTCTCAACCAGAAGTCCAATCAGCTATGGCCACTCTCAAACTTCCTGAATTGGGAAACAGCTTCATGAAACCTACATGCTATCCTTGATCTGTGCCATTAACTATGAATAAGGAAAGAAAAGGTCATATTTAAATGTTATTGCTCTATTTCTATGTATGCATTTGAAGAAATATCTAACTGAAATAAGATAAAATCAACGAGAAAAATAAATGAAAAGGCCAGAAAAGGAGGCAACAAAATAAAAAGCTAAAGGGTTCTGATAACTTAAAAAACAAACAAACAAAATATGAGTTAAGTCACAACTTACTTGTGAGAAAAGAACTTACCCATTTCTGCAAGGTCTTCATTGAGTTCCTGAAGCCAGAAGATGTCCATGTCATCTAGGTCATAGCGGCAAACAGATGCTGCCAACTCCATGATGTTGATGTAGCCAGGCTCTGTGGTGTCTGGAGTGGAGCAGTGAATATACTTCCGGGGTCGGATAAACAGAACGTCCTTTACCTTCTCAGCTATAATCCTAGAAAAGCAAGAGAAAGACAATGATAACAATCAACAAATGACAGATTCCAGGCACTGAACAGATGGCTAAATGCCCTCTGGGAGGTATGGCAGATTCCTTTCTAGAAAGCAAATGGTTTTACAAATTTAGTTTTGTCATATGCTGTTAACTCACTGACTGCTAACAATATTCTTTATTCACCCTCATGGATCCTGGTTCCCACCATTCTAATTTTTAAAAAAATTTTTAGAGACAAGCTCTTGCTCAACCACCCAGGCTGGAATGCAGTGGGCAAGGTCATAGCCTTACCACAGCCTTGAAGATCCAGTGATCTTCCTGCCTCAGCTTCTCAAGTAGCTGAGACTACAGGCACATGCCACCATGCCTGGCTAACGTTTAGAAAGATTTTTGGGGGGCAAGAGACGGGGTCTCACTATGTTGTCCAGGCTGGTCTTGAATTCCTGGCCTTAAGCAATCCTTCGAACTTGGCCTCCTAAAGTGTGGGATTACTGGCGTGAGCCACCACGACCGGCCCATTCATTCTAATAAAATGCTGTCACGTTAGTGTGTTCTTGGTACAATGGCCACCAAGTTTATTTAGAAGAGGAAACCTGGGAGGGGGTGGTATCTGCACAAAGGCACAGCCAGATTCCATACCAAAGACATATTTCAGCCAAATTAATAATTTTCTGTCATGGAGACAATACTGGATGGTGGTAAAGAAAACAGGCTTTAGTTTCACAGAGGCTTGTTTTTTTCTGCCACTCACTTACATGGTGATCTCAGGCTATTACTTTATTTCTTTGTTTGTTTGTTTATTCATTTATTTTGAGATGGAGTCTTGCTCTGTTGCCTAGGGTGGAGTGCAGTGGCGTGGTCTTGCCTCACTGCAACCTCTGCCTCCGGATTCAAGTGATTCTTCTGCCTCAGCCTCCCAAGTAGCTGGGATTACAGGCACCTGCCACCATGCCCAGCTAATTTTTTGTATTTTTAGTAGAGAAGGGGTTTCACCATGTTGGCCAGGCTGGTCTCGAACTCCTGACCTCGTGATCCGCCCACCTTGGCCTCCCAAAGCACTGGGATTACAGGCATGAGCCACTGTGCCTGGCCACTTACTTTATATAAGGTTCAGTTTTCTTAGCTAAAAAGTAAGGATAACAATCATTAAATATGATAAAAAATAATATCTAGCAAAGACATGGAATCAATCTAAATGTCCATCAATGATAGACTGGATAAAGAAAATGTGATACATATTCACCACGGAATACCAGGCAGCCATAAAAAAAAATGAGATCATATCCTTTGCAGGGACATGGATGGAGTTGGAAGCCATTATCCTCAGCAAACTAACACAGGAACAGAAAACCAAAACCTGTATATCCTCACTTATAAGTGGGAGCTGAATGATGAAAACACATGAACACATGGTAGGGGGAACAACATACACTGTGGCCTGTCAGTGAGGGGAGGGAGAGCATCAGGAAGAATAGCTAATGCATGCTAGGCATAATAGCTTGGTGATGGGATGATCTGTGCAGCAAACCACCATGGCACACGGTTACTTATGTAACAAACCTATACATCCTGCACATGTACCCCTGAACTTAAAATAAAAGTTGAAGGGAAAAAAACGTCAAACTTGTAGGACTATTATAACAATTATATAGAAAAAAGCAGATAAAGTGTTTGGCTTAGTGTATAGTAAAAATAGATGCTCAATAACATCATTGTTATTGTTTTTATATTCCTTATTATTTTCACTATTTATGCAAATGAGTTAAAAGCCAAGAGGCCATGGAGCTATGCACACTCAATCCATTTCCCATCCATACACAATAGCAACCATAAATCTAAGCTCAAGCAGACTGATATTTCCCCTCACCCTTCCTGACATCCAAGAGCTCAAGGCAAGGAAACCAGAGAAAGAATAAATTTTTTTCACGCCAAGTTATTATTGGTAGTTTAAATACTGTATGAGGCCTCAGAAAATTTAACCAAGAGAAAAATCTGGATTACTATTCTGTGGCAATTTTAAAGAACAAGGTGGGCCATCTAAAAAAATAAACAAACACATGTATATCACAAAATAATGAAAATCATTTTTCCGGAAGGCTTCTGGAGCCAGTTTTCTTACTCTAGAGTCATCATCACATATATGGAAGGATTTATAAAATAAACATATTCCAATGAATACACACAAAATATACACAGGCATAGTCCACCCTATAAATGTAGAGAATATTGCCTCCTAAGCATTCTTCCAAAAGCCTCTGATTCCAAATAATGAACCCGAATAAAGCTAGTAACAACTACACACATTTGCACATTTTAATTTTTCTACCATATGAAGTTTTTAAAGCCAAAGGGAACAAATATTTGAGGAAAAATGCAGAAACCTCAAATATTAATTGAAACTAAAATTTTGGGAATTGCTGTTAGAGGCCTGCTTCCAACTGAAACATACTCAACTAAAAGGGTAGGACAGACATATGAATTCTTCGGAGACTATGAGATTAATACGTCATGTTTCTTTAGTGCATGGCCTAGAAGGGACAATATCCAATTTTTTGTCAAGAGTTATCTTTTTCTAAAAGGAAGACCATTTTGCTAACTATTCGTCTCAATTGCCTCAAATTCTGCATGGAACAAGGTAGGCTATAAATGTTTTTGTATACTAATATGCTCATTAAACTTCTGGAAGAAAACAGAGGAGAATATATTTATGACCTTGGGGCAGGCAAAGATATTTTAAATAAGACACAAAAGCCATTAATCATAAAGGAAGAGACTGAAAAATGAAACTAGAACTTCTGGTTATCAAAAGAGACAATTAAGAGAATAAAAAGGCAATCCATGGGACAGGAGAAGATATGTGCAATTGAACATAGACAACAAAGGACTTACATCTACAATATATAATAAACTCTTACAAATTAATTAGAAAAAGACAACCCAATTAAAAGCTGGGCAAAAAACTTAAATAGATACTTCACAAATAAGGCTATCCAGATGGCAAATAAACTTTAAAAAGGTTCTCAACCTCATTAGTTATCACGGAAATGCAAACTGAAATTACAATCACTATTATCTACCAGAATAATTAAACTTAAAAAGACAGTCCGAAAATTGAAAATACTAAATGTTGGTAAGGAAATGGACGAAACAGATTATCTCTTATGCTGCTGGTGGGAGTGTGAATTCGAACAACCACTTTGGCAGCAGATATTATAGCTGAACATACACATACCCATGATCTGGCAAACCCACACTAGGTATATACTTAGCAAAGTGTACACAGATGCATACCAAATGATGAATAAAAAGGCTCATATCAGCATTTTTATAGTACGTAAGAACTGGAAACAACCCAAATATGTATCAAGAGCAGAATAAAAAATATGGCATATTCACACAATACATGACACAGAAGTGAAAATTAATGAATTACTACATCCAACAGCATGGATGGATGGCAAAATCGTACTGATGAGCAAAACAATCCAGTCTCAAATGACTGTATACTGTAGGAGTCTATTTATAGGAAGCTCAAAAACTGTCAAAACTGTTACCTAAGGTGAGGGAGGTCAGTTACTGGCAGGGAAAAGAAGGAGGGGTTCTGGAATGTTGGTAATATTTTCTTTTTTTTTTTTAGGCAGTTCTCAGTGGCATGACCACAGCTAACTGCAGCCTCAACCTCCTGGGCTCAAGTGATCCTGCCACCTCAGCCTCCTGAGTAGCTGAAACTACAGGTGCACACCACCACGATGGCTAGTTTTAAAATCTTTTGTAGAGATGGAGTCTGTGTTGCCCAGGCTAGTCTTGAACTCCTGGGCTCAAGTGATACTCCCATCTTGGCCTTGCAAAGTGCTGGTATTACAGGCATGAGCCACCGTGCCCAGCCATGTTTTATTTCCTGATCTGGGTGGCAGATAAACGAGTGCATTTAATTTGTGAAAATTCATTGAGCTGTACAGCTTTGTGTACCTTTCTGTGTGGACATTAGACTTCAATGCAAAATTTACAATAATGATAATGACAGCAATGTCATCTCACTCATCTTCCTCGTGTATCTTGAACTAAAGGTCTGCATCTAAGGACCGAGTCCATGACAATAAATTATATACTAAAACAGTAACACCAACTACGAGAAAATATGTGGGTAAAAGATGAAGTTAATATAAACTCACAAGGAGAAATTACTGTATTATAATGATAGAGGGGGAAGGGATGTGAGAATTAGTGAAAAAATATGTTTGGGATTTTAAAATGCAGCTTCAATATCTTCGAGTATATATAACATGGCTAAAGCTGGAGGAAATCCCAGGATTATCCCCCCTGGATGGGTGATTTTCTTTCTTGGCTATGTACTATGGATATAGATACTTTTTTTTTTTTTGAAACCAAGTCTCACTCTGTTGCCCAGGCTAGAGTGCAGTGGCATAATCTCAGCTTACTGCAACCTCTGCCTTCCGGGTTGAAGTGATTCTCCTGCCTCAGCCTCCCAAGTAGCTGGAATTACAGGCACATGCCACCACGCCAGGCTAATTTTTGTATTTTTAGTAGAGACGGGGTTTCACCATGTTGGCCAGGCTGGTTTCAAACTCCTGACCTCAGGTGATCCACCCGCCTTGGACTCCCAAAGTGGTGGGATTACAGGCGTGAGCCACCGCGCCTGGCCTGACACACTCTTTAAATGGTCACTAGACCATTGACCAAATCAGCAAAAGCTCACAAGCCTAGAGGCATGAGCAATTTTGTTAGGATGAGGTAACCTCAACTTTCAATTTGGATGCTTGCGTGTAAATGAATGTTGTAATAACTTTCCAGAGGACTAGCCTTTGGTGAAAGGACCCACAATCACACCTGCTCTCCAGGGAAGGCTAGTGGCTGGATCAGTACTACCTCTGGCCCCTGTGGATACTGCTGTGCCAACTGAGGAGGCAATAAAAAGGTAACTGCAGTCACTCTAACCTGATCTATGGTCTCCTCCAGTGTCTTATACACAGAGACCTCTCAGTGTCTCTACAGTTGATCTAAATATTTGGCAGGTACAGACTATGCTACATTTCCTAATAAGTGGATTAGAATCATTTGTGAACACTGCAGAAGCTGCATAAAACCAAAACCTCGTAGGTTTTGTAAAGGTTTGAAATAAATGCCTTAAAAATGAACTGGATAAGAGTTGGGTGTGGTGGTATGCTCCTGTAGTCCCAGCTACTCAGGAGGCTGAGGCAGGAAGATCACTTGAGCCCAGGAATTTGAGGCTCTAGTGAGCTATGATTACACGACTGTACTCCAGCCTGGGTGACAGAGTGCGACCTTATCTCTAAACACACAAATAAAACTAACTAGATAGTAGTTACTGTAATAACAACTCTAGGAATAGTTTCCCAGATGATCCTTGTTCATACTACCACTCTGGGATAACCACTTCTCTCCAAGCCTCCATGACTTAATCTATAAAACAAAGGACAATGATAACCCCTGCGACAGATGGTATTTTCCAAATACCACATTCTTCTACAATGTGACTTTGTCATCTTCATCAAGTAGTGAAGTCTATCTTCTTCCCCTTAAATAGGGGAGGGCTTGTGATGGTTTTTGATCAGTAGAAGTGATGCCATGAGAACTGCAAGGCTGGGTCATAAAATGGAATGCAGCTCCCTCCTGGTTTGCAGGAATGCATGCATTTGGAGCCCTGTGCCTGAGGCCTGTAAGAAATCTGACTATGCTGAGGTTGTTAGTCATGAGGAAGCCAAACTAATGGGAAGGCCATGTGTAGTCTATGTTATCCAAGCCCAGGGATGGGCTGTTACACAGATATGCAGTGAATAAGCCTTCAGTTGATTCCAGTGCCCAGCTATTGGGTCACTCTCAAACTTTGTCTTCTTTGATGAGGCCCTAGACACATCATGGAGCAGAGAGAAGCCATCCCCACTGTGCCCTATCTGATTTCCTGACCCACAGAATCAATGAGTATAACATAGTTGCTCTAAGCTGCTAAGTTTGGGGGCAAATTATCATCAGCAACAGTAACTGGCACAACTGCAAAAGGACTGTTTTAATTTTAAATAAGATAAACGTGTGTGAAAGTGCTCTGTACATTGTGCTCCTTACTGAATTCTCATAATTGAAAGTAAAAGTGATAGAATGCTGCTGCCTGAAATGGGATGAAAAAGGAGGTGTGGGAAGAAGGAGATGGGGTGAAGAGAGTACAGGGAGATGGGAGAGGCCTAGATGACCAAATACAGCAGTGGAGTGGGAGGCAGGCATGTGTTCCCATTTATCATTAGGGGTTGTTCTCTTGACTTACTATATGAAATAGAGATATATTTTGAAAATAGAGTTAACAGGATATCCTGTTATATCGACTATGGGATATAAGACAATGAAGAATCAAAGATGACTAAGAATTTTGGCTTAAACTGAAAAGACAGAGTTACAGCTAGAAGGATAGATTTTTCTATCAGCTAAACCTAGAAAACTACAAATAGAACTGGTTTGGGAAGATCAGTAGTTCAGTTTGGGACATTTTTAGTCTGAGATGTCTACTGGACATCCAAGTGGAACTGTTGAATTGGCAGTTACATATTTGAGTCTAGGGTTTAGTAAAGAAAGTACTGATCTCCATAGTCCAGTAAGTCCAGAGTTTACATTGCAAGGGGAAATAGGGACCTATCTGTATCCAATCATTTCCTCTTTCAGTTTTATTAACGATGCAGAAGTATATATTGTTAAGTGAAAAAAGCAAGTTATAGAATAATCCCATTTATTTATATATACATATATGCGTGTGTATAAGCATATACTACATAGTTAATTTTTTTGTATTCTGATTTTTATTGGTATAATAATCCGTAATTTTAAAAACATACACACATGCACACACAGTAAAACTTCATTAATCACTGTGTATTATACAACTTACAATGTTTGTTTGCTTTCAACAAAAAATGAAACATTGTTTTCCTTCCATTGGAATCTTACTGCAATAGAAACTGATTAAAATATATAAATGAATACCCAAAAAGAAATATCTGAAGCTCGCTGTTAATGACTCAAAAGCCTTCAGTCTACCTAGACACATGTAATAGGGTTAATACCATCTTTATTTGTTGAACTCACTTTCGAAAAATTTCTTTTGGTAGTCAATGCTTACCTAAGCAGCTATAATTTACAGTGTAAGATGGCTCTGTAATCTCTGTACCCCTCCCCTCAATCACCACATATATACATTATACTGAACTAACAGGAAAACTGCAGAAAGGACAGTGAAACAGATGGGAAAATCTCATCTGAAAGCCAGAAAAAAGATTCTGAAAGGATGTGCTCTATCTACTCTTATATCTCCCTCATCCATTTTCAGTTACTATAGCATGAGTAGAGTAATTCTAGCACCCAAGGATCAAGTCAATTAATTTATATATATATCCAAAATTACTGCTCTAAGTCCATTAGGAAATAAAATGCTAAAGTATTTTGATAATCTTATAAATTAGTTAATAAAAAGCAAGAGTGTACTTTGGTCTTATTAGTAAAGTTTCTCTAGCTGACTAACCTGTCTATAGGCAACAAAACAAGTAACTCAAGACAGGCATGGTAGCTTGTGCCTGTAGTTCCAGCTCATCACGAGGCTGAGGCGGGAGGATAGCTTGAGCCCAGGAGTTTGAATCTAGCCTGGGTAACATAGCAAGACCTGTCTCTTAAAAAAAAAAAAAAAGACAAACGTTAAAAATACTACAACTGTGGTAGATCAAAGACGGCTACAAATCCTTTGATATGTCTTTTATTGAGAAATGGGGTCTATTTTCCTCTCCTTCAATTTCGGAGCCCTCTGCAACTGTCCTAATAAAATAGAGTGGAATTAATACTGTGTCAGTTTCTGGGCCTAAGCTTTGAAATGAGCACCTTCCACTTCTTACCTCTTAAAACATTCACTCTTGGAGTCCTGAACTGCCTGTAAGAAGTCAGACTATCCTGCTGAGACACTAGGTGGAAAGATCCTAAGACTATATGGAAATCTGTATAGTGCAGATCATAGCATCAACTACAGGGTTACAGTGGTGAATAAAACCAGTAAGGTTCCTGTGCTCTCATAGCTTTGACTTTGTAATGCCACTATCAAAGAACAGCAGAGAAGTGCTAGGTGTTCACCAAACCCTATTTCCATTTCCACCTCTGCACATAGCAAGACTGCGTTCTCCAGCCCCCTTTGCTATTAGGTGGGCCATAGGAGTGAGTTCTGGCTAATGATATATAGGTGGGTAAGTCACTTCAAAGCCTACCCCCGCTTCCCCCTAGAAAAAAATCCCAACTGTATAACCCTCCACACACTTTTCTTGCTGACTGGATTCAGAAGTTAGAGAGTAGAAAAGAGAATGCATAGTAAATAAAGGCACCATTCATAAAAAGAGCTTGTGTCCCTAAATAACTGTGTGGGGCAGAAGGGATCCACATTCAAACCCACATTGGATGGAGGCATGTGCGAAATATAAAGACTTCATTGTGTTAAAATGCTGAGACTGGTTGGGCGAAGTGGCTCACACCTGTAGTCCCAGCTACTCAGGAGGTTGAGATAGGAGGATCTCTTGAGCCCGGGAGGTAGAGGCTGCAGTGAGCTATGATCATGCCACTGCACTCCAGCCCGAGTGACAGAGAGCCTGTCTCAAAAAAAAAAAAAAAAAAAAAAAAAAAGATGCTGAGACTTTTGAGGATGTTTGCTATAACTGGCATATTCCAATACATAAGAATTATTTCCCAATATTTTCAAGTACATTTTAACTTAATTTACCATTGTATTACATTAGATTAATTCCTTTTTTTTTTTAGACAGTCCTGCTCTGTCGCCCAGGGTGGAGTGCAGTGGCACAATCTTGGCTCACTGCAACCTCTGTCTCCGGGTTCAAACGATTCTCATGCCTCAGCCTCCTGAGTAGCTGGGATTACAGGCATGAGGCACCACGCCCAGCTAATTTTTTTGTATTTTTGGTAGAGATGGGGTTTCACCATGTTAGCCAGGCTGGTCTCGAACTCCTGATCTCAAGCGATCCACCCACCTTGGCCTCCCAAAGTGCTGGGATTACAGGCATGAGCCACCACACCCGGCCAGATTCATTCTTAAATTTCTCTAACAGATTTACATTTTGTAATATTTTCTCCATACAAGTGAGATTTCCATCAACAGAAACTAAAGTCACTAACCAATTGGGTTTTAATTTTACCAAAACTAATATGAAGTAGCAAGCCCAAAGTAATACATTCAACATTTTTTGTTTTTACATTCTGATACTTTCCATATGTTATTGTGAATTGCTATAACATACTTTATTAAAAACCTTTAGCGCAGAATTAAGGAATGTCATCATGCTTTCAATGCACTCTGACTTACAATTTTTAAAATCTGGAAGGTGGAAATAATTTTTACAATTCAACAATTACTAACATAGTAATACATAATCACTGAAGATAAGAGTTTTAAAACTAAAAATAATTATTGCAAGGGATTGTTATAGAACACTTACATTCATTTAAACCTAGCAATTACATTGGAAGAGAACATTATTATTTATGGTTTTTGAGAATAAAGCTATCTTTTAATTTCAAAAACTGTTTAAACACCCTCTCAATTAGTGTAAATAGCCATATTGTTATGAGGCACTTCCTTAACTTCCAGGAGTTTTGTAAACTATAAAAACAACAACAACCAACACACACACAAAAGGAAAACTAACACAAAAGTTATAAAATTAACCAATAAAAATTAACATAATGCTGTTTTGTTATGTAGGGTGGGAAAACAGTAACATATAAGATGTCTTCAAAAAGTTCATGGAAAATAAAAAACTGTATGTAGGTTTCAAAAATTTACACAAAAATAAATTCATACTAACTTTTACAGGCACTAAGAAGGGTAAGACATCCGTTTGAAAAGGGCACCTATTAGAGCAATATAAATTTGGCTAAAATTGAAACAAAAACAAACATCAAATTTATGGTGAAATCTGGGTAGAAGAAAGGAGAAATCGCTGTTTTACAAAAAGTTCACGGGGACAATGCCCCAAAGAAATCAGCAGTTTACAAATGGCTGGCTTGTTTTAAGAAGGGAAGAGACAAAGTTGAAGATAAAGCCCACATTCACATCATTTTCACATCGCATCAATTTGCAAGGAAAAAATTCATTTTGTTCATGCCCTAATAAAGAGGACTGATGATTAATAGCACAAACAACAGCCAACACCACAGATATCTCAACTGGTTTAGCTTACAGTCACAATTCTTCAGTCACAACTCTGACTCAAAAATTAAAGTTAAGCAAACCTTCCACTCAATGGGTGTTGAAACTGGTTACAGCCAGATCAGCTACAGACAAGTGCAGAGCTTTCCATGGAAATTTTAAACAAGTGGGATCAAGATCCTGAAGCATTTCTTTGAAGAACTATTAACAGGAGATGAAACATGGCTTTACTAGTACAATCCTGAAGACCAAGCACATTCAAAACAATGGCTACCAAGAGGCGGCAGTGGTTCAGTCAAAGCAAAAGTGGATCAGTCAAGAGTAAAGGTCATAGCAACAGTTTTTGGGGATGTTCAAGGCATTTTGCTTGTTGACTTTTTGGAGGGCCAAAGAATGATAACATCTGCTTATTATGAGTGTTTTGAAAGAGTTACCCAAAGCCTTACAGAAAACTGTTCAAGAAATCTTTACCAGAACCTCCTTTGCTATCACAATGCTCCAGTTCATTCTTCTCATCAAACAAGAGTAATTTTGTGAGAGTTTCAACGGGAAATCATTAAGCATCCACCTCACGGTCCTGTTTTGGCTCCTTCTGACTTCTTTTTGTGTTCTAATCTTAAAAAAATCTTTAAGGGGTACCCATTTTCCTTCAGTTAATAATGCAAAAGAGACTGCATTGACATGGGTAAATTCCCAGGATGCTCAGTTCTCTAGGGATAAACTAAATGGCTGGTATCATTGCTTACAAAAGTGTCTTGACCTTGATGGTGCTTATGTTGAGAAATTAAGTTTATATTTTAAATTTTCATCTCTTAATTCCATTATTCCAGGAACTTTTAAAAAGTTCCCTTGTATTTGGACAGAGTGAAGCATAAAGTACAAGAAATTAGCCTCTCAAACTAGAAAAAAAATTTTAAGTCACTTTGGTATATTTGTGAAACAGGAGATTAAAAAAATAAAACTGGCTGGGTGCGGTGGCTCATGTTTGTCATCTCAGCACTTTGGGAGGCCAAGATGGGATGATTGCTTGAGGCCAGGAGTTTGAGACCAGCCTGGACAACACAGCAAGATCCATCTCTAAAAAAATAATAAAAAATAACTAGGTATAGTGGCATGTGCCTGTAGTCCCAGCTAATTGGGGAGGCTAAGGCAGGAGGATTGCTTGAGCCCAGGAGTTCAAGATTACAGTGAGCTATGATTGTGCCACTGCATTGCAGGCTGGGCAACAGAGAACGAGACCCTGTCTCTGAAAAAAGAACTAAGATTTCAAAATATAAAACTAGGACTTCTTGTTAATTCAATAACTATGCTTTCTTTCATAGCAGCCTGACTTATAAGGAATACATGGAACCAAGGTAGGTGGGTTTGGGGTACAGTGTTCATCAATTTCAAAAAGGAAGCTGCCTAACAAATGGTGTTGTGACAACTAGATATCCACACCTAAAAAAAAAATGAACTTGGACCCCTAATACCTCAAGCCAGATACAAAAATGAACTCAAATGGATCAAAGACCTAACTGTAATAGCCAAACTATAAAATTCTTAGAAGAAAATATAGGTGTAAAACTTCTTGACCTTGGTTTAGGCAATATTTGATATTTCTTGGATATAACATCAAAAGGACAAGCAACCAAAAAAAAAAAAAATGGATAAACTGGACTTCATCAAAGTTAAAAACTTTTTTTTGAGGCAGGGTCTCACTCTGTCACCCAGGCTGGAGTGCAGTGGTGTGTTCATGGGTCACTGCAGCCTTAAACTCCTGGGCTCAAGCAATCCTTCCACCTAAGTCTCTTGAACAGCTGGGACTATAGGTATGTGCCACCATGGCTGGCTAATTGTTTTATTTTTTGTAGAGATGAGGACTTGCTATGTTGCCTATGATGGCCTTGAGATCCTGGTTTCAAGCCATCCTCCCACCTCAGCCTCCCAAAGTGTTGGGATTACAGGTGTGAGCCACTGCATCTGGCCCAAAATTAAAAACTGTTGTTCCTCAAAGGACACCATAAGGAAAGTAAAAAGGGAATCAATAGAATGGGAGAAAATATTTACAAATCATATTTTCGATAAGAGACTTGTATCCAGAATATGTAAAGAACTCTTATGACTCAACAATAAAAAGACTGCCCATAAAAAGAATTAAGTTAAGGATCTGAATAATTTCTCCAAAGACAACATAGGAGGTATGCATGGATGCAGTATTAAAAAATGGGACATTCTAGAACACTGGTGGTCAGGGAACTTTGTTGCCCTATTCATTAAAGGGTCAGATTTTCAGCAGCCAAGGACATACATACTCAAATGAATGTGATGGGGCTTACAAGAAGTGAACTGAGATGACTCATTCTGGCTGTGTGAACAGCAGCATTTCATAGAAGACAAAGATAAATCTTGTGTTTTCTGACCTCATAAAGACTTTTTGTGATAAAGTAGAAAAGGTCTCTTGAAAAGATATATAAATGGCTAAGAGGGACATCAAGAAAAGTTGTTCAACATCATTAGCCATTAGACAAGTGCAAATCATAATCACAGTGAAATACACTTCATACCCACTAGAAAGGCTATAACAAAGAGACAGACAATAACAAGTATCAGTGAGGATGTGGAGAAAATGTAACCTTCACACATTACTGACAGGAATGTAAAATGTTGCAGATGCTATAAAAAATAGTTTGACAACTCCTCAAAATGTTAAAGATGGAGTTACCATATGACTCAATAATTCTATTCCTAGGTATGTACCCAAGAGAAAAGAAAACATATGTGCATTCAAAAACCTGTATGAATTTTCTTCTAGAAGACCTGATTAAAATAAAAAAAAAAAACTGTATGAGGATGCTTGTAGCACCATTATTTGTAACAGCCCATATGTGGAAACAACCCAAATATCCATCAACTGCTGAATGGATTAACAAAATGTGGTATATCCATATAACATAATATTATTTGGTCATAAAAGTAATGAATATTGATACATGTAACACAGAAGAATTTTCAAAACGTTATGTTAAATGAAAAAAGTCAGACTCAAAATGCCATACATTGTATGATTCCATTTATATGAAATGTCCAGAACGGGCAGATCTACAAGAACAGAAAGCAGACTAGTGGTTGTCAGGAACTCAACAGGCCCTTCTCAATTCATATGTTAAAGACCTAACCTATGATATGACTTTATTTAGAGACAGGGCCTATAAGTAGGTAATAAGGTTATGAGAGGTCACAAAGATGGGGCCTTAGTCTGATAGGGCTGGTGTCCTTATAAGGAGACACCCCAGAGTTCCACCCCCACAAACTGTGTGCACATACAGAAGAGGAAAGGCCATGTGAGGACACAGTGAGAAGGTGGCTGTTTACACACTAGGAAGAGAGGCCTCACCAGACATCAATCCTGACGACACTTTGATCTTGGACTTCTAGACTCTAGAACTATGAAAAAATAAATTTTTGTTCTTTAAGCCACCCAGTCTGTGGTATTTTGTTATGGCAGCCCTGGTAGACTAACACAGTGATTGCCAGGGGCTGGGGGAAGGGAAGAATGACTAGTAACTGCTAATAGATGTGGGATTTCTTTCTAGGGTGATAAAAACGTTTTGGAATTACATAGGGATGACAGTTGTATAACTCCGTGAATATACTAAAAACCATCACACAATGAAAAAGGGTGAATTTTATGGTATGTGAATTCTATCTTGATTTAAAAATGTACATGGCTGGGCGCGGTGGCTCACGACTGTAATCCCAGCCAAGGCAGGCGGATCACCTGAGATTGGGAGATCGAGACCAGCCTGACCAATGTGGAGAAACTCCGTTTCTACTAAAAATACAAAATTAGCCGGGTGTGGTGGCACATGCCTGTAATCCCAACTACTCGGGAGGCTGAGGCAGGAGAATCAGTTGAAACGGGGAGAGAGGTTGTGGTGAGCCTAGATCGCGCCACTGCACTCCAGTCTGGGCAACAAGAGCGAAACTCTGTCTCAAAATAAATAAATAAATAAATAAATAAAAATAAAAAATTATAATAGGTGAATTATCTCATCTAAAAAAATCTAAGAAAAGCAAGCTGCACATTTATGAAAACCACAGAGGTCATGTGACAAACTTAGAATTTGATCTGACTGAGGAACTCAGTAAAATTTCCCTATCTCCCATTCTCCTATTTTGATTTAAAACATCACTTATTAGTTGCAATGTTGTGTCTACTTACATTAAACTCTTTCAATCAAGCACTTGAGAAAGTGAAAAAATCTTTCTTTTTTTTTGAGATGCCCGGCCAAAATAACTTTTTATTTTAGTGTAAGAAAGGCAAGTGGGCCAGGCATAGTGGCTCACACCTGTAATCTCTGCACTTGGGGAGGCTGAGGTGGGAGAATTGCTTGAGCCTGGAAGTTCGAGACCAGCCTGGGCAACATAGGGAGATCCCATCTCTACAAAAGATACAAAAATTAGTCAGGCATGGTGGTGTGCGCCTATAGTCCCAGCTACTTGGAAGGCTGAGGTGAGAGGATCCCTTGAACCTGGAGGTCGAGGCTGCAGTGAGCTGTGATTGTGCCACCTTGCTCCAGCCTGGGCAACACAGTGAGATCCTGTCTCAAAAACGAAAAAAAAAAAAAAAAAAAAAGGAATGCAAATGGTGAAAATGGAAGGCTTAGTCCCTCCTGCTCTCATCTTTGTTTTTCTTACTTATATTTTGGTTCTTCTCAAATTTTCTTAATTAACATTCACCATTTTCCTCTTGGTTCCTTTTCATGTTCTCCTTACAACAACACATATTTATCGAAAACCTTTTTATCTGAACAGTAGGGGTTCTGCCCTTAGGTAGTTTACAGTCACAACTTGTCTTTCTCCTTTTCTAACCACCCATGATTGTGTCTTCGTGTAGCCACTATCACATTTCTTTTTGAGACAGGGTTTTGCTCTGTTACCCAGGCTGGAGTGTAGTGGTACGATCATGGCTCACTGCAGCCTCAACCTCCCAGGCTCAAGCGATCCTTCCAACTCGGCCTCCTGAGCAGCTCGACTACAGGCGCATGCCACCATGCCCAGCTAATTTTTTTACTTTTTGTAGAGACGAGGTCTCACTATGTTGCCCAAGCTGGTCTTGAACTCCTGGGCTCAAGTAATCTTCTCGCCTTGGCTTCCCAAAGTGCTGGGATTATAGGTATGAGCCACTACACTCGACCCCACTATCACATTTTCTTACCCATCTATACATACACACACCTTTACTTGTGATGATTGTTCATATAAATATTTATAATGTGTCTATGTGTATATATGAATATAAAAGTATTATATTCATCATATACATGATTGGGGTATAACTGACATACAATAACTATATATTTTAAATGTATAAAGTTTTGACACACACATCTACATACATTTGTGCAACTAGCATCACAACCAAGATAATGTGTCCATCACCCCCAAAAGTTTCCTTGTATCCTCCTGCTTCCCTGTCTCCTCCCAGAAAACCAATTATCTGCTTTCTGTCACTAAGATTACAGATAGTCCTTGCTTTGCATGGTGGTATGATACTGTAAAAATGACTGTGCAAGCTGAAACTGTGAAAAGTAATCTTAATAAACATGGGGAAAACTATCATTGTTTAATAACCTTTAAAATTTTGCCAAAACATTAAAAAGCTATACTCCCATTGACTATAAACATATAGGGAAATAAAAAATAATAAAACCAATATGTATTTAGTATACTATAATTTGAAACACTAGAAACATTGAGAATTACACTTTTACTTATTTGTAAAAACTTATTAAGAGTACAGTGCTTAACTCCCTTTCACTGTATAACTTACAACATGGAGTAAGCACCTTTTCTATCCCTTGGTAAATTGTCATACTCCCTTCTAAGTGTGGATTAGTTTCCAACATTTTGCTCTTTGTGCTTTCAATGTTGTAAAATACTTCCAAGAATTCCTTAATGTGCACTTTTTCACTAGTATCACTTCCTCTGGGACATCTTCACTCTTTTCACCATAACCATTTTCTTCATTTATGTTGATAAGTCTGCCTTCACTAAGTTCTTTTTGGCTGTAAACCTAGAGCTTCTAAAACAGCAGCATATCCCCATATTCCCATGGTTAGCTATTTCTTTTATAACTCCATTCATCTTTGATTGAAATTTCTCTTCTACTGTTATCACTTTTTATTTCTTTCAATGTTTCGTAGAATTCTCCAGTGAAACCATCTGGGCTTGGAGGTATTTTTAGGGGAAGTTTTAAATTACAAATTCAATGTTACTATAACTTTGGGGCTATTCAAATGATCTATTTCACGTGGGTTGAGTTTGGTAGTTTGTTCAGGGAACCTCCAAGGAAGGCAGGAAAAATAAAACAGAGAAATGAAAAACAGAACACACACACACACACACACACACACACACACACACACACAATAAAAGGGCACACTGAAGTCCTAACATATTACTAATTGCATCAAATATAAGTGGTCTAAACCAATTAAAAGACAGATTGACACAGCAGATTTAAAAATATGATCCAAATATATGCTGTCTAAATAAAACATACTTAAAATACAAGGATAGAAGTAGGTTGAAAGTAAAATAATGGAGAAAGACATATGATGCAAACATCACTCAAAAGAAAGCAAAAGTGACTATATTAACATCAGATAAAGTAGACTTCATAGTAAAGAAAATTACCAGAGATGAAGAGGATTATATAATGATAAAAGTGTCATTCCATCAAGAAGACATAGCAATCATAAATGTGTGTGCACCAAACAACAGTGCTCCAAAACATGTGAGGCAAAAATGAACTGAACTCAAAGGGGAAATGGACAAATCCTGATTGTAGCTATAGGCTTCAACCTCTCTCAGTAATTGATAGAACCAATAAACAGAAAATCAACAAGAGTACAGAAGAACTCAACACTACCACCAAGAGAGTTGAAAGAATTGACATTTATGGAATACTCTATGCAACAGCAGCAGCATACACTTATTTTTAAGCACCCATGGAACATGTACTATGACAGATCATATCCTGGGCCATAAAATAAACCTCAACAAATTAAACAACTGGAATTATATAGAGTGTGTTTTCTGATCACAGTGGAATCAAAACTAGAAACTGGCGGCACACAGTGGCTCACACCCATAATTCCAGCACTTTGGGAGGCCAAGGTGGGAAGACTACTTGAGCCCAGAAGTTTGAGACCAGCCTGGGCAATATAGTGAGATCTCATCTCTTAAAAGAAAATAATAAAATGCTCCAAGTCTAAGATATAAGAACATTAAGAAATTTTTTCTTTGGTGTGGCTGTATTCTTAAATTCTACATTAAGTGACTTTTTTTTTTTTTTTTTTTATACTTTTAAGTCTAGGGTACATGTGCACAACGTGCAGGTTTGTTACATATGTATACTTGTGCCATGTTGGTGTGCTGCACCCATCAACTCGTCAGCACCCATCAACTCGTCATTTACATCAGGTATAACTCCCAATGCCATCCCTCCCCATAATAGGCCCCGGTGTGTGATGTTCCCCTTCCAGAGTCCAAGTGATCTCATTGATTAATTCCCACCTATGAGTGAGAACATGCGGTGTTTGGTTTTCTGTTCTTGCGATAGTTTGCTGAGAATGATGATTTCCAGGTGCATCCATGTCCCTACAAAGGACACAAACTCATCCTTTTTTATGGCTGCATAGTATTCCATGGTGTATATGTGCCACATTTTCTTAATCCAGTCTGTCACTGATGGACATTTGAATAATGAAAAATGTAAACACATTTATATGATGTTATTCTGAAAATTTACAGACATTAACATTTCTTTTTAAGCTTTGTGGTTTTAATTTTGCACTAAAAGTAGACATACACATTTATTTTTCTGCTAAGCAGTTTTCTTCTTAAATTATCAGTCTCATATGGTGTGACATTTAATGGTGATTTTTTTTAAACGGAAAAGACACCTTTCTTGTTTCAAATCTTTGTATACATATCTAAGATGGAATTTTACTAAAAAATAAAAGTGACAGTATTTAGTATAAAAAAAAGAAAATAAAAAAAAACTAGAAATCAATAACAGAAAGATAACAAGAAAACCTCCAAACACTTGGAAACCAAAAATCACACTTTGAAATAATCCATGGGTGAAAGAAGAAATTTCAAGAGAAGTTAAAAAAAAATACACTTAAGAGAATGAAAATGAAATTCAACATACCAAAATTTGTGAGACACGGTTAAAGCAGGTGCTGAGAGGAAAATTTATAGTACTATATGCTTACATTAGACAAGAGAAAAAGCTTCAAATCAATAAATTAAGTTCTCAACACTAGAAACGAGAAAAAAGGAGCAAAATAAACCCGAAGTAAGCAGAAGGATAAAAATAATAAAGACCAGGAATCAATGAGATTAAAAACAGAAAAGTAATGGGCTGGGTGCACTGGATCACACTTGTAATCCTAGCACTTTGGGAGGCCGAGGTGGGCAGACTGCTTGAGCCCAGGAGTTCAAGATCAGCCTGGGCAACATGGTGAAACCCCTGTTTCTACAAAAAAAAAAAAAAAACAAACCAAAAAACAAAAATTAGCCCGGCATGGTGGCATGCACCTGTAGTCCCAGCTACTTAGGAGGCTGAGGCAGGAGGATCACTTGAGCCCAAAAGGTCCAGGCTGTAGTGAGCTGTGATCATGCCACTGTACTCCAGCCTGAGTGACAGAGTAAGACCCTGTCTCTAAAAACAAAACAGAAAAATAAAAAGAGTGTTCTGTGAAATGATCAAGATAACTGACCAACCCATAGCAAGAAAAAAAGATAAGACAAAAATTGCCAATAATAGGAATGAAAGAGGGATACTATTTTTTTTTTAACTTGTTTCAAGTATGTTCACAACTGTTCACTGAAGCATTTTTATGTTGGCTGTTTTAAAATCTTTGTTAAACTATTCTAATATCTGGCATCTTGGTGTCGGCATCCGTTTTTGGTCGGGTTAAGATCTTCCTGATTCTTGATGAGTAATGTTTTACTGAAACCTAGACATCTGGGGTATTACGAGACTCTGGATCTTATGCAAACCTTTGATTTTGGTTGGCTTCCTATGACACTATCTGGCTGGAGATCAGGGTTGGGGGCAATGCCTTGTTGCCACCAGGTGGTTGTATAAGACCTAGTTCACCATTTGGCCTGTGTCACCATTTGGCCTGTGGCAACATCCCTGTTACTGTTAGGTGGGGCTGAGAGCTTCAGCTCCCCACTAGGCCTCCACGGACACCTCCATTGCTGGGATTGGTAAGAATGCCTTGCTATTGTTTCCTGCATGGCCTCCACTGACACTGCTGAACAGAGGTGAAAATCCTGACTGTCCACTCAGTTTCCTCTAACACAACCCTAGATGTGGTACCATTGCTGTCTAGGCTCCCTACTCCATCTTTGCTAGAGAAGGTTGGGGTGGCCCAAAGTATTTATCTGTGGTGTTTGACTGGAGAAGAGTTTTCTGTCTAAAAGTTTTCCATGTTGGCCAGGCACAGTGATTCATGCCTGTAATCCCAGCACTTTGGGAGGCCAAAGTGGGTGGATCACTTGAGGTCAGCAGTTTGAGACCAGCCCGGCCAATATGGTGAAACCCCACCTCTACCAAAAATACAAAAATTAGCTGGGTGTGGTGGTGTGCACCTGCAATCCCAGCTACTTGGGAGGCTGAGGCAGGAGAATCACTTGAACCAGGGAAGTGAAAGTTGCAGTAAGCAGAGATGGCACCACTGCACTCCAGCCTAGGTGACAGAGACTGAGTCTCAAAAAAATAATAATAATAAAATAAAAAAATAAAGGTTTCCCATCTGATAGGCTGTCCCTTTCCTGGTCATTTGGCTAGAGAGGACAGGCTTTTCTTAGTTTTTGTTTTTTGCTGGTTTGTGCTTCTGGGTTGCTAGCTTCTCCAGCACCAACGCTGGGAGCAAAAAGAAATCCCAGGGAACATAAAACTGGGTTGTTCCTCAAGTCTCAAGGACTCTAGCTGTTCTGCTTTCTTCTGATCTTTCAAAGTCTTACATTTGCATTATATAAATGCTCAGGTTTTTAATTGTACTTAGTGGGAGGCATAGGGAAAAGCACACCTACTCCATCTTTTTGGAAGTAGAAGTCTAGCCAAGATTGAATTTTAAAATGAAAGCAACACAGGGAATACTATGAACCATTTTATACAGGTAAATTCAACAACTTAGATGAAACAAACCTGTACCTTAAACTACAAACTACCCAAAGTCACCCAGTTTGAAATAGTTACAGAGCTATTCAAATGATCTATTAAAGGACTCAAATTTGCCATGTGCAGTGGCTCACGCGAGTAATCCCAACATTTTGGTAGGCTGAGGTGGGAGGATCACTTGAGCCCAGGAGTTTCAGACCAGGCTGGCCAACACAGGAAGACTTCGTCTCTACAAAAAATTCTAAAAAAATTAGCTGCGTATGGTGGCACAGGCCTGTGGTCCCAGCTCTTGGGAGGCTGAGGTGGGAAGACTGCTTGGACTTAGGAGGTTGAGGCTGCAGTGAACTGTGATTGTGCCATTTCACTGCAGCCTGGGTGACAGAGCAAGGCCTCAAACAAACAAACAACAACAACAACAACAACAACAACTCAAATTTATAGTTATAGTTAAGCAAATCCCCAAAGAGAAGCCTCTAGGTCTGGAGTGTTTCATTGGAGAATTCTATCAAACATTTTAATAAAAATTAACTCTAGTTCTACACCATTTCTTCCAAAAACTGGAAGAGGAAGCAATATTTCCCAACTAATTTTATAAGGCCAATATTACCCTGATACAATACAGATGTAAACATCATGAGAGGTTGGGCGCACTGGCTCATGGCTGTAATCTCAGCACTTTGGGAGGCTGATGCTGGAGGGCTGCTTGAGGTCAGGAGCTTGAGACCAGCCTGGGCAACATGGTGAAACCCTGTCTCTATAAAAAATACAAAAATCAGCTGGGTGTGGCAACGAACACTTGTAATCCCAGCTACTCAGGAGGCTGAGGCAGGAGGATCACTTGAGCCTAGGAGGTGGAGGTTGTACTGAGCTTGAGATGGTGCCACTGCACTCCAGCCTGGGCAACAGAGCGAGACCCTGTCTCTCACATTATATATATGTATAAATTATATTATAAATTATATAAGACTACAGGTCACTATTCCTCGGGAACATAAAAATAAGACATAAAAATATATAGACATAATTTCCAACAAGATATTTGCAAATCAAATCAAGCATATAAAAATATAATATAATCCCTGATCAACTTGGTGTTATAGACTGAATTGTGTCACTCCCAAAGTGACTGTATTTGGAGACAAGACCTACAGGAGGTAATTAAGCTTAATAAGGTCATAAGGGAAAGGCCATGTGAGCACACAGTGAGAAGGAGGCAAGCAAGGAAGACAGCCCTTACCAGAAACTGAACTCTACAAGACCTTGATGTAGGACTTCCAGCCTCCAGAACATTGAGAAATAAATTTCTGTTGTTTAAGTCATCCAGCCTGTGATATTTTGTTATGGCAGCCCAAGTTGACTAATACTCAGGTTTGTTCCAGCAATGCAAGGCTGGTGCAATATTAAAAAAATCAATCAATGTAATCTATAACATTAACAGGCTGAAGAAGAAAAAAATCACCTGATCATATCATTTGATAGGGATCATTTCAGTTGACAAAATTGAAAATCCATTTATGAAAAAAACTACCGTGCTCGCTTCGGCAGCACATATACTAAAATTGGAACGATACAGAGAAGATTAGCATGGCCCCTGCGCAAGGATGACACGCAAATTCGTGAAGCGTTCCATATTTTTCATGCAAAGAGTAAAAAAAAAAAAAAAAAAAAAAGAAAAAAACTACCACACACTAGGAGTAGAGGTGAACTTCTTCAACTTGACAAAGAACATCTATGAAAAACCCTATAGTGGCCAGACGTGGTGGCTCATGCCTGTAATCCAGCACTTTGGGAGGCTGAGACGGGCAGATCACAAGGCCAGGAGATCGAGACCATCCTGGCTAACACAGTGAAACTCCGTCTCTACTAAAAATACAAAAAATTAGCCGGGCGTGGTGGTGGGCGCCTGTAGTCCCAGCTACTTGGGAGGCTGAGGCAGGAGAATGGCATGAACCCGGGAGGTGGAGCTTGCAGTAAGCTGAGATCGCACCACTGTACTCCAGCCTGGGGGACAGAGTGAGACTCCGTCTAAAAAAAAAAAAAAAGAAAAAAAAAAGAAAAACCCTATAGTTAATATCATACTTAATATATTGAAAGACTAAAAGCCTTCCACCTAAGACTGGGAACAAGACAAGGGTCTGCTCTCTCTACTGCTATTTGACATATTACTAGACATTTTAGCTACTAGAATAAGGCAAGAAAAGAAATAAAAAGTAAACAGATTGGAAGAAAGAAAGAAAACCATCTTATTTGCAGGTGACATGATGGTTTACACAGAAAATCCTAAGGAACCTTTTTTTTTTTTTTTTTTTTTTTTTTTTGTTTAAAAAAACTGCCAGAACTAAGTAATTCAGCAGGGTTACAGGAACACTAGATCAACACACAAAAATTGGTTGTATTTGTATATATATACTAGCAATGACCATGTGGAAACCTAAATTATAAATACAATACCATTAACAATTGCTCAAAAAATTTTAACACTTAAGTATAAATTTAGCAAAATGTGTACAGGACTTGTACAGATGTCAATTCTCCCCAAGTGATATAGGTTTAATACATCCTTATGAAAATCCAGCAAGATTTTTTGTATATATGGAAAGCTTATTATAAAATTTGAATGGAAAGACAAAGAAAATGGAACAGCCACAGCAATTCTGAAAAAAAAATAAAGTGGGAAGAATCAACTTACCTGATTTTGAACTTTGACCTATGCCTCCCATCTTAACAAAATTCAAAATGGTTCATGCATTTAAATGTAAAACTATAAAACTCTTAAAAGAAAACAGGAGAATATACCTACACACACACACACACACACACACACACACACACACACACATATATATATATATTTTTTGAGATGGAGTCTCTCTCTGTTGCCCAGGCTGGAGTGCAGTGGCACGATCTCGGCTCACTGCAAGCTCCACTTCCTGGGTTCACGCCATTCTCCTGCCTCAGCCTCCCGAGTAGCTGGGACTACAGGCGCCTGCCACCACACCCGGGTAATTTTTTTGTCTTTTTTAGTAGAGACGGGGTTTCACCGTGTTAGCTAGGATGGTCTCCATCTCCTGACCTTGTGATCTGCCCGCCTCGGCCTCCCAAAGTGCTGGGATTACAGGCGTGAGCCACTGCACCCGGCCGAGAATATTTGAGACATAGAGCTAAGTGAAAAGTTCACAGCACGACATTAAAAGCATGATCCAAAAGAAAAAAAAATCAATAAATCGAACTTCATCAAAATCATAAACTTACACTTTGTGAATGACCCTGTTAACAGGATGAAAAGTCAATCTATAAACAGACTGGGAGAAAATATTTGCAAATCACATGTTTGACAATGGATTCATATCTCAAATTTATAAGTAATTCTCAACACTCGATAGTAAAAAAAACAAAGAATCTGATTAGAAAACAGGCAAAGATATATTTCACTGAAAGGGGTATATGGATGGCAAATAGAAAGCTCGGTCAAAAAACCTTAAGACTAGCTCCAAGTTAAAAGGCAAGTCTGAGAGTAACTTCATACCATGGGGCTAAATAGGCCTGAATTTATATAGTTCTTAAAAATGTTAATTGAACTCATTTGATTTTCAAAATCTGTTGAAGGACATGAAAACAAATTATTTCTTAATGTTCCAATATAATTTCATATCACAAAGATTTAATTTTTTTTTAAGGCGACTTACAAAATCCAGAAAGTAAAATCACAAGACATAGTTTGACCCATGCAAAATGATGATAGTTAAGGGTTGCTGCGATAAGCAGCTGTGGTTGAGGAAATTAGGTACTTCAAACAAAGTTTAGGTACTCCAACCAAATCCTAAACAGGCTGAGCCTCCAATATGGCTGGCTCATATTGAAAGCCAAAAGAGAAATCCAAGGAAGATGATAAAAGTATGGAGATTTCCATTAAATTCAGAAAATAAGATAAACATATTTCATAATAAAATTGTTCTCAAAGTGTCATCCCCAGATTAGTGGCATCAGTATCGTGTTGGGAGTTGTTAGAAATGCAAATTCTCAGACCTCACACCTCAGATCTACTAAACCAAAAACTGGGGGTAAGGTTAAGAAATCTGTTCTAACAAGCCCTCCAAATGACTCTGATGCACCCTAAAATTTGAGAATTACTGTTCCATAGGAAAGGCTACATACTACAGTACAAGTCTTATTGATATTTTCTAAAAAACAGAACTGATATACCTACCAAGAGCAACCAGTTAAGGATTTCATTAAGGAATTCATATGATCAATAATTTAATAGTCTGCCTTGTTGTTCCATTAAAATTAAGAGTTTCATATGACAGGCAAAGACTATGGGAAACAGAAGAGATTTACCAACAATTCACAGCACTTATAATGGTAAATATTTGCAGCCCTCAGAACAAATATTAGAGCACTGAAGCCACACATGAATTAGGAACGCACATCCCTATATTTGAAAACAACTTAAACTCTTTTAGTTCCTAAAATTACTGCTCTTAGGCTGAGTGCAGGGGCTCACACATTTAATTCTAGCACTTGGGAGGCCGAGGTGGGCAAATTACTTGAGGCTGGGAGTTTGAGACCAGACTGGCCAATATGGTGAAACTCCTTCTCTACTAAAACTACAAAAATCAGCTGGGCATGGTGGCATATGCCTGTAAACCCAGCTACTCAGGTGGCTGAGGCACGAGAATCACTTGAACTCAGGAAGCGGAGGTTGCAGTGAGCTGACATCACGCCACTGCACTCCAGCCTGAGTGATAGAGTGAGACTCTGTCTCAAAAAATTAAAAAAATGAAAATAAATTACTGTTCTTAAACTGTTGCTCCATTCTTGCTACCCTACTTATCCACGGCTCACTTAACAGACAACATTTTTAAAGTGGTACATGGGCCATTTTCCACTCAGTCTAAAAGATTAAAATCACCTCCAATGAGTAGACAATTGATACTGACTTACCAACAAGACCAAAGTCAAGATGTTAGTCACACTCTAATCCTCGGAGTATAATGGAATGGTGATGGTCAACTCAGCACCAGGGCTGCTATAGTTGTACAAAAATACTGACAACAAGGACATGAAAACGCTCAACTCCTATGTTCATTATGATGCTATTCTGATTTTAGGGGGCAGGAGATGGTGCTGATAGCCAGTGAGTTTTGAGACATATGCTGAGCAAGGCTGTGGAGCTTTAATTAACAGGGCATAGGCAGCCTCTCTGTGGGTAGAACAGCCTGGGTTTCTAGAAATGATTCCAACAAGCATTTCTGGAGCATGACTAGGTCTTGAAAACCTAGTACTAGCAGCAGAGAATTCAAGGATGTTATCTCTGCCCTTAAAAAAATCTAATATGTAATAGAAATAGATGGGTGTACAATAAGATCTACAATTTCTCACAGTAACCAGCAGGTCCCACTAGCCCCTTTATTTGGCACTCTACATCTATTCATTCATTCATTCACTCAAACTTTTACTCAACATTTTGTTTAATGCCAACCTTTGTGTAAAGTATTGGAAACACAAAGACCAGAAAGAAAAAATGGCTTCCAAAACCAGTCGCTACTCTTTAGCTGAACTTATTACTTATTACTTCCTCTGGCAGAAAAGTCCTTCTCTCCTCTTTCTACAAAACCAAAGCCCTCTCCTACTTCAATTTTCTTCTCAGGTCTAATGTAAATGAAGGCCATGTGCTTATAGTCAACTCAATCATTCAGTAATCCCCTTTTATTTGGGTTTATGCATTTTACAAACTCTATGTTTTTGGCCCTCTGTTTATAGGTACCATTACTCTATGTTTTTGATCCTCTATTTAAGATACTATTACTTTAAGGCCCCTATTATAATAAATATAAGTTATATATAATACATAAGTTATATATAAGTTATATATGTCATATATTATGTTATATAATATATAAGGGGGGCGGAGCAAGATGGCCGAATAGGAACAGCTCCAGTCTCCAACCCAGCGCGAGCGACACAGAAGACCGGTGATTTCTGCATTTTCAACTGAGGTACTGGGGTCATCTCTCTAGGGAGTGCCGGACAATTGGTGCGGGTCAGCTGCTGCAGCCTGACCAGCGTGAGCTGAAGCAGGGCGAGGCATCGCCTCACCTGGAAGCGCAAGGGGGAAGGAAATCCCTTTTCCTAGCCAGGGGAACTGAGACACACAACACCTGGAAAATCGGGTAACTCCACCCCAATACTGCGCTTTAAGGAAACAGGCACACCAGGAGAATATATCCCACACCTGGCCGGGAGGGTCCCACGCCCACGGAGCCTCCCTCACTGCTAACACAGCCGTCTGCGGCGATCTATCCACAAGGCAGCAGCGAGGCTGGGGAGGGGCGCCCGCCATTGCTGAGGCTTAAGTAGGTAAACAAAGCCGCTGGGAAGCTCGAACTGGGTGGAGCTCACAGCAGCTCAAGGAAGCTGCCTGTCTCTGTAGACTCTACCGCTGCGGACAGCGCACAGCTGCAGTCCATTAGGGGAAAGAGCGGGCCGCTGCAGACCCGAACGACTCTGTCTGACAGCTTTGGGGAGAGCCGTGGATCTCCTAACGCGGAGGTTGAGATCTGAGAACGGACAGACTGCCTGCTCAGGTGGGTCCCTGACCCCTGAGTAGCCTAGCTGGGAGACATCCCCCACTAGGGGCAGTCTGATACCCCACACCTCACAGGGTGGCGTCACCCCTGAGAGGAAACTTCCAAAGAAGAATCAGACAGGTACACTCGCTGTTCAGCAATATTCTATCTTCGGCAACCTCTGCTGCTGATACCCAGGCAAACAGGGTCTGGAGTGGACCTCAAGCAATCTCTAACAGACCAACAGACAGTCCTTCTGACTGTCAGACGGAAAACTATCAAACAGGAAGGACACCTATACCAAAACCCCATCAGTACGTCACCATCATCAAAGTCCAGAGACAGATAAAACCACAAAGATGGGGAAGAAGCAGGGCAGAAAAGCTGGAAATTCAAAAAATAAGAGCGCATCTCCCCCTGCAAAGGAGCGCAGCCCATCGCCAGCAACGGATCAAAGCTGGTCAGAGAATGACTTTGACGAGATGAGAGAAGAAGACTTCAGTCCATCAAACCTCTCAGAGCTAAAGGAGGAATTACGTACCCAGCGCAAAGAAACTAAAAATCTTGAAAAAAAAGTGGAAGAATGACAGCTAGACTAATTAATGCAGAGAAGATCATAAACGAAATGACAGAGATGAAAACCATGACACGAGAAATACGTGACAAATGCACAAGCTTCGGTAACCGACTCGATCAACTGGAGGAAGAGTATCAGCGATTGAGGATCAAATGAATGAAATGAAGCGAGAAGAGAAACCAAAAGAAAAAAGAAGAAAAAGAAATGAACAAAGCCTGCAAGAAGTATGGGATTATGTAAAAAGACCAAATCTACGTCTGATTGGGGTGCCTGAAAGTGAGGGGGAAAATGGAACCAAGTTGGAAAACACTCTTCAGGATATCATCCAGGAGAACTTCCCCAACCTAGTAGGGCAGGCCAACATTCAAATTCAGGAAATACAGAGAACGCCACAAAGATACTCCTCCAGAAGAGCAACTCCAAGACACATAATTGCCAGATTCACCAAAGTTGAAATGAAGGAAAAAATCTTAAGGGCAGCCAGAGAGAAAGGTCGGGTTACCCACAAAGGGAAGCCCATCAGAAAACAGCAGACCTCTCGGCAGAAACTCTACAAGCCAGAAGAGAGTGGGGGCCAATATTCAACGTTCTTAAAGAAAAGAATTTTAACCCAGAATTTCATATCCAGCCAAACTAAGCTTCATCAGTGAAGGAGAAATAAAATCCTTTACAGATAAGCAAATGCTTAGAGATTTGTCACCACCAGGCCTGCCTTACAAGAGACCCTGAAGGAAGCCCTAAACATGGAAAGGAACAACCGGTACCAGCCATTGCAAAAACATGCCAAAATGTAAAGACCATCGAGGCTAGGAAGAAACTGCATCAACTAACGAGCAAAATAACCAGTTAATATCATAATGACAGGATCAAGTTCACACATAACAATATTAACCTTAAATGTCAATGGACTAAATGCTCCAATTAAAAGACACAGACTGGCAAACTGGATAAAGAGTCAAGACCCATCAGTCTGCTGTATTCAGGAGACCCATCTCACATGCAGAGACATACATAGGCTCAAAATAAAGGGATGGAGGAAGATCTACCAAGCAAATGGAGAACAAAAAAAAGCAGGGGTTGCAATCCTAGTCTCTGATAAAACAGACTTTAAACCATCAAAGATCAAAAGAGACAAAGAAGGCCATTACATAATGGTAAAGGGATCAATTCAACAGGAAGAGCTAACTCTCCTAAATATATATGCACCCAATACAGGAGCACCCAGATTCATAAAGCAAGTCCTTAGAGACCTACAAAGAGACTTAGACTCCCATACAATAATAATGGGAGACTTCAACACTCCACTGTCAACATTAGACAGATCAACAGACAGAAAGTTAACAAGGATATCCAGGAATTGAACTCATCTCTGCACCAAGCGGACCTAATAGACATCTATAGAACTCTCCACCCCAAATCAACAGAATATACATTCTTCTCAGCACCACATCGCACTTATTCCAAAATTGACCACATAATTGGAAGTAAAGCACTCCTCAGCAAATGTACAAGAACTGAAATTATAACAAACTGTCTCTCAGACCACAGTGCAATCAAACTAGAACTCAGGACTAAGAAACTCAATCAAAAACCGCTCAACTACATGGAAACTGAACAACCTGCTCCTGAATGACTACTGGGTACATAACGAAATGAAAGCAGAAATAAAGATGTTCTTTGAAACCAATGAGAACAAAGATACAACATACCAGAATCTCTGGGACACATTTAAAGCAGTGTGTAGAGGGAAATTTATAGCACTAAATGCCCACAAGAGAAAGCAGGAGAGATCTAAAATGACACTCTAACATCACAATTAAAAGAACTAGAGAGGCAAGAGCAAACACATTCAAAAGCTAGCAGAAGGCAAGAAATAACTAAGATCAGAGCAGAACTGAAGGAGATAGAGACACAAAAAACCCTCCAAAAAATCAATGAATCCAGGAGTTGGTTTTTTGAAAAGATAAACAAAATTGACAGACCGCTAGCTAGACTAATAAAGAAGAAAAGAGAGAAGAATCAAATAGACGCAATAAAAAATGATAAAGGGGATATCACCACCGACCCCACAGAAATACAAACAACCATCAGAGAATACTATAAATGCCTCTACGCAAATCAACTAGAAAATCTAGAAGAAATGGATAATTTCCTGGACACTTACACTCTCCCAAGACTAAACCAGGAAGAAGTTGAATCCCTGAATAGACCAATAGCAGGCTCTGAAATTGAGGCAACAATTAATAGCCTACCCACCAAAAAAAGTCCAGGACCAGATGGATTCACAGCTGAATTCTACCAGAGGTACAAGGAGGAGCTGGTACCATTCCTTCTGAAACTATTTCAATCAATAGAAAAAGAGGGAATCCTCCCTAACTCTTTTTATGAGGCCAACATCATCCTGATACCAAAGCCTGGCAGAGACACAACAAAAAAAGAGAATTTTAGACCAATATCCCTGATGAACATCGATGCAAAAATCCTCAATAAAATACTGGCAAACCGGATTCAGCAGCACATCAAAAAGCTTATCCACCATGATCAAGTGGGCTTCATCCCTGGGATGCAAGGCTGGTTCAACATTCGCAAATCAATAAACGTAATCCAGCATATAAACAGAACCAAAGACAAGAACCACATAATTATCTCAATAGATGCAGAAAAGGCTTTTGACAAAATTCAACAGCCCTTTATGCTAAAAACGCTCAATAAATTGGTATTGATGGAACGTACCTCAAAATAATAAGAGCTATTTATGACAAACCCACAGCTAATATCATACTGAATGGGCAAAAACTGGAAAAATTCCCTTTGAAAACTGGCACAAGACAGGGATGCCCTCTCTCACCACTCCTATTCAACATAGTGTGGAAGTTCTGGCTAGGGCAATCAGGCAAGAGAAAGAAATCAAGGGTATCCAGTTAGGAAAAGAAGAAGTCAAATTGTCCCTGTTTGCAGATGACATGATTGTATATTTAGAAAACCCCATCGTCTCAGCCCAAAATCTCCTTAAGCTGATAAGCAACTTCAGCAAAGTCTCAGGATACAAAATTAATGTGCAAAAATCACAAGCATCTTATACACCAGTAACAGACAAGCAGAGAACCAAATCAGGAATGAACTTCCATTCACAATTGCTTCAAAGAGAATCAAATACCTAGGAATCCAGCTTACAAGGGATGTAAAGGACCTCTTCAAGGAGAACTAAACCACTGCTCAGTGAAATCAAAGAGGACACAAACAAATGGAAGAACATACCATGCTCATGGATAGGAAGAATCATATCGTGAAAATGGCCATACTGCCCAAGGTGATTTATAGATTCAATGCCATCCCCATCAAGCTACCAATGTTCTTCACAGAATTGGAAAAAACTGCTTTAAAGTTCATATGGAACCAAAAAGAGCCCGCATTGCCAAGACAATCCTAAGTCAAAAGGACAAAGCTGGAGGCGTCACGCTACCTGACTTCAAACTATACTACAAGGCTACAGTAACCAAAACAGCATGGTACTGGTACCACAACAGAGATATAGACCAATGGAACAGAACAGAGTCCTCAGAAATATACCACACATCTACAGCCATCTGATCTTTGAAACCTGAGAGAAACAAGAAAGGGGAAAAGATTCCCTATTTAATAAATGGTGCTGGGAAAATTGGCTAGCCATAAGTAGAAAGCTGAAACTGGATCCTTTCCTTACCCCTTATACGAAAATTAATTCAAGATGGATTAGAGACTTAAATGTTAGACCTAATACCATAAAAACCCTAGAAGAAATCTAGGTAGTACCATTCAGGACATAGGCATGGGCAAGGACTTCATGTCTAAAACACCAAAAGCAATGGCAGCAAAAGCAAAAATTGACACATGGGATCTAATTAAACTAAAGAGCTTTTGCACAGCTAAAGAAACTACCATCAGAGTGAACAGGCAACCTACAGAAGGAGAAAATGTTTGCAACCTACTCATCTGACAAAGGGCTAATATCCAGAATCTACAAAGAACTCAAACAAATATACAAGAAAAAAACAAACAACCCCATCAAAAAGTGGGGAAAGGATATGAACAGACATTTCTCAAAAGAAGACATCCATACAGCCAACAGACACATGAAAAATGCTCATCATCACTCGCCATCAGAGAAATGCAAATCAAAACTACAATGAGATACCATCTCAACCAGTTAGAATGGCAATCATTAAGAAGTCAGGAAACAACAGGTGTTGGAGAGGATGTGGAGAAATAGGAACACTTTTACACTGTTGGTGGGATTGTAAACTAGTTCAACCATTATGGAAAACAGTATGGCGATTCCTCAAGGATCTAGAACTAGATGTACCATATGACCCAGCCATCCCACTACTGGGTATATACCCAAAGGATTATAAATTACTCTACTACAAAGACACATGCACACGTATGTTTATTGCGGCACTATTCACAATAGCAAAGACTTGGAATCAACCCAAATGTCCATCTGTGACAGACTGGATTAAGAAAATGTGGCACATATACACCATGGAATACTATGCAGCCATCAAAAGGATGAGTTTGCGCTTTGTAGGGACATGGATGCAGCTGGAAACCATCATTCTTAGCAAACTATCACAAGAAGAGAAAACCAAACACCGCATGTTCTCACTCATAGGTGGGAACTGAACAATGAGATCACTTGGACTCGGGAAGGGGAACATCACACACTGGGGCCTATCATGGGGAGGGGGGAGGAGGGAGGGATTGCATTGGGGAGTATACATGATATAAACGTCATGCACATGTACCCTAGAACTTAAAGTATAATAAAAAAAAAAAATATATAATATATAATATATAAATATGTTATCTGTTATATGTATTATATATTATAAACATATATTATGTATATATTATATATAGTTATATATTGTTTTATATATATATAACTTCCCACAGGTGTTTCTATACTTTGAATGTGTCTCCAAAAGTTTGTGTACTGGAGCCTTAATTCCCAATGTGACAGTGTTGGGAGGTGGGGTCTTTAAGAGATAATTGGGTACTGAGGGTAGAACGCTCATGAATTGACTAATGCTGTTACAGCAGCAGTTAGTTCTTGTGGGAATGAGTTCCCGCAGGAGTGAATTAATTCTCATAACAGTGGGTCATCATAAAAATGAGCTTGGCTCACTCTTGTGATCTCTTAAACACATGTTCACTTGTCGTTCTTCTTTTCTCACATGTTATGACACAGTATAAAAGCTCTTGTCAGAAGCTGCTGCCAAGCACTTGGACTTCTCAGTCTTTAGAACTGTGAGTCAAATACTTCTTTATAATTTATACAGACTCGGCCAGGTGCGGTGGCTCACGCCTGTAATCCCAGCACTTTGGGAGGCCAACGCGGGCAGATCATGAAGTCAGGAGTTCAAGAACAGCCTGGCCAGCATGGTGAAACCCTGTCTCTACTAAAAAAAAAAACCAAAAAAATTAGCTGGGCATGGTGGCACATGCCTGTAATTCCAACTACTTGGGAGGGTGAGGCAGGATAATCTCTTGAACCTGGGAGGCAGAGGTTGCAGTGAACCAAGATGGTGCCACTGCACTCCAGCCTGGGTGACAGAGCAAGACTCTGTCTCTAAATAAATAAATACATAAATAATACAGACTTAGGTATTGTTATAACAACAGTAAACAGACTAAGACAGGCATTATGTAATTCTGTTTCTCTCAGAAGACTAATAAATGCTACTGACTGTTGAGTCAGACTTGGAAATTCTTGTCTCCAAAATTTTATCATAATTTCAGATTCGACGTCAAATGGTTTTATCCTATGAATAATGGGCACACATTATGTCACTAAATACATGAGCCTGACTTTAACTACTGGCCTATTATAGCCTGGTAAATCTGCTACTGGTCTGAGTGAATTGGTGAAGATGGTATGTGACTTTGTACTATAAATGCATAATTAGCCACTCTAAGTTTCTCCCCAAGCAGCAGACAGATAAACATGAGAGCATTCATTCCCTAAGTCAAAGGTGCAAGCATGCAAATACCTGAGAGAAGGCTGTGGAACAGTGTCTGGACTGGCTGGTACCTGGACTCCCTTTTCCCATTCTTCCTTCCATGTATCAGCAAAGAGGTAATAGCTATCAGGATTAATGTGGTGAGAATCTGGAAGTTTCATGGCACTGATGAGGTCCTTCCGGAATACCTGGAAAGATATTGTACATATCTTGAGAAGACCATCACTATGCAACTGATACCATTCAATGTTCTCCTTTTAAAAAGGCCATCCCCAACCACTCTACTTCCAACAAGAGAAACATCTCTAACTTCCTAAATGGCCAGATCAACTTCTGTTTGGAAAGATTTGAAGTACTGACAAGGAAGCCAGCTTATTTGGGATTTAATAAAGGGTAATGGAGTCCTTCCTGAATTATTTTCTTGGGTTCTCTAAATTTAAATCAACAATACAGGTTACTCAAAACAGTCTGTATAAAACAATCCTTAACTCTCTTAAATTAAGCAACAAGTTCCACTGACAGTTAATAATTTGGGCATCACCTCATTTTAAATTTATTTAGAAATAATTGTAGACTTAAAGAAAAGTTATCAAATAGTACATTTCCATATATCCTTCACTTAGTTTCCTCTAATTGTTTACACTTTATATAACCAGAGTTCAATACCTAAACCAGGAAAGTAGCACTGCTATAATACTATTAATTAATGTATAGACTTCATTCAAATTTTCACTATTTTTCTCCCTAATGTCTTTCTGTTCCAGAATTTTATTTTTTTGAGATAGGGTATCACTATGTTACCTGGGCTGGAGTGCGATGGTGTAATTTTGGCTCACTGCAACCTCTGCCTCCAGGGCTCAAGCGATCCTACCACCTCAGCCTACCGAGGAGCTGGGACTACAGACACACACCACCATGCCTGGCTAATTTTTGTAATTTTTTTTTTTTTTTTTTTGTAATTTTTGTAGAGGCAGGATTTCGACAGGTTACCCAGGCTGGTCTCAAACTCCTGAGCTCAAGTGATCTGCCCGCCTTGGCCTCTCAAAGTGCTGGGATTATAGGCGTGAGGCACAGTGCCTGGCCTTAGAGTGCCTTTAATGAGGCAGTGGTTAAATAGTTGTGGCAATTGCCAATTTGCTAAACTACTATCTTTGGGAAAGATGGTGCTGTGAGAAATCCTTCCTTAGATCTGGAAAGTGTTTGTCAACATCCTAAAATATTTCATTATTTTCCAAGTGAAAGTCTACAAAATATATCAACTGATTACAAAACATAAGCCGTATCTTCATACTTGACATAACTGCTTATGAAATCTGCTCTACATAGTTTCCTAACCCGAAAACATATTGCAGTGGATTGAATGGTGGCCTCCAAAAAGATATGTCCACATCCTAGTTCCCAGAAACTATGGATATTACCTTATTTGGAAAAAGGGTCTTTGCAGATGTAATTAAGTTAAGATCTTCAGGTGAAGATATCATTCTGGAATATCCAAGTGGGCTCTAAGTCGAATGACAAGTGTCCTTACAAGAGAAGGTGGAGGGAGATTTGAGATGGAAGAGGAGGAGGTAGTGTGATCATGGAGGCAGAGATTAGAGTGATTTATTGATCCACAAATCAATGAATGCTGACATCCACCAAAAGCTGGAAGAGGCAAAGAAGAATCTCGCTTAAAACCTATGGAGGGAGCACAGACTGGCTGATTTTTTACTTTTGGCCTTCATACTGTGAAAGAATAAATTCCTACTGTTTTAAGCTACCTCATTTGTGTTAATTTGTTATTATAGCCCTAGAAAACTAATACACATGTTTATCAAACAGAAGAGTAACTTGAAGGCTATAGACAAAGGTATACAAAAGCAGAAGCCAATGAAATGTGGTCCTTGTCTATGGATTCAGAAATACTCAAACCTGGCCGGGCGCGGTGGCTCATGCCTGTAATCCCAGCACTTTGGGCGGCTGAAGCGGGTGGATCGCAAGGTCAGGAGATCAAGACCATCCTGGCCAACATGGTGAAACCTCATCTCTACTAAAAACACAAAAATTAGCCGGGCGTGGTGGCGCATGCCTGTAGTCCCAGCTACTCGGGAGGCTGAGGCAGGAGAACTGCTTGAACCCGGGAGGCGGAGGCTGCAGTGAGCCAAGATCGTGTCACTCCACTCCAGCCTGGGCAACAGAGTGAGACTCTGTCTCAAAAAAAAAAAAGTACTCAAACCTCCATGAAGGTCTGGGATACCACCATCCAATTCATACCTGTTTTTCTTAAGCAAATGAAAACTAAATCCAATGACTATTATAATTTTCCCTTCTCCTTTAGAGAAAAACAGCAGGCATGTGATAAGCCTGATTTCAATTTTACAAGCTAGCCAGATTAAAGAGCATCAGATGTAAGTTTTCTAGAGAAGCATTTTTACTTAAGGCAGAGTGTGAGAGGCTGCCTTATCTTGCTATGGAAGTCAAACATCTCAAGCATGAGACAGAACATAAAATGCTGAGGGGATGGGAAAGTCAGTTCAGTACTCAGGCAGAAGATATGTGCAAAGTGATATAAAACATATTTACCAGACTGGTCTCATTAACCTGCTTTTGATAAGAAAAGGCATTTTTAAAGTTTTTGAACTGAAAACAAAATAACTACAGCAAATCCCGATTAGAGAGGAGAATTTTATATATAGACAGTGGCACACATATACATATATATTTGTATATATTTTCATAAAGACACAATAAAAGAATAAACCAAAAACTTAACAAAAAGATTAACTCTGCAGAGTGAGGAGAAAACAGGGAGGGGAAAGAGACTTAGAGAAAAGTTACCAAAATAGTTGAGCTGAATCTAACTGGATCTCTCAATATATTTTGTTTTACAGTTTGAAGTTTGAAGCAGGCAAATATTTTATATAATTAAAAAATCTTAGGCTGCGCATGGTGGCTCACGCCTGTAATCCCAGCACTTTGGGAGGCCAAGGCGGGTGGATCACGAGGTCAGGAGATCGAGACCATTTTGGTTAACATGGTGAAACCACGTCTCTACTAAAAATACCAAAAATTCGCCGGGCGTGGTGGTGGGCCCCTGTAGTCCCAGCTACTTGGGAGACTGAGGCAGGAGAATGGCATGAACCCAGGAGGCGGAGCTTGCAGTGAGCTGAGATCACACCACTGCACTCCAGCCTGGGCAACAGAGCGAGACTCCATCTCATAAATAAATAAATCTTAAAGGAATATGGGTCTGGGACAGACCACCTAGATGGGTATACTGGTTTCATTACTGAGTAGCTTTCAGCAAGTTATCCAAATTCTGAGTCTCAATTTATCTATAAAATGGGGATAATAACACTCACCTCATAGGGGTTGTTGCAAAGATTAAATGGGTGAACCTGTATAAAGGACTTAGCACAGTATGGAGCTCATAGTAATTTCTAAATAAATGCTAGATGGTGTTATTTTATTATCATCATGATAGCATTCCTTCTAAAATCAGAAACAAGTATATAACTGAGTTCTTCTCCATAGTCCACAAAGTAATTGTTGATGGGGTAAGAGAGATATGAGTTCACAGCTCAGTTAAAGTGTGCATGGTTTGGCTCCCAAAGACAGTTCCCAAGCAAGAGCCCCATCAAGAACTTTAACCAATACTCCAAAGGCCACAAGGTAATGTAGAAACTTCACAAAATAAAACATAGCCATTTGTTGCTAAATTAAAGATAATGAAGGAGGGACCTAGATGCTGACCCTGACCTTTCTAGGTAATGAAGTTGAGAAGTTTTACAAGTTCTTAATAGTGTGTCTATTTTACATGCACTGGTAGTTTTCCCAAAAGTTCCTGAAACAAAAAGGCTTTGTACTTACCAGATAACTGTTCATTTATGGTCAAAGAGGGGATTCACTGGCTAACATACAGTCCAGAAGCTATGCCAAGCCCAACACTGTGTGCACATCTGGCCTGTCAGATGCTTGCAGAAACAAAGGAGGCCTCACTATGAATTCAATTAGAACATCAATGCTCAACCTGCCAGAGCCACAAAATGAAAATGCCCTTTGCAGACAACTCTGACTTTTATTGCTCTCATTAACATCTCTCGGTTGGCGATTTTTTAAAGCACAGCTCCTCTGAACATTTGTGTGACATTTTTCATAGGAAAAGTCAAAACATTAACTTCCTGTATGACACAAAGAGGAACACTGTCTGGTCCATGTGAATAAAGCAGAGAGACTGATCAAGTTTGATTCAGTCACTGAAATCTGAAGCTATACATAACTGACCACAAACTGACATGTCACCCCAAAAGCATAAAACAGCCACAAACTGGTAATTATATTTAAGCAAAATGAATATATAATTATACAATCTTTAGGCAAAAAGTTGTCAGGTTATCCAGAAGAATCAATAGTAGAGAAAACTTAGCAAAGAACACTGTGCCTAAAACCCTTAAAAACTCTGTTCTTGTATTGTCAAGACATTGCATCCCACATTGATTTTTTTCAATGAATCAAAAAGCTTATTCAATTTCTAAATTTAAAACTTTAAAACCCATGGAAATATTTTTCAAATAGTTTAAAATAACTCTCAGGTTTCTTATAAAGAATAAACAGAACATTTTGATGGCTATAGGCTAACACCAACTGCAACATCAGTTACCATAAAGCAATGCACCTTTGGGTTGCTTAAGTTGGATTATTCCCTTTCCCCCATATCAAACAGAGATGTAATGGAGAATGGGGAGCAACAAAGTCTGATTTAGAGATCTGAGCAATTTTAGCACAAGAAATAACATCTGAAGGCTGTTTTGCAAATTATTCTCCCTTCCCTCAATGTCCCCTTTTGTGTAATAAGTATGCACTTGTAGCTCAGTGCTTTTTATCTGCTGTAGGTCAGAAAACCAAATAATTAAGCTGTTAGAAATATAGGTACAATGATATAAACAGGCTTTACTACAGAGTATGTAGTGCTCTCCACTGAATTAAAATATATGAGCTTTCATTCTGTTGCTATGAAAGTCTTGGATAATAACGAGACTCCAGGCCTACAGATGATATGCAGTCAATGTTTTAAGATAGGTTGATATGTTTTACACACCAGACTAGTAGTCGAAAATATCCTAGCTTCTGATAACAAATGGAAGACTTTTTAATAGTCTCCCAAAGTGCTGGGATTATAGGTATGAGCCACGGCACTCAGTCAGTTACTATGTACTTTTTCTAGGGATTAAAAAAAACAACAACAACTTTAAAGTATGGGCCCTTTTAAGAATCAGATAAGGCTACTATCTCAGAAAAAAAAATAACAAAGAACATACCCTTAAAAATCTGTACACAATTTCCAGAAGGTACACAAAGCCCCTGAACCATACAGGGGATTCACATATCCCTAGGAAACTCTTCTCTACGGGATAAATTAGAGGGAGACTTGCACAAGAATCTCACTGATACACTAAATACCAAAGAAAAATATATATCTTTTAATGCAGCCAATTAATCCTCTGCAAAAAGGATAATTTATATTGCACGTCAGTGACTAATTCCCAGTAAAATCATAAGGCTCAAGAATTCTGGTTTTGTCTCAGATCTGTAGTCAGAAAACAAAACAAAACAATCTCCCGTTTTTATAAGAAGCAAATGGCAGGACAGGCAGCAAATTAACAAATTTTCATGAACCCATCAGAGACATGAATCACAGCACAAATAGCCAATTCAGAGAGACAGGTGCCTGCAGGGAGACACAGGGCAGGGCATTTGGTTACCTGTGGCAGAAGCCACAGCAGGAACATTAAACTAGAAATTTTGAATCGTTGGATGCTGCGTGGGGACTGATACAAGAATATGAAGTTCCTGGGGGCTGTAGTTATTGGGGGGGTCCCAACGGCTTGCAAGCTTTTTCTTCAGGAACTCAATTCCGTTCACACAGGGAAGCTGGGGCGGGGGGCGCGGTACCTGGAGAAAGCACCAGAGCGGTGCTGTCTGGGTACTTGGTGCTTAGTACCCTGGTTCCCTTACCAAACAAAAGGCTTCATCTGCAGGGAAGGGTATCAAGTGAGGGCAATGGTGCAGTTTCATTACTGCTGGGAGAAGGGAAAAGCCTCCAGCCTCAGCCTCCCTGTGTTACCTAAGGGGCAAAAAGGTAATCTACAGGAGCGAGAACCTCAAGGACAAAGGCTGAGAACATCAGAAGATACCTGCTACAGGCCAATGAGGGAATCGGGGGCAGGGGCAAAAAGGCTCTACCTGAAGACTACCTTCCCCACCACCACTTCCACCCCCAGAAACAGGACCACTATGTACCCTAAAGACTAAGAAAGAGTTAATGAGAAGATTAGCGAATGCTGCCCCTCCCCCATACCCTCTACTATGCTAAAGCCTCCAGGGATAATAACATTGGCTAACAGCTTGGGAGAGCTGCAAGAGACAAAATTCCTATGAGGACAAGCACAAAGAGACCTTGAGCCAAGAGAGACAAAAACAGGGTCACTAGAAGAAGTTGAAGTCTCTGTTACAGCAGTAACAAATTTCAAACACTCTCAAATATTGCTGGTGTGACTGAAAAATGATGAGCCCCTTTGGAAAACAGCCTCGTAGTTCTTTAAATAGTTAAATGGTTAAGTAGAGTTACTATATGACCCAACAATTCCACTCCTATGTGTGTAGTCAAGACAACTGAAAATGCACGTCAACACAAAAACTTGTACCTGAATGTTCAAAGCAGAATTACCCATAATACCCCATAAGTGGAAACAACCCAAATGTCCACTAACTGATGAACAGATAAACAAAATGTGTACTGATAAAATGTAGTATCATTCAGTCATAAAAAGAAATGAAGTGTCTAGGCACGGTGGCTCATGCCTGTAATCCCAGCACTCTGGGAGGCCGAGGCAGGTGGATCACCTGAGGTCGGGAGTTCAAGACCAGCCTGACCAACATGGAGAAACTCCGTCTCTACTAAAAATACAAAATTAGCCAGGTGTGGTGGTGCATGCTTGTAATCCCAGCTACTCAGGAGGCTGAGGCAGGAGAATCGCTCGAACGTAGGAGGTGAAGGTTGCGGTGAGCCGAGATTGCGCTATTGCACTCCAGCCTGGGCAACAAGAGTGAAACTTTGTCAAAAAATAAATAAATAAATAAATAAATGAAGGAAGGAAGAAGGAAGGAAAGACGGATGGACGGACGGACGAATACATGCTACAACATGAGAGGTGAAAACACTATGTTCAGTGAAAGAAGCCAGACACAAAGGGCACATGTTGTATGATTCCATTTATATGAAATGTCTAGAATAGGGAAATCCATAGAGAAGGAAGGTAAATTAGTGGTTGCCAGGGTTTGCAGGTAGGGAGATGGGGAATTACTGCTAATGGGTAAGGGGTTTCTTTCTGAGGTGATGAAAATGTTCTAAATTATTATTGTAATGGGTTACACAACTCTGAACATAGTAAAACCCACTGATTATACACTTAAAATGGGTGAATTGTATGGTACGAGAATTATATTTCAAGAAAATATGTTAAAAATGGTTTTTAAGAAAGGGTGATTATTGCGGTGTCAATGTACACCACCTGAGAGGTCCTGATGTTCACCCTCTCCCAGCAATAATGAGGCACCTCTCCTCCTCAATGTGATGTTTGCAGACTGGGTAGGGAGCCTAGGCTGTCACCATCACCCATCAATAAGGTGGTACCTTCACTACCACCATATCCTCCATCATCATTGGGGGCAACAAGGTGGTGGGAATTTCCACATCTATGAAGCAGTAGAGACTCCCCAGTCCTGCTTCCCAGAGAAATAAAGAGCTAGGATGGGGAGCTTAGGAATTCAACAGGTAGTAGAGAGTCAGCAGCCCTCTTCCCCACTGGTCTGGTTACAGTGGAGGACTACTAAAACAGAAGATTTAAATAAGACTCAGTGTCTAATGACATAATACTGAAAAAGTCCAGGATACAACTGAAAATCACTCATCATACTAAGAACTGGGAATGAGAAGAGACAATCAACAGGCATCAACACTGAGATCACACAGATGTTAGAATTATCTGACAAGGATTTTAAAACATCCATGATAAAAACGTTTCGACAAGAAATTACAAACACTTTTGAAACAAAAAACACAAAGTCTCAGTGAAGAAATGGAATATATAAGAATAACCAAATGGAAATTTTAGGATAGAATTTTAGGATGCAATTACTGAAATAACAAACTCATAAGATAGGCTCAACCAATGAATGGAATTAATGAACAGAAGACAGAACCAATGAACAAGAGAAATTATTCAATCTGTTCAACAGAATATACACTGAAAAAAAAAAAAGAAGAGTGCCTGAGGGTCCTGTGGGAAAATAACAAAAGGTCTACCATTCATGTAACTGAAGCCCCAAAAGGAGGGGAAAAAGAAGGTGGAGTTGAAAAATATTTGAAGAAATAATGGCTGAAAATTTCCCAAACTTAGTGGAAGACATAAATCTACAGATTCAAGAAGCTGATTAAAGCCCAAAGAGGATAAGCCAAAAGAAATCCATGCCCAGGTACATCATAATCTAACTTTAAAAAACTAAAGACAAAGAAAAATCTCAAAAACAACTGGGAAAGAAATGACTACCTAGAGGAGAACAACCTATTTGAATGGGGGCAGATTTCTCATCAGAAACCATGGAGGCCAGAAGGAAGTAGTATATTTTTCAAGTGCTGAAAGAAAAGTACTGTCAAACCAGAAATCTATATCAAGTGAAAATATTCTTCAAGAATGAAGGAGAAATCAAGACATCCTCAGATGAAGGAAAACTAAGAGAATTTATCACCAGCAGACCTATCCTAATAGCTAAAGGAAATTCTTCAAACAGAAACAAATGAACAAAAAGAAAAATGGGAACATCAGAAATAAAGAAGCGTACAAATATGTCGTATTTCTTAAGTGAACCTTAAAACAATTGTTTGAAGCAAACAGGTGCAGCAAGTAGGGCCAGGAAAATCAGAAATTGAGAGAAAAGTGATACGCTATCAGAAATAGGGCACAAACTGACGCTTTGAAAAAAGCAGTCAATGGCGGCTGGGCGCAGTGGCTCACGTCTGTAATCCCAGCACTTTGGGAGGCCAAGTCGGGTGGATCACGAGGTCAGGAGTTCAAGGACAGCCTGGCCAAGATGGTGAAACCCCGTCTCTACTAAAAATACAAAAATTAGCCGGGCGCAGTGGCAGGCGCCTGTACTCCCAGATACTTGGGAGGCTGAGGCAGGAAAATCGTTTGAACCTGGGAGGTGGAGGTTGCAGTGAGCCGAGATTGCACCACTGCACTCTAGCCTGAGCGACAGAGCAAGATTCCGAATCTAAATAAATAAATTAATTAATTAAAAAAAAAAAGCAGCCAATGGCAATATTGCTTCAGTTTCAGGAGCCAAAGAGGAAGAAAGAATTCACAGTGGTTCCATATGATTCCTCAAAGGCTGCTTTCAGACTCACCTGTGAGTAGTGTGTGCTTGTCACCTTTGCCAATTCCCACTTACTTTTACTTCTCTTCTTTTACCAAGGGTTCCTACTATATTCTTCTTGCTGCCTGGGTTCCCAGCCCCTGTTCAATTCCAGGTTTGTTCTCTCTATTCTTGAGTTTTGTTCTCACTTCATTATGGAAACTTTGATTATAACTACTCATGAGAAAACACTGGTGCTGTCCCATATTTCTTAACTGCCAAAGTTTCAACAAATGTTTACTATACAGTTATTGTACCCTACATAATATGCCCAATGCATACAGGTTAATAAAACAAGATTCAGCATGAATAAAAACTTGAATGTCAGTTCTGCTTTTTCAAATGACCCTGGGCAAATAAATTTCTCTGAGCCTCATCACCTGCAAAACAAACAAAACAAACAAAACAAACAAAAAACTGGAAAGTACCTACTTTATAGTGTTACTGGAGGAATAGAACAGGAGTATATTACTTCCCTGATGTGCTTGATTATAAAAATCACCTGAGTCACTTTTTAAAATCCAGATCTTAGGCACCTTTCTTGGAAATACTAGTTCAGTAGTGTCACAAGGTGGGGTAAGTCTGGAATCATTATTTTAAACAGGCATCCAAGGAGAGTCTCATAATTGTTTAAATTTGGGAAACTAACGTAAAGCTTTTGGCACATAAAACTTCAATAAATGGTAGCTATGAGAGATAGGTATGATAATGTCCATGTCATACTGACAAATTATTTCAAAGAGATGAAATAAGCCAGCAAAGCAGAACATGGGATCAAGCTCTTCTAATGCAAAGGCTAGTTTTGTCCTACAATATCACGAGGTTTTCCTTTTTATAACAGAATATTAAATATAAATGAAAACAATTTGCTTTCAGCAGCCCAGGTCCCCTATCCCTTGCAACAAAAAGACTACTATTACCACTGCCTGGGAGGCAGTAGGCCTCAAAACCCAAAGCCCTTGAATTGCCTTATGTCCTAGGACCAGCCGTCCTCCTAAAAGGGTAGGTAGCAAGGTTTCTTTCTCACCATTCTGTAGTCAAAGTCTCCTCTAGGCAGATGGGAAATTTCTTCCACTCCTGTTTATGTGTGTTATATTCCCTAAGTTTTTCTGTATGACATGGACATATATAAATAAACTTTTACTTCTATTGTGCCCAGAAAAATCCCTGGCAAAAGAAATGAAAAGTGACCTCCAAGGAAGGGAGAAATGCTCTCTGCTGGACACACCCAAAAGTAACCCACAAAGAGTCACCCCCTTTCTATTAAGGCAGTGGGACCTATGACTTGCTTCTAAACAACAGAATACGGCAAACATGATGAGATGTCATTCCTTTGATTAGGTCACATTATATAGCAAATGTGATGGGGATGCCACTCCCATGATTATATTATGTTATGTAACACTCCATCTTAGCTGACTGGAGGGAAAGACTCTCCTTGTTGGCTCTGAATAAGTATGCTGCCATGTTGTGAAAGGATCTATGGAAAAGGCCATGTGGCAAGGAACTACACGTGGCCTTTAGAAACTGAGAGTGCTCTCTGCCAAAAGCAAGAAGGAAAACAGAAACCTCAGTCCTTCAGCTCCAAGGAGACAAATTCTGCCTACAACATGAGCTTGGTGGCAAATTCTTCCCTAGGCAAGCCTCCAGATGAGAACACATCCCATTTTCCACAGTGATTTCAGCTTTGAAAGATCCTGAACAAAGAATCTAGTCACACCATGCCCAGATTACTGACCCACAGAAACTGAGATATAAGTGTGTGCTGCTTTAAGACACGAATTTTGTGATAATTTGTAATGCAGCAATACATAACTAATATATTTTCTGTTCTTTTACAGCTAAGGAAGTCTACTCATAGTAGAAGTGAAGATACACAAGGTCATTTTATCATCATTTAATTATCACAGAGGAAAGTCTGTAGGATTCACTAAACCATTATCAAGTTGAAGGGGAACCCTGGCACTTTGCTGCCTTTTGTGGAAAAGATGACCAGCCTCATAAGGATTGACCTATTCGTTCTGGGCCAGCAGTGATCCAAAGGCTGTAAGGACCCATCACAGCTTCACAGATCATGACCCATATGATCTTTAATGTAGTCCTACTCACCTATCCCTTTCTGTACTATCTCTCCTCACCTGCTAACTTAGCTTTTTCCAATCATAGGCCAGGATATCTCTAGGTCCTTCCCAATTCCCCTAGTCTGGCTCTCTTTGACTTCCTGGTTAGGGGAGGAATATTCTAAAGCCAAGCAATATGTGTCACCACAGTCTGAAGACGATTGAAATCACAAAATGAAATCACAGTGTGAAGATTATTGTTCTCCTAAAGGAGACATAAAATGGAATCTTTCTTGGAAAACAAATAAGTTCATCAGAAAACAAGCCTACCCACTGACACATTCTTTATTCTTCACATCTTCAGATTCTGGGTACTGTTGGTATATAGTTAGGAGGCAGCCATCTATCTTTTTAAAAGTTGTCTTAGTTTATTTAGTATTGCTATAAACGAATACCTGAGGCTAAGTATTTATAAAGAAAAGAGGTTTTTTAGCTTATGGTTCTGCTGGCTGGAAGGTTCAAGATTGGGCAGCTGGCAAGGGCTTCAGGCTGCTTCTACTCACGGTGGAAGGCCAAGGGGAGCTAGCATATGTGGAGATCACATGGTGAGAGAAGAAACAAGAGAGAATGGGAGGAGGTGCCAGACTCTTTTTAACAACCAGCTCTCAAGGGAACTAACGGAGTGAAAACTCACTTACCCCCTGCACTGGGAGGGCATTAATCTATTTATGAGGATATATTCTCATGATCCAAACATCTCCCATTAGGCCTGCACCTCCAACATTGGGATATAATTTCAACATGAGGTTTTGGGAGACAAGCATCCAAACTATAGCTTAAGTCTAAAAATCGAGAATATGATCTCACCTCAGCAGGTTTCTTGTGTTCATTTGGAATTTTTGACTTGATCCTATACATTGAGCCAGAAGTAAAGGAAGTGGAAGGACCTGTAAAAGATAATTAGAAAATAATACTGAGACGCATTACCTACTAATATAACTAAATGTCATAAAACTAAATGTCATCCAAGAGAATATGAAAAATATCATAGAGAAACCAGAGAGCTCATACCACTGAAGAAAACAGTCAAACTGCACTGAAGAGTGCCTCATAATGGAGTTTAGTGACATTTATAGATGATCTCCTACAGTACAAAAGCTTCAACAATGCTAAGGATGAGATTATCTGATTTGGTATAATCACACCTCATAATGTTCTGCAATAACACAATTCATATTCCACTTGAAGAAAAAGCATCTCCAAAAACAATTGGAAAAACTAAAAATGTGGAGCAAGTAATCTGTGTATCCTTCAGCGCTTCCCCAAAGGCTATTGCTAATAAGGTTACTGCCTTTTACAAATGATGACTGACTCACAGTCAAACACTTAGTACCTAAGCTACAATTAGAATCGGCCTACAATTTATGCTCTTGTACTTTTCTTCTTTCTAGAGAAGCTCTATTAAAGCATTACTAGATCTGGCTTTTGTTGTTTAAGTAAATGAAAAGTGAAAACAGTTATATGCCACACACAACCAATTCTTCTAATTTATCTATCTCTAATGAAATTTAAATAAGAAAATGGTGCCCTGAATTTTCCTTCTCAGAAACATTTTTTAACCATTGAAAAAAGCATGAAATGGCTTATCCTCAAATGAAAGGAAAAATCCCCAAGGGATATAGATAGAAAGGTTACCAGCTGCCAGCCAGTTCTACTCACTCTCGTCTGAACTGTCACTGCTGCTGACAGGCCTATGGCGTTTCATCCTGGAGCATCCTGGGAAAAAGAACAACACTGAATAAAACAGTTCACACACACCCATCCCAGAGGGCAGTCAACACTGTCCCACAGATCCCAGAAGTAGCAGCAAGCAAATCACGCAAACTGAATGATTTTTGTCAAGAATATTCTCAAATGACTTAGAGTAATGAGAGAAAAGTACTACCACATCTTTCAATACAAAGCATGTCAAAGACTAGGAAAGGCCACATTAGCCTTAGGAGGAAGCCCAAGCCACAGATGAGTGGTACAGCACTAACTGGAGCCTCAGATGTGGCCACATGGCCACTGTCGACCAAAACAAAGGGTGGGGAAGCCATGGGGCCAAAACCAGTCAGTGATCCCCAACAAGAGAGGAACAGAAAAGAAAAAATCAGTCATGAGGGCAGGGCCATCAAGAGCCAAGGTTGAAAAGCATGAGACATATCTGACTGAAGAAAGAACAAGTGAGGCACATCCACCTTTAAGAACATGACCACACTAATTTTCTGCCTGCCCTTTATCCCTCTCTCACTCTCTTCCTGTCCCCATATCCCAAATAAGTAGCCTAAAGTCATAATTATATATATACTACTAGGAATGTTAAAGAAAGCTCCTATATTGTGAAGAGTAAATAAAAATGCTTTGGACTAAAACTTCTAACGGTTCAAGTGTACTTCCCTGAGTATGGCCATGACAGATTAAAAAAAGAAGCATCACTCTTCTGGGAACACACTAGCACTGGAGTGTAAGAAAAAAGGAAGACACAGTTAAGCACTTTAAGTCACAAAGGAAGAGCTGAAAATGTAAACTTGAAAAGACAGCAATACAGTCAGTGACTGACATTCTTTTATGTGCCACAACATACAACATGCTACCAGGGGCTATCACGATTCCATAATGAATAAAGGTCAAGGCTACTGCCTTCAAGCGATTTAAAATCTACTAAGGAAGTAGAAATCCAAGTATAAGGCCACTCTGAGCAATTAAGAGTAGCAGCAATAAAACTGTATGTTAAAAGCTTATAGAGTTCCACTTCTGGCATAATGGTGTGAGCACCTCCGTGGACGACCCTCTTTCCAGCGAAACTGGTGAAAGTTATTTCAATTAAAAAAAAAAACAACCATTTAAAGTCTCTGGAAATGGTTGTAAGGGCATACAGCAAATGAAGAAGTACTTATTCAAGAAAATCTACTAAAATTCAGAAAGTAAAGTCAAAGTCTGCAGTATTTGGATCTAGAACCACTTCCTCCATCTTCCCTCCCAGCACAGATCTCATGCCAGAGTAGAGTAGCCAAGAACACAGGGTTCCTTCTACCCCAGCTCCCAGCTTCTTTCTTCCTGGGAAGAACAGGATGTTGGTATCTCTTATCCTGTTCCCAGCTACTTTTGCTGAGGCTACGTTACAGGAGAATGTAGCTGAGAGGTGGGGGCTCCCTTCTTTCACCTAGCCCCCAACTCATGGGATGGAGGCTATGCCTTGGGTGTTGTGCCACCAAGAATACCAGAGCCTTGATTGCTCTGGCGTTACCTTGTGAGGTGGGGGTTCTATACCAGAAGAAGTAAACCTGGGAGACCTGGGGCTGACACTCAGAGGGAAGCTCACCATTTGTCTCCATCCCCTGTGCCAGAGCTGTGGCTCAAAGATTTTTCCCAGGGAGAGAGGCAGGGCATAGAATAGGGGACTTCAATTCTCCTGCAATAAAACTGACTTCATTTGCAACTGAGTGTACAGAAGTTCAAGCCTAGGCTGCCTAATATGCCAGAGAGAATCAGGGAAAGAGATAGCCTCTTGGGGTCGGAAGAAATCTCAAATACTGATCTCAGGAACTATCTTCAAAGGAGCCCTAATTTGATTGGATCAGTTTGTGGAGCAATTTATGTTCCAGGACATGATTAAAACAACAGAGCAGCTGGGCGTGATGGCAGGCACCTGTAATCTCAGCTACTCGGGAGGCTGAGGTGGGAGAATTGCTTGAACTCGGGAGGTGGAGGTTGCAGTCAGCTGAGATCGTGCTATTGCACTCCAGCCTGGGCGACAAGAGTGAAAACCCATCTCAAAAAAACAAAAACAAAAACAAAACAAAACAAAACAAAAATCAAGAGCAATCAGTCAACAATTAGTAGACCATAACAGCATGGTGTGGTCAAGTAAAGAGACAGCCAAGGAGAGCCTCACCAAAACCACTGTCATCCCAAGGTGACTGTGGGCATATACAAGCTTGTACCCCCGAAGACCAACATTAGAGGCTTCGTACTGCAGGGTGAGAATGGGGGTTGAGGAAATAGCCTTCAATAAAATAATCCAGCCAGTTACTAAAGCAGTAAATAAGCAAATAATAATAAAGAACCCCGGTGGAGGGGGTAGTACTCACAATTGTTACAATATATTATCCAAAATGCCCAGTTTCCAACAAAAGAGATATGCAAAGAAACAGGAAAGTATGACCCATACAACCACATGTCAGATTTAACAGGCAAAACCTTCAAATTAGCCATATAAGTATGTACAAAGAACTAAAGAAAACCATGATTGAAGAAGTAAAGGTAGGTATGATGACAATATTTTACAAAACAGAGACTATCAATAAAGAAATAGGAAGTATAAAAAATAACCAAATAGAAATTCTGGTGTTGAAAGCACAACTGAAATGAAAAATTCACTGAAGGGCCTCAACAGTAGACTGAACAGGCAGAAAAAAGAATTAATGAACTTGAAGTAGGTCAACAGTGATTAGGCAAGTTGAAGAACAGATGGAAAAAAGAAGAATAAACAGTCTCAGAGAAATGTAGAACACCATTAAGTTCATCAACATATACATAATGAGAGTACCAAAAGGAAAAGTGAACGAGAAAGGAGCAGAAAAAATATTAGAAAAACTTCCCAAATTTACTGAAAAACATTAACTTATATATTCAGGAAACTCAAAGAACATCAAGTAGGATAAACGCAAAGAGATCCAGAAAGAGATTCCTTATAGTGAAATTACTGAAAGCCAAAGACAAGGAGAAAATCTTGAAAGCAGCAAGGGGAAAAAACAACTCATCACTTACAAGAGAAGCCCAATAAAATTAACAGCGAACTTCTCAGAAACAATTAAAATTAGAAGACAGTGTGAAAACATATTGTGTCCTTTGGTGATTGGTTGCACATATCTGTGAACATATTAAAATAACTGAATTGTATACTTTAAGTGGGTAAGCTGCATGGTATACAAATTATATCTCAAAGCTGTCATTTAAAAAACTAATCAAATTAGTACAAGTATCAGGACCATTAACTAAGGTTCTGTTTGTCCTGTAGTCAGTCAATTGAATATTTTAAAAAAAGAGAATGTTAGCCTCCCATCACATAAATTTTTGGGGCTACATTTGGCTCTCTGGTGCAAAATTTCATTCAATTCTCTTCTGAAACGCAAACAAAACCAACAGTAACAACAAGATACTTCCTATTAAAAAGTAGTAGTGGGGAATTTAAAGTCACAATGAATGTAGAAATTTAAGCAGAATAAAAGTAATACATTTTCTAACTATTCCCCACTGAATGCACAGATCTACTTAGAGTAGTGCTTCATTTGTCTGATATCATGGGGATGTTGCATATATAAAAACTGTTCAGATAAATAGTATACCCAAACATATAAAATCCTATTTTAACAGAAGCTTTTCTACAACACCTATTTATTAGTTTTCTAATGTTACAGTAACAAATTACCACAAACTCTGTGGCTTAAAACTACATAAATTTACTATCTTACAGTTTAGTGGGTCAGGATTTTGACACAGGTCTCACAGAGCTAAAATCAAGATGTCATCAGGGCTGCGTTCCTTTCTGGAGGTTACAGGGGAGAACTCATTTCCTTGCCTATTACAGCTTTTAGAGGACACTCGTACTCCTTTGATCTTGGCTGTCTTCTTCCATCTTCAAGGCAAGCAACACTGCATCTCTCTGATCCCGTTTCTGTCATCACATCTCATTCTCTGACCCTTCTGTTCTGCTTCCCTCTTCCACTTTTAAGGACCCATGTAACTACACTGGACCCACCCAGATAATCCAGGATAATGTCCCTATTTTATAGTCAGCTAAATAGCAATCTTAACGTATTCATAGGTTGCAGAGATTAGGACATGGACATCTCTGCCTACCACAACCTAATACACAAAATGTAACTCAAAATGGATCACAGACTTAAATGAAAAAAGTAAAGTAATAAAATATTTACAAAGAGCATAAGAGAAAGTCTTCAGGATCTAGGGCTAAGCAAAGAGTTCTTAGACCTGACACCTAAAGCATGATTGGCAAAGAAAAATGTGTTTTCACCAAAAGTAAAGACTTTTGCTCTCAGAAGCACATCCAGGGCAACTTGAATCTATGCTGCTGGGTTGTGGTCTTCAAACTTGGCCCAAATAAACTATCTTCTTATATTTTTAAAAAAACTTCTGCTCTGAGAAAGACCCTGTTAACAAGACGCAAAAGCAAGCAACAGAATGGGACAAAATATTTACACATATTACACACATGTATAATATCAAATGTTGGAGAAGATGTGAAGAAATTATCATTCATACATTGCTGGTGGGAATGTAAAATAGTAGAGCTATTCTAGAAAATATTTTGGTCATTTCTTAGAAATACTATATATGTAATATTTACTATAAAACACATATCTGACAACGAACTTATATTCCAGAATGCGTAAGGAACTCTCAAAATTCAACAGTAAGGAAACAAATGACCTAATTAAAGATCAACAGATGGGCCGGGCGTGGTGGCTTGTGCTTGTAATCCCAGTACTTTGGGAGGCTAAGCTGGGTGGATCATTTGAGGTCAGGAGTTCGAGACCAGCCTGGCCAACATGGTGAAACCCCATCTGTACTAAAAATACAAAAATTAGCTGGGGGTGGTGGCACACACCTGTAATCCCAGCTACTTGGGAGGGTGAAGCATGAGAATTGCTTGAACCTGGGAGGCGGAGGTTACAGTGAGCCTAGGTCACACCACTGTACTCCAGTCTGGGTGACAGAGAGATTCTGTCTCAAAATAAATAAATAAATAAATAAATAAATAAATAAATAATAAATCAGCAGACATTTTATCAAAGAGGAACACAAATGGCAAATAAGCCCGTGAAAAGACATTCAGTATCACCAGCCATTAGCGAAATGCAAATTAAAATCACAAGAAGATATTATTACACACTTATTATTACAATAGCTGAAATAAAAAAATAGTGAAAATATCAAATCCTGGAGAAAGCGTAGAGAAACTATATCACTTATACATTGCTGGTGGAATGTAAAATAGTATAGCTATTCTAGAAAATATTTCTGTCACTTCTTTGAAAATTAAATATGCAACTATGACTCAGCAATTGCACTCCTGGGCATTTATCCCAGAGAAATGAAAGTTTATGTTCCCACTGAATATACTGAATATAACCTCCATATGGATGACTCATGATGGGATCAAGGGCAACAAATGTAGAAAAAACATTTTTATTTCCTAAAAATCTCAGTGAAGAAAACCAACTGACCACTGACCCTCTCTCCTCACCTCCCTGAGAGTTTCAGAAGACCTAAGACTTCTTGTGAGATGGATACTCCTCTCATCTGAAGTTCTGGGTATGTGTACTTTGGATAAAAGTTTCTCCATTTTCTATAATATTCTGTTCTTTAAGTGAAAGAGTTATCAAACTGTTCATGACAGAGGGAGATTTTAAAGAATAGGCAAAATTTGGTATTTTTAAAACAATCACAGTAACAACTATTTTTTATTATAGATGGAAACAAAAAATCTTGTATTATTAGTAAAAAAGCCTAGGAAACAGATTATCTAATACGAGTAACACCAGTCCTGGGAAATAAGAAAATGAGTCATCAATGACTTTTAGAAAATAAAATAAAGCAAGTTAATTTTTAGGTCTGGGCTGTTTAAAGTCCAGTGATTTGTTTGTTCATTTCTGTGACATACTGTTGTTTTAATTATTGTAGGAAAATGACAGAAAACAATAAATATCAACAGAATGATTCAATGATGGTAAATCTTTATATCTCTATTTTTATTTCTAAGCACAAAAACAGTCCTACACATATCAGCAGCAGCCATTTTACAGATGAGGAAATTGGGGCTCAGAAGCATTAAAGCGACACGCTTAGAGCAATATGGCCACCAGGGGCAGGGCAGTCAGGTACATTGACAATGAGCACTCCAAGGTGATCCAGAAGCCAGGGGACAGGCTGGAGGGATGATAGCAAGAAAGGTGCCCCTTCTAAGCCCAATCTCCTCAGCATGGCTTGCGAGGTCCAGTTCTGGCTCCCAGTCTCTCAGGCCTCATCAAATGCTGTTCCCTCCACCCCACTCCAATTGTTCTGCATATACTATGCCCCATGTGATTCCATGAACACATTCATCTTGTTTCATACTTGCTTGCCACCCTTTGCACAGGGCTCTTCCTTCTACCTACAATTCCTCCCCATGTTTTCCTTGACCAGCCCATTTTCCCCAACCCTGGTTCTATTCATTCATTGGATGCCCTCGATGAAGCTTCCCAGATGTCCCTCCTCCACAATTATTCACTCCTTTGCTTTCTATCCAAGTATCCAAGTACATGCAAAGAAGCACTTCACTTGCACCATCAATATTCTTTACATCAAGCTTGTCCAACCTGCAGCCTGCATGTGGCACAGGACAGCCGTGAATGCCGCCCAACACAGATTCATAAACTTTCTTTTTTTTTTTTTTTTTGAGACGGAGTCTCGCTCTGTCGCTCAGGCTGGAGTGCAGTGGCCGGATCTCAGCTCACTGCAAGCTCCGCCTCCCGGGTTTACGCCATTCTCCTGCCTCAGCCTCCCGAGTAGCTGGGACTACAGGTGCCCGCCACCTCGCCCAGCTAGTTTTTTGTATTTTTTTAGTAGAGACGGGGTTTCACCATGTTAGCCAGGATGGTCTTGATCTCCTGACCTCGTGATCCGCCCGCCTCGGCCTCCCAAAGTGCTGGGATTACAGGCTTGAGCCACCGCGCCCGGCCAACTGTCTTTAAACATTGAGTTTTTTTTGTGATTATTTAAAGCTCATTAGCTATCGTTAGTGTTAGTGTATTTTATGTGTGACCCAAGAGAATTCTTCTTCCAATGTGGCCTAGGGAAGCCAAAAGATTGGATACTGCTGCTTTACATGATCAGCCCTGTTGTCATTAGACCACAAGCATCTTGAAAGCAGGGACTGTGTCACATTCATTTTTTACCCCTAGCTCTTAGCACAGTATCCTGCACAAAATAAACAGGCAAAGGAATAACACACTGTGCCGCCCCCACCCAATTCTGTTTACCTAGCTAGCATACTGCACCCATTTTCCAGCTACTTCTTGTTGGCTGCTAATGGCTCAAAATGGCCCCTCTCTTTCCAAGAACTGGGGATTACACTCTTCCAGTCTCCCTCCCAGAGGCAGCCTGCAGTCAATAATTGTTCTGCCACCCCCTCAAACAGGCTATGGCTAGATTTTCTTAAGACCCTAACTGGCTCCTTCTTCCTTACCCTGTTACCCTCTTCCCCTTACAGGTTTCTCCTGAGAACACTCCTCAATAAATCATGTACATTTGAACACTGTCTCAGGTTCTGCTTCTAGACACCCCTACTTAACATGTGAATTCTTATTAAGTGGTAATTTTAAGAATGTACCACTTAATTTAAGGTAAGTCCTAGAGATCTTTTGTACAGCATAGTGCTATAGTTAACAATACTACATTGTATACCTAAAAGTTTGCTAACAGGATAGGCCTTTATACTGTGTTCTTACCACGACAGAATAAGAGAGTAAGGGAAACTTTTGGAGGTGATAGATAGGTTTATGGCACAGACTGTGATGATAGTTTCACAGGTATATACTTATCTCCAAACTCATTTAGTAGTTGTTGTTTTTGAGACAGAGTCTCACTCCGTCACCCAGGCTAGAGTGCAGTGGTGCAATCCCTAGAGTGCAAACCCACTTCGGCCTCCCAAAGTGCTGGGATTACAGGCGTAAGCCACCCCGCCTGGTCAATTATTTCTTAAATAGAAGTCATGAATGCTATAAATGTGTTTCTTGAGCTGACTATCCTCTGCTTTGGGGCAAACAGTCCTAACCTTCTCTACAGTGAGACAGTTTAAGTGCCTGTGCTGAAATTGAGAATTCACCCCTCTCTACAAAACAATTCTATCCCTGCTTCAATGTCATGGAAACAAAACTCTGTCCTTCACATCTGTTCATCTTGCGTATCTTTCATTTCTACCACTTCTCAGTAGTCCAGTAATTAAAGCCATAAACATCTATCTGGAGATTGAATAAACAAAAAAGAAGAAGAAAAGACCATATTCTACATATGTCACTGCTTCTCCTCACCCCTAACAAATCTTTGAAAGAGATAACGGACGTTGGGATAATGAACTTTTCTAAATGAAGACTTTATCTCAGCATTTCAAAGCTTATTTTTTAAAATTAAGATATACCTTCCCGAGTCTAAGGGGAACATCACACACCAGGGCCTATCACGGGGAGGGGGGAGGGGGGAGGGATTGCATTGGGAGTTATACCTGACGTAAATGACGAGTTGATGGGTGCTGACGAGTTGATGGGTGCAGCACACCAACATGGCACAAGTATACATATGTAACAAACCTGCACATTATGCACATGTACCCTAGAACTTAAAGTATAATAATAAAAAAAAAAAATTAAGATATACCATATGACTCACGAATCTTGTGACCAGATGAGGAGTCTGGAGGTCAACTCTTTTCCAAAAAGCTCTCGAAAACATCCAAGGAAAAATAAAAGAACATACAAATTTGCCTAGGCAGATTCCTGCCACAGACAAGTATTTCTTTGTCATCCATAATTATCTCTGTCACCAGGAGCCAGGCTTACCCTCTTTAATATACAGACTTGTTAGCAAATTATTTGGGAATTTCAAACTCTGTGAGTAGAAATCACCTTACATGAGAAGGCCAGGTTGGGAAGTGTGTCTAAACCAGGGGTCAGCCAACTTTTTCTATCAAGGACCAGATGGTAAATATTTTTGGCTTTGAGGGCCACATGGTCTCTGTCACAACTACTCAAATTTGCCATTGTAGCATGAAGGCAGCCATAGACAGTACATAAACAAATGAATACCTCTCTTCAGAATAAAACTTTATTCCAGCCAGGCACGGTGGCTCACGCCTGTAATCCTAGCACTTTGGGACATGGAGGCGGGCGGATCACCTGAGATCAGGGGTTCAAGACCAGCCTGGCCAACATGGTGAAACCCCATCTCTACTAAAAACACAAAAATTAGCCGGGCATGGTGGCACATGCCTGTAATCCCAGCTGCTCGGGAGGTGGAGGCACAAGAATTGCTTTAACCTGGGAGGCGGAGATTGCAGTGAGCCGAGATCGTGTAAGACATTGAGACACATCTCACAGTTACTCCAGGATTACACTATACTGATTTATGGTTTCGCTTGACAAAACATTGTATTCTAAGGTAATTTTTTTCATGGTGCAAATACATTTACTTACTTGTTTTCTTTTATGCTCCTTATTCCTCTTTTCTTCCAAGAAGCTACTTTGACAATCACAGACCTTATTGGGTCTCTTTCCCTCCTAGTTCTTAAATGAATATTCGCACACGGACATCACAGAAAACAGTTGTTTGCCGTATGCTTTCAGGTGTCATCAAGCATCATGCTCAGCCCCTGGCTGCTGTGACTTTGAGGTCTGCCTGGTCAACTAAAGAGGGCTAGTCCTTCTATGGGACTTTTCTTTCTTAAAAAAAAATTTGACATACAAAAAGCTGTACATAGTTAATATATACAACTAGGTGAGTTTAGCTGGGTGTGGTGGCTCACGCCTGTAATCCCAGCCCTTTGGGAGGCCGAGGTGGGCGGATCATTTGAGGTCAGGAGTTTGAGATCAGCCTGACCAACATGGTGAAACCCCGTCTCAAATAAAAATACAAAAAAATTAGCTGGGTGTGGTGGCGCATGCCTGTAGTCCCAGTCCTCGGGTGGCTGAGACAGGAGAATTGCTTGAACCTGGGAGGCAGAGGTTGTGGTGAGCCAAGATCGCGCCACTGTACTCCAGCTTGGGCGACAGAGTGAGACTCCATCTCAAAAAAAAAAAAAAAAAAAGTTTGGGCTGTTCTTTGCCCACATAGGCAGGAATTCACCCTTCAGGATATAAGAAACATGCCTCTCTGGTCTGACCAGTGGCTTAACTCTAATGTCTGTCTCTGATAATGGCTCTGAATGATATTTTCCTGAAAGCCTAAGGGAGCTAGACTTTCAAATGTTTCTTTCCTTAAGGATTACTTCCAAATACTATCACGGATTTATTCTCTCTGATTTTTATCTCAGTCCTTCTTGAACTTGTTTACATTTTCATTTTGTTTCACTTCTTGAACTGATGAGTTCTCTTAGTTCCCTAAGCAGGCCGAAAATCCTGTTTTCCTTTTGATAAAATTGCCTTTAGGTTTCAGGGAATATCCCTTTGTTATTTAATTCTGTAACTGGATGAATAAAATCAAGTTGATCATTTCTACACTCTTCTTAATAGCTCACTGATTTCTGTTTCATCCTTTTAGAGCAAGATTTGTCAACCTTGGCACTGTTGGCATTTTGAGCCAGAAAGTCTGCACGTTGTAAGGGACTATTTCTGTGCCTTGTAGGATGTTTAACGGCATCCCTTCTGACCTCTACCCCTAGACTCCAGTAACATCAATTATTGTGATAACCGATAAATGTCTCCAGATATTGCCAAATGTCCCCTGGGGGGCAAAATTGTCTGCGGTTGAGAATCACTGCTTAGATCTTTGGCTTTTCCAAAATGCAAAGTCTGTGCGACTGTCTTTATGACACAAAGACGTCTCTGTTTAATTGACTATATTGCACTTTTCTGCATTTCTTTCAGCTCTGGTTAATGTCCATCTTGAATGACAGCGATGGCCACTTTTATAGTTTCAGTGTTTCAGGTCAGCTTAATCATTTGGGAGTGACATGGGAACAGATATCTTGAAATCTTAGAAAAGTATTTTTTCCGGTTGTAAATGTTGTATATGTTTACTGTAAAAATGTGGGGAATGGAAAAATTTGGAAAGAATGCTTTTATCAACCAGAAGTCTGTCACTTCAGTGCAACTAATGTTAGTAAATTGGTTTATGGCTTTTACTTTCTATATATTTTATTTCATACATGTATAGTAATTTCACTATAAAACCAATTTTTATACATTTTAAAACATCTTAGCATAAATGTTTCCCTGTATACCATGTTTAAATGACTGGATGAAATATCATAATATTAATGTACCTTAATTATTCCTCTTGTGTGATAGGTTGGTTTTATTTATTATTTCTATTATGAAGTTTTAATGGACATTTTGGTTCATAAATCATTTTCAGTGTTTCAAATTATTTTTCTTTCCTTTTCTTTTTTTTTTTTTTTGAGACAGAGTCTCGCTCTGTCATCCAGGCTGGCATGCAGTGGCATGATCTCAGCTCACTGCAACCTCCACCTCCCGGGTTTAAGCGATTCTCATGCTTCAGCCTCCTGAGTGGCTGGGATTACAGGCGCCCGCCACCACACCCAGCTAATTTTTGTACTTTTAGTAGAGAGGGGGTTTCACCATGTTGGCCAGGCTGGTCTCGAACTCCTGGCCTCAAGTGATCTGCCCACCTCAACCTTCCAAAGTGCTGGGATTATAGGCGTGAGCCACCGCGCCCAGCTTGTATTACTTTTCGAGGACGAATGTTAGAAATATAATTCCTAGGTCAAACGGTGTGAATATGTTTAAGTAGAGCATTAGATTATTTTTTAAACTGTTACATGACCCTGCAGAGGGCAGTGAATAGAGGCCCCTTGCACTGACCATGCATTTCAGAAGTACGTCTCATGGGTATATAGTAGGAAAGGAAAGGGCTATGTTTGAGCTAATCACTTTTCCTTTCCTTGGCCTGCATGTTCTTCCGTGGGAATATTAATGGGGAGTCAAGTAGCCACCAAACCACAGGCTTAGGTTCCAGTCCCAAATAATCCCAGTTGGGCTGACTTCCGGACAGTCCTTCTTTAAAAGGGTATTTTACCCAAGGAAGACATTTACGCAAGACATTTGTATTTTGCCTGGTTTGCAGTCACTGTTAAAATAAATCACTGTGCTGTTAATCACTGTACTTGAGATGATAGTAGGAATAAAATCTGAAAACTGCCATCAAATTAACATTCCCAGTGGTGCAAGGGAGGTCTGGTGTACATTTAGTTTCTGCCAAAACAAAGGTAAGGAAGAAAATAATGCCTTTATAAAGTCTGTGCTCTGATCTGAGGACTAGAAAATAAACAGCTGAATAATATGAACACCACACTTCTCATCAATACAGTGACTTGAATGCCTGAATGTAGATGAAAATATAGCATATCAAAACTTATGGCCAGGTGCAGTGGCTCACGCCTGTAATCCCAGCAATTTGGGAAGCCAAGGCAGACAGATAACCTGAGGTCAGAAGTTCGAGACCAGTCTGGACAACATGGTAAAACCACATCTCTACTTAAAATACAAAAATAAGCCAGGCGTGGTGGCGCATGCCTATAATCCCAGCTATTCAGGAAGCTGAGGCATGAGAATTGCTTGAACCCAGGAGGCGGAGGTTGCAGTGAGCCAAGACTGTGCCACTGCACTCCAGCCTGGGCAACAGAGTGAGATTCTGTCTCAAAACAAACAAACAAACAAAAAAAAACAAAAAAAAACAAAAAAACCAAACTTTATTATACTATTTGAATTTCATACAATTTTCATGTGTTATGAAATGTTATTCTTCATTATTTTTCAATCATTTAAAAATGTAAAAACCATTCTGTATGCTGGTAGGCCATATCAAAACAAGTGACAAGCTAGATTTAGCTCACAGGCCGATTTGTCAACCTCTAGTCTAAACTAAAAAAAATCTTTACTGAAAGAAAGAATATTGAAAATTTGAAGAATGCAATTGAATTATCACTCTCCTAACACTCCTCACCCCAATCCCTAATTTCTCAGCTCACTGTTTGGCTGATACCTCACTGGGTGGTCAACTCTATAATGTTATCTTGACAGATTTTAATGGTGCTAGCCCTTTCTAAATTAAAATCTGCTTTACATCTTTTGAGGAAAAGGCCCCCAGTTCCAATAACTTTTTAAAAATTAGCAGTACATTTTCTTAATTTATGTACTTATATTCAAAACTTTCAGCTGGGCACGGGGGCTTACGGCTGTAATCCCAGCATTTTGGGACGCCGAGGCAGGTGGATCACTTGAGGTCAGGAGTTTCAGACCAGCCTGGCCAACATAGTGAAACCCTGTCTCTACTAAAAATACAAAAAGTAGCTGGGCATGGTGGCAGGTGCCTGTAATCCCAGCTACTTGGGAGGTTGAGGCTGGAGAATCGCTTGAACCCAGGAGGCGGAGGTTGCAGTGAGCTGAGATTACGCCATTGCACTCCAGCCTGGGCGACAATAGTGAAACTCCGTTTCAAAAAAAAAAAAATTCAACTACCTAGATAAGTCAACTTGATATCTTAAGAATAAAAAGATACATACATGTACAAAACGTAAGTCCCTTTAAGATAAAATACCATTTGCAGATAAGACCTCTTAGGAGTAAAGTAAATCAATAAGAGATGCTTTTATTATGAAATATCCAATTCTTTCTCCAGATAAAAACTCAAACGATTTTAAAAAGCAACAATTTCCATTGTTTTATCTGCTGCTGTGAGTTGTTTCCACACTGAAATTTTTACCCACATATACTCATTATACATTTACAATAACATCCTTGTGATTTAAAGTAATCATCCCAATTTATGAGAAGGAAAAACAACCTTTATCCCAGGTTTTCGTAACAACGACAGGCATGTAAACCTCACATATAAGGTTAAACACACAGAAATGATGCCAAACGTACTGAGCAAGTTCAAATCCACTGCACACCAACTTTTAATACTGTGCTAATAGAGGGCAGGCACTGTACTGGCCACCAGAAAGAGGACAGACAAGGAAAAAACTGAGAAACCAAGTCCTTTGGCTCCCACAGAGCCAGGGTCACAGGACCAGGTGCACCAAACACATAGTCACTATGGCTTGGGTGATCACAGCCTAAAACTGTTAACCAATGATGTGTGACAAACCAATTAGAGGGGGGTTTGAGTTAATCCCAAGATCAATCAAATAGGGTGTGGGTGTGGGTGTGGGTGTGGGTGTGACGTGAAGGAGGGTTGCTGTTAAACCCTCACCTCCGGTCAGATCAATGTCCATGGCAAAGGAGCAGTCAGACATGGAAGTTAACATACAAGTCAGTACTGACTTTGAAGGCAACAAAAAATGAGGGCAAATGAAATGGCAACAAATTTCTCTGGGGAGAAATCAAAGGGTCTGGCAGATAAATGCCAATACATATTAAATCCCCCCCAAAAAATGTATTTGGCCTCCCCAGCAGAGGTTCTCAATCCCCATTACACATGGGAATCATATGGAGAACTTACAAAAATCCCAATGTCCAAATTGCACCCATTACCAATTAAGTCAGAATCTCTCTTTTGGAAGAACCAGTTTTTAGACGGATTGCTTTTTCTGTTTTTCTGCTTTTGATTATATTGACTTTTGCTCTTTTATTATTTCCTTCCTTCACTTACTTTGGGTTTATTTTGCTCTTCTTTTTCTAGTTACTTAAAGTGGGAGTGTAGATTATTCATTTGAGGTCTTTCATCTTTTCCTCATATAAGCATTCAGTGCTCTAAATTTCCTTCTTAGCACTCATTTAAGTTACATCCCACAAGTCTTTCTTTTTTCTTTTTTTTTTTTGAGATGGAGTTTTGCTCTTGTCACCCAGGGTGGAGTGCAGTGGCACGATCTTGGCTCACTGCAACCTCCGCCTCCCGGGTTCGAGCAATTCTCATGCCTCAGCCTCCTAAGTAGCTGAAATTACAGGTGCCCGCCACCACATCCACCTAATTTTTGTATTTTAAGTAGAGACGGGGTTTCGCCATGTTGGCCAGGCTGGTCTTGAACTCCTGACCTCAGGTGATCTGTCCACCTCAGCATCCCAAAGTGCTGGGATTACAGGCGTGAGTCACTGTGCCCTGCCACGAGTTTTGATATGCTATATTTTCATCTACATTCAGGCATTCAAGCCACTATATTGATGAGAAGTGTGATGCTTAGTTTCCGAGGGTTTGGAGAACTTCTTATAGTCTTTCTGTTTTGTTTTGTTTTTCCTTTTTAAAGACAGAGTCTCGCTCTGTTGCCCAGGCTGGAGTGCAGTGGCATGATCTTGGCTCACTGCAACCTCCACCTCCTGGGTTAAAGCAATTCTCGTGCCTCAGCCTCCTGAGCAGCTGGGATTACAGGCATGTGCCACCACGCCCAGCTGATTTTTGTATTTTTAGTACAGAGGGGGTTTCACCATGTTGGCCAGGCTGGTCTCGAACTCCTGATCTCAAGTGATCCGTCCACCTTGGCTTCCCAAAGTGCTGGGATTACAGGCATGAGCCACCATGCCCAGCCGTCTGTTTTTGATTTCTACTTGGATTCTATTATGGTCTGAGAATATACTCTATATGATTTCACTTCTTTTCCATTTGTTGAGGTTTGTTTTATGACCTGGGATGTAGTCGATCTTGATGAATGTTGCATGTGCACTTGAAAAGTAAGTATATTACACTGTTGTTGGGTGAAGCATTCTATAAATGTCAATTAAATCTGGTTGACTGGTGGTGTTATTTCTTCTATATCTTTGCTGATTTTCTGTCTACTGGTTCTATCAATTACTGAAAGAGGGGTATTAACATTCTCAAGTATAATTGTGGGTTTGGGTTTGTCTATTTCTCAATTCAGGTCTGTTGGGTTTTGCTTTGTGTTCTTTGAAGCTCTGTTATTTGGTGCATACACATTAAAATTGCTATGCCTTCTTGGTGGATTGACCCCTTGTATCATTCTTTTGGTCTGTGGTAATCTTCTTTGCTGTGATATCTAATTATCTGATATTAGTATAGCCACTCCAGTTTCTTTTGATTGGTGTTTGCATGATATATTTTTTCCATCCATTTACTTTTTATTTGGAGATACGGTCTTGCTCTGTCACCCAGGCTGGAGTGCAGTGGCACAATCGTAGCTCACCATAACCTCCAATTCCTGGGCTCAAGCAATCCTCCTGCCTCAGCCTCCCAGGTAGCTAGGACTACAGGTGTGTACTACCATGCCTGGTTAATCTTCCATTTACCTTTAAACTCACTGTATCATTACTTTGAATTGGAATAGAGTAAAATGTGTCTACCACTCCATCCTGTCTAGAATGGGAAGTTTGCTCTCTGTACTATTTTTGCAACTCCTGTCTAAATTTATTATCTCAAAATCTCTTAACTCAAAATAAAAAATTAACTCAAAATTTAAAAATGAACTATTAAAAAAGCAAGTGTATAAAAAGAGCAGTTTATTAATGTTCCTACATATCTGGAAAGTACTAATTTGAGCAAGAGAAATAATCAACCTATCATTTTGTGAGATTTTCACTTACTGTACTCTTCCAGAGCAAGGAAACAAACAGGCTAAGAAACAGGTAAAACTTACAAGTCTGGGGGTAACTGGGAAGCTGACCCCCTATCTGTGGGCCCAGAAGAAAGCAAGTCACTTTGTATCAAGGATGTATATCTATTTTTCCTCAAAAGATAATATTCACCATACCTGGTATTCCTGGTTTTGCTTTGGGAGCGGGGAGTTGTTTTCTCAGTCCTTGCATTTTCTAGTCTCCCTGTCTGGATTTTAGTCATTTCACTACTTACTAGCTTTCTGAAAGGTTAACAGAATTTAAAATGTGTAACTCGAGAAGAAATAAAAGGCTAATCAATTAGTTACAACACTTGTTAGTTCTGTAAAAGCAATGATGAGTGAGAAAGCTGGAAAGTACTGACTAAAATATGGCTTTCTGAGAATTAGTTGAGTTCAGTCATTTATGCTGTTCATGCTCCAGTACCCACCCCAGGAAGCCAGATTTGGATAGAGATAGTACCTGAGTCATTTGAGACAAAACAACAAGTTACCCCTGAATTGTTTTAAATGCTAACGAAAGTGATCACTAAAAGATCTAAGTCATGGATGGAACCTAATTACCTCCCCTTGGCCCTGGAAAACCAAAAACATCCAGACAGGAATATGAAACACAGGAAGAAGAGAGCAGGTTTTTCCTTTCTATTCATTTCTCCTATTATCTAAGCCCTATTTTAATTATTTTGAGTTAACACCATTTTACAAAAATGGACAGATAAAAAATTAAACTCAAAATTTTGAAACAAAGACTCTTTGTTGCCGTGTGTGGAAAGTGACTATCTTGTCAAAAAAATACCTGTGAGCCTAGAGCATGATTGATTGTTCAATGTGATGAAACTTTCCTGGACCCTAAGCCTCAATATTTTGTTATCTGAAAATCTGCAGTTTAATTTCACCCTTCAAGATCAAAGGCGAATACATTAACTTGGTCTAGTGATTCCACAAATCTCTAGAGAGCTGCCAGGCAAGGCAGATCCACAGAATAACTCATTAACTTATATGCTTAAAGCAACTTTGGGAAAACTGTTAGGAATTGAACACAGGCTAAAACTCCTGAAGGCACTCACCAATGTATCTTTTTACACAGTTGACCAGAAAACAGCTAAGCTCTGCTTGACTACTTCAGTGACCAGGAGCTCACTATCTAACAAAGCAATTCATTCTAATGTCTAGAGAGTTCTAAACATATGGATGATTTTCTATGAACAGAAAAAATCTGCCTTTTAACTTCCAAATTCTCCCTTTATACTGGATTTCTTTCTGTTAACAGGTTCTAATCTCTCTACCTTTATTCCCAAACCATCTCTTGACCCTACTTTATTTTTCCCTAGTTAATATCCACTTTCTTTCTTTGCCTTCTCTTGCAAACTCCTCAAAAAGTAGTTTACAGTCTGTAACTCCTTCCTTACTCTCAATCTCTCCTTAATTGGCTTCTATCACACCACAATTCTTGGAAAAGTGTGCATACTTCCCAACCCTCATCTTTAAGTATCTGTATGCTGCATTTGACACGCTGATCACTCTGTCCTTCTTGAAACTACTCCTGTGGCTTCCAGAAGCTTTTTTCAAGTTCCCTGTGTTGCTCTCTAACATACGTTTTTTCTTCCTCTAATCATCTTGTAGGTGATGGTGGTTCCCTGAAGTGCCCTACCCACATGCTTATGGCTCCCAAAACAAGGTCCTCTGGTCCAGAGCCGGAGATAGAAAGGAAAGGCGAAGGAGATCAGAAGGCAGGAGGGAAAAGCAAAGCAAAGAAGGAAGGAAGAAAGAATAGAAAAGATACATCAGCAAAAAGAAAAAAGTCCTGACAACCAGATACATCAACCTGGAAGACAATCAACACTGAGTAGACTATATTCTCTTTTCCACTAGTTCTTCCTCCCTTCTAACTGGTCTCAGATGGCACCTTCCTCTATGCCATCACAAAATCTAGAAAAATCTCTGAACTCTTTCCTATATCTTACCCTGGAACATCCACTCAATTATTAAGCCCTGTCAGTTAACCTCTGAAATAATCTTCCAAATCAATGTTCCTTTCCCATCTCAGCTGTCATTTTCTTAGTTTTGGACCTATCTATTTCCTCTAACCTAGAATGCAAGAGCACTTTCCTAACTGGCTTTAAAAGTCCTAATCTTGTCCCCAAACTTACCCTCCACTCAACTGCCAGAGACCTATCTAAAACACAAATTGGATCATGTCCCTCCATGGTCGAGAGATTTCAATGGCTGCCCTTTGCTCCTAGGATCTTTATTAAGGTCCTCATCAAGGCCAACACAGTCCTCCACAATCAAGCCATGTCTACTTCTGCAGCTTTATCCCTCACCACATTCTGCCCCAGTTTTACGCTCAAACAATGCTGAACCTCTGTAGTTCCTATCTCTAGGCTTTATACCATCCCTTCTCCCAGGAGGCCCCTCTTCTTGCTTCCTCACTTTTAAAACATATAAACTAATTCTTATAAGGCCCAGCAAACACGAGCCTTATCCTTATAAGGCACAGTAAATCTCTTCTAGGATCCCTCCCCTAGTATGACTCACCCACACTTTGACAATCAACAGCAGTATGCTCTCAGAGTGGCCTGTATATAGTACCATCACTAACTTAAAAGCATTTTTAACCACTAATATTATCAAATCTCTAATGACAATGAGTTCCTACCAGGTATGGACTGGACTTTAAAATTTTGTAATGGATGTTATTCTTCCTTTATCTCTTTGAAAATCTTCCAGATTTAGACAGTGAGCCAAAAATACTTTTGTCCCTGGTCCTAAGTCTCTCTCTGCTCTCCTGCCTGCCACTCTGAACAGAAGCAACATCTTTTTACTGTCTCTGTTCATGGGCAATCTCTGACTTCACAGTCAGGATCATTTCCTCCATTCACTGAATGTTTTAATCCCATTATCTACAGAAATACAATTCCTGGCCATCTCTACCTTTTTCTGGACCTAAGAGTCCAGAATGTCCATAACTACAGGCCTGTAACTAATAATCCTCACTTACTGTCTGATCTGTTTCTGGTCCAGAGATTCATACTTTCTTGACCACAGATATGTCTAATTTTTTACTTTATTATCACTTTTAAAGAAAGGAGATATGAGTTTAAAGTATGAAATCAGAGCCATCTTGACCAGAAGCCCTCAAGTTTAAATTTTATGACTATTATACAACCTTTTAGATCGGGGTCAGCAAACTACAGCTCATGGGCCAAATCTAGCGTACTGCTTATTTTTCATATGGCCCGGAGGCTAAGAATGGTTTTTACATTTTTAAACGGTTGAAAACAATTTAAAAAGTATTTTGTGACACATAAAAATTATATGAATTCATATTTCAGTGTCCATAAACTTTTTTTTGAACACACCCATGACCATTCACTTCTGCTGTTCCAGTTACTGATTGTTGTGCAACAAACAACTGCAAAATTTAGTGGCAAAAATCACTTCATGAATTTTGTGGGTCAGGAATTCAGATAGGCACAGCAGTGATGACTTTTTTCTACTCCACAATGTATGGGACCTCAGTTGGGGAGATTCAAACAGCTGGATCATATGGAGGCATCTTCACTCATCTGGCATCTTTGACTGGGATGGCTGGGCTTAGCAGCGACTACCTCCAGAGTGCCTACCTAAGGCCTCTCTGGCATAGCCACGTGGATTCTCAACAGTCAAACTTCTTACATGGCAGCTCAGGAGTTCCAGTATGAGTGTTCCAATGAACAAGGCAGAATCTGAATTGCCTTTTATGGTTTAGCCTCAGAAGTCTCATACTCTATTGTATTGAAGTAGTCACAAGCTCACCCAGATTTAAGTGGAAGGAGACATAGATCCCACCTCCTGATGAGAAGAGAATAAAAAAAATTGCATCTGTGTTTTAAACCTTCATTTATGGGGTTCACATCATTTTATTGCAAGGATCCAGGATTCATTACTGATTTAAAATGTGATATAGCAAGCTTCAAAACAATTTAGCTTCACAAGAGGACCGTCATCAGGGTCACGACGTGAACAATTTTAATACTTTCCTATTTGCTTCTGGTCAGTCTTTAATTCCAAACACATAGAACACATGCATTTTTAAATGTTATGGGAGTAAACTGGTGCCTTTAAAAAGGGTAATTTGTATCTGTGTCACAGATAGCAAAAATGGTCCCAATTCTTTATCCATGCCCTTTCCTTATGGATGCTCCTTGAATCTGGACTGGCTTTGTGGCTTGCTTAGGGCAATCGAGTACGGTATGAGGTGATGGTGTGCCAGTTCAGAGCCTAGGCTTCAAGAGGCCTTGCTGCTTCTACTCACTCTTAGAAACCTGACCAACTACCATGAGAACAAGTCTGGACTAGCCTGCTGCAGGATGAGAGATGCATAGCTCTGTGCTCCTACCTCCTACCACTGCCCCAAGTTGACAGCCACTGGACTTCAAAAGCAGAGCTCCCTGCTGACCTACCCTAGTTGACCATAGGCATAAGGGGAGACCAGCTGAGAACAGAACTGCTCAATGGAACCCAGTCCAAATGACTGACCCATAGAATGAACTAAGTAATTACTATTTTAAACCACTAACTTTTGAAGTGGTCGTTATATAGCAATAGTTGACTGACAGAATTTGAAACACAGGTTTTAATGATTAACTGTAGAGTGGAAATTTCATTACACACCTCATTCCTACTACACTAAATCACTTTGGGTACTAATTTTCCAAAGTAGGCATTACTGCTGGGATCCACAGAGGAAGGCACTGTAGCTAATGCGAAGATCACAGATGGGTCAAGCACTTGACCCAAAAGAAGTACATAACAGCAGCCATACAAGTAGCAAATATCACTCTATCTGAAAGTTTCTAATCCTGTCTGATGCCAAGGCAGCCATAAGGTACCTCCCCTATCCAGAGATAAGTGTGGCACCTGCAACCAGTGGTTAATTATTTAACTGGAATGTCAGAGTAACACATCAGAGCACCCCTGTAATCCCAGCACTTTGGGAGGCCAAGGCGAGTGGACCACGAGATCAGGAGTTCGAGACCAGCCTGGCCAACATGGTGAAACCCCATCTGTACTAAAAATACAAAAATTAGCTGGGCATGGTGGCAGGCATGCATAATCCCAGCTACTCAGGAGGCTTAGGCAGGAGAATCTTTTGAACCTGGGACGCGGAGGTTGCAGTGAGCCAGGACGGAGCCACTGCACTCCAGCCTGGGAGACAGGGTGAGACTCTTTCTATAATAATAATAATAATGTTTATATTAGGTTGAACCACATGAAACTGCCATTGTTGCAAGTCAAAATGTTTGCGTATCAGCAATTTCATATGGTTCAATCTAATACTGCAGGATTTGGCTCATGAACAAAAATAAGCAAAAAATAAAAGCTTCCTTCCTTTGCTTCTCTTAGTCTCCAAGTCCTCATATATTCTAGAGAAGTTTAATTCCTATGAACTTTTCAGGACATATATTAAGAAATACATAAAGCCTTGCTTATACATTTTTTTTTTCTCAATTCAAAACACCTAGTTTCCTTTAGGAGTTGTATTCCACTTACCAGACTTAAGGTAATTGGCCTGTGGGTCCCCAGTGGAGTATTAGGTCTCTCTACCTACATCTCAAATTTCAAGATCAGATCTGAGCACCCTCTTTTCATGTGCCATTTGTACACGGCAAACCAGGATTCCAGAATGTTGTTTAACACAAGAGGAGGGTTGTTGACAAAAAAGTATTCTGATTATTACTATCAGTGTGGGCTTGGTGACAGTGGGGGGAGGATATAATTGATTTTATTCTAGTTTCTGCTTTTCCTGCCCTAGAGTTGCAACCAGATGGCTAGACTATCATCTCTAGGTCTCTTGTCACTCAGAGCAGGAGAAGCCTAAGAGGCAGGATTCCTACCCCTGCATATGTGACTAGAGTGGTGAGGCAGTTTTCCTCCATCTTCCTGGGCAGCCACAACAAGACCCTGTGAGGAGGCGCAGGTGCTTCGAATAACTGGCACTCTCCCAGGCCACAGCCGACGCCACATGCTCAGAACAGAGGCTCAATTTTAATCCTTCTGAGACACCATTTCAGAGATTGGCCAATATACAGACATGTAATCAATGTAATGCTTTTGTGTGCTTGTGTGGGTCTTGAGCTCGTGAATTTTTTGCATTAACGGTTTTAGAATTTTCTGCCTAGAAATTTTTAGAATTACCCAAGTATAAATGCAGTCTTTTTTATGGTAAATGTTATTTCATGAGAAACACTGCATACATAATTTCAGCTTCAATGGTCAGAAGATCCTGTGCTTTCAAGCTTACTGTTAGAAATGCAAAACAGGGACACCAAAACTCCATCATCCCACCTCAGTTCCCTCAGTACAGGATGTTTCCCTCCTTCAAAGGTTTTTTATAAGATCTTTCGTCCAGTGTATTTTACATAACCAGCTTTCTCTATTTCCCAAAGAAAATTATTGCATAGTCTAATTAAGTTTTCCCTTAGGAAACACCACTCCTGACACACAAAGAAAGACAAAACAATGGTAGTAGATTGTGGAAACAGAAATATTTCATTTACCAATTGAAAAACTATAAAAATTCAAACTACTCCTAAGCTATTAATATGCAACGATTTGAAATATCAGCAATTCACAGGAGACTGGTAAAAAGTTCTTTGTTCATTTACTGTTTTTATCAAGTTCTGAATTCAGAACCCCACATTACTACTTTGACAACTGATAGCATCACAACCACCTAAAAACAAGTTCAGAGCGTTCCGTTGTAGACAGTATAAATGATGCTTGTTTTTGCATGACCTGTCTCAGAAGTACAGCCAAGGAGGAACTGAGTCTCACATGTTCACTCTCACAGGGCCCATCAAAGAACTCAATAAAGATTTGATGAAGGAATTTAGGCTGGAATTTGGAAAATCTGGATAATACACCAAATTTCTAGTCCATTATCATATTATTTTTATTATAATGACTTTGTAGTAAGTTTTAATTTGATAAAGCAAACTCCCCTCACAAATCTTCTTGCTTCTGGGGCGTTTATTCTTTCCAAAATGCAAACCTGATCATGATACTGGTGTAAAACCCTTCTGTTGCTTCCCAGTGCTCAGACTCCCTTTTGGGCCCCTGCAGAACTGTGGTTTACTAGAGTGGAGTGCAAGTTTAGGGCGAAATCTGACTGCTCAACAGGAGAGTCACTGCCACCATCAAAGAACCTCTCTCTCTGCCCTGGTTCCTTACCAGGCTCACTCTCTCCTTTAAATATGCATTGAAAAAATAATGGTTTTTGCAAGGGTGCTGTGTAAGGGGTTCCCAAGATCACCCCTAGGTTCAGTGATTCACAAGGAAGACTCACAGGATTCAGCATATAATCATACTTATGACTATGATTTATTACACTGAAAGGATACAAAGCAAAATCAGCAAAGGGAAAAGGCTCATGGGATGTAGTGCAGGGGAGACAAGACACAAGCTTCTAAGAGTCCTCTCCTAGTGTATACACAGAACACAATTTCCCTAGCAATAAGTTGTGATGATGCATGTGAAATGTTGTCTACTAGGGAAGCCCACTAGAGACTCAGTGCCCAGAGTTTTTATTGGGGACTGGTCACATAGGCACCCTCTGACTGGTACAGACCAAAATTTCAGACTTCAAGAATGCAAGTATTCAGCATAAACCATATTACTTGTATAAACAATTCTGGCACAATGAGCCAACCTTATCCATTCTGGGAAGGTCAAGAACCCTCCCCAAAATAAAGTTCTCATTCGCCAGTCCAGAGTCAACCTTGTAAGCAGGCCTTTTCAAAGTCAGGTCTACTATGATAACTTTTTTTTTTTTTTTTTTTTTTTTGCACAGATGCCAATCATTAGCTTGGCTGGGCACCTACATATTCTGCCCAGACCTGGATGGGGTAAACAAAACTGTGACAGTACTCTGAGCAGGGGACTAAGAGAACAGGAATAGAGGAACACCATCCTTTTCCAGTGGCAAGAAGGAAGGGGCAATAAGGACTGCTTCCTGGGAGAGGTCATGCCTGAGCCCAGTTTGAACACGATAGATATTGTGGTGTCCATAGATTTAAATGCCAACCAGGTGGGTGAGCTTGGTAAATTAATGAGACTAAATTGTATCTCAGGAAGTGAGTTACCCATATGGACCCGGGCTATTAATCACTTTGATTCCCTGCTTTAAACTTTGTGTGGCTTCTAAATCTCCTGCAAACCATGCAGCTCTGTCAGAGGTGGTGCCAACCTACTTTTCCAGTCCTACCTGTGATACTCTGCCCCTTCAGTCTCTGTGGTCCCAACATCCTGTATTCTTTTCAGTGCCTGGAATATGTTCCTTTCTACCTCCAATACTATCCTTCCCCCTACTCTGGACTGCTCATCATCACCTATCCTACTTCACATGGCTAGCTCCTAGTCATGTCAGATTTCAATCCAAACAACATTTCCTCAGGATAGCCTTCTCTCCCCTACCCGGAGTAGGTAGGGACCCATGTCATTTGCTTCCCAGCACCAAGTAACTTCTCCTTTATCACTGTGGGCACATTAAAGCCCATTTCCTTACACATTGACACTTCAAGAGGGCAGAGACCATGCCTGTGTTGTTCACTGTGATAACTTCAGAGCCTAACACGGTGCCTGGTACATACTGTGCTCTCATCAAACATATGAATGAAGAATGAATGAGGGCTCACTCACCTTCCTAACACTACACACCTCCTGTGTCTAAGGCACATGGCCTAGGCTAGGTCAACATGTCAGTCAAGTGTTTTGACAGAAGTATTGGGAAAGAGGCACTGCATTGCTACAGATACAGTATGCCTGAGAGTGAAACTAAATCACAGGAACACACAGGTGAGAAAAGGAGATCTGGGGCTGCAATAACAGCCTGGATGTTGCCATTCCTAAAGGCAGCAGCCTGTAGACTTCATTTACCAGTAAACCCTCTTTCTGTTACTTAGGCTAATTTAAGTCAGGACTCTGAGATGTATAACTAAGAATCCTTATAGAAAAATAGTAACTGGAATTAGGCATGTGGTTGGTCCTAAAGAACAAGAGAAAGACTACCAGCAAGCCTAACTTGTGATGTCCCAAGCTACTGGCCTAGGGAGTCCTCACAGTTCCTTAAATTATAAAAAGGGTTGGTTATTGTGCAGGGAGAAAATATGCCCTGGCTGGGAAGTAGAGCACAAGCATCCTGGCTGGTCATTATCCTAAAAACTACTTTATTTGTGGAAACTCAAAGAAACCAGATCTCCCAATAGGCTAGAGAGAGACAAAAATCTCCCTTATTTTCAAAGGGGGTAGATATAATTATTGCAAATAAAAAGCTTGAATATCACTTCAAACTAAATTCTAAACCACATTAATAAAGCATTGGCTGGATAAGCACTTGAGTAAGAAAACAGTCACTGGCAGCCAGCATAGGCTCTCTAAGAAGATGACACACCAACTTACTCTAGGCTCCTTTCTGTTCCAGTCACTCATTTATTGAGAAAATTATTATAGGTATAGTAATACATGGAGGTAGCTGACCGGATTTTCCTGCTGATAAGATAAAAAATGCAGGCTGCAGGCAGGTAATCCTGAAGGTAGGTGTCTTCTGGTGGGACACAGAGCTATGCCCCTGGCCCTATCTTGATCAAAACTTTGATCGGTAACACAGATGAATTTAGGGTTACTGACCCTAAGAGGGGTAACATTCACCAAAGGAAAGAGGAGAATTCAAAAGCTAATATTATAAGCAAAAGCAGGATGAAATGTAACTAGAACATATGTAAAGTCACTGCAATTAAATTGTTTCCCAAATACAGGATGATAGCAGTTCATTTTTTGATGTCAGTAAATACCACAGTTTAGTGATGCAGCTATTAAACTTGGGCTGAATTCAGAAACATAATGTCTACCTCAGTTGGACAACAACTGGACAACCATGTTCCAATCTGAATATCATAAACATTGACCAATGAAAGTGCATCCAGAGAGGGGAACCAAGACTAGACAAAGTTTGGGGATCATATCATATAAATGACCACTGAAAGGGTGAGAGATGGTATAGCTGCCTGGGAAAGCAAGGACAGAATCCTATAAAACTGAAAATATCCATACCCTATGACCCAGCAATCCTATTTCTAAACACATATCTGGAGACACTCACAAATCTGCACAATGATCAACATAGAACTGTTTATAAAAGCAAAATTCAGAAAGTAGTTAGGCTTCCGTCAATAGGAGAATGGCTAGACAGAATAAGGTTCATTCATACTCTGGGATACTTTGCAGCAGTTAAAAACAATGAAATGGGTCTATAATCAATCAGGATAGACTAAGTTTGCCAAGGTAACAAAAGGAACCTAAAATCTGAGTGGCTTAACACCAAAGTCTGTTTATTCCATATGCTACATGTTTAAAGTGAGTTGGTAGGAGAGCTTATTGTAGTTATTCTAGACCCAAGCTGTCAGAAGCTCCATCTCTATCGGCCAGGGGAATGGAATATGGCAAATCTCATATTAGCTCTTAAAATTTCCATTTGGAAGTGCATTCATTACTCTTACTGACATTTCAATGACCGAAGCAAGTCATAGGGCCACGCCTAACCTCAAAAGGGATAGGAATTACAATCCTACCATATGCCCAAATGGCAGACAGCCAAAAACATTATGTGACATATAATAATATACACTACAGAAAAATTAATAGAAAACATATGAAAAGATCTAAAACATTTTGCTGTGTAGAAAAGACACATTCATAATACCACCGTTTATGTAAATTAAAACATAGATCCAAACAAATCTATATATTGTTTACACATATCTATCTATATCTATCTATATATAGATCGATCTATCGATCTATCGATCTATCTATCTATCTATCTATCTATCTATCTATCTAATCTATCTACCTACCTACCTAAAACTGAGGAGGGAGGAGGATGACATTAGAAGAGGCGACCAAAGGAGAAATAAGCATTTCTGTAATGTTTTAGTCCCTTTATTTAAGAAAGAAAGAAAAAACAAAAGGCTGGGCTCACGCCTGTAATCCCAACATTTTGGGATGCCAAGGTTGGAGGATCAGTTGAGCCCAGGAGTTCAAGACCAGCCTGGGCACAGAGTAACACCCTGTCTCTACAAAAAAAGAAATTAAGGCTGGGCATGGTGGCTCATGCCTATAATCCCAGCACTTTGAGAGGCTGAGGCAGATGTTTTACTTGAGCTCAGGAGTTTGAGATCAGCCTTGGTAACATGGAGGAACCTCATTTCTACCAAAAATTTTTTAAAAATTAGCTGGACATGGTGGTGCACACCTGTGGTCCCAGCTACTCAGGAGGCTGAGGTGGGAGGCTCACTGGAGCTGGGAGGAGGAGGTTTCAGTGAGACGAGATCATGCCACTGCACTCCAGCCTGGGCAACAGAGACCCTGGGAAAGAAAAGAGAAAAGAAAAGGGGAGGGGAGGGGAAGGAGGAGGGAAGGGGAAGGGGAGAAAAGGGGAAAAGGAAAGGAAAGAAAAGAAAGAAAAAAGGAAGGAAGGAAGGAGAGAAGAGGAGGAAAGAAGAAAGGAAAGGAAAGCAAGCAAGCAAGAAAGTAGCTGGGCATAGTGATGCACACCTGCAGTACCAGCTACTTGGGAGTGTGAGGTGGGAGGATCGCTTGAGCTCAGGAGTTCGAGGCTGCACTGAGCCATGATTGTGTCACCCACTGCATTCCAGCCTGGGTGACAGAGTGAAACTCCATCTCTAAAATAAACAAACAAGAAAAAACGATATTACAAAATCTTAATTGTTGATAATTCTGGCTAGTGGAGAATATCAGTATTTATTATATTATTCTTTGAATTTTTCCATTATATTAAAATCCTTGAAATAAGTTGTTACATGAATCAGAATGTTTTAGCTTAAAAGGCCACGGGGGCCAAGCGTGGTGGCTCAGCCTATAATCCCAGCACTTTGGGAGGCCGAGGCAGGTGGATCACTTGAGGTCAGGAGTTCAAGGCCAGCCTGGCCAACATGGTGAAACCCCTTCTCTACTAAAAATACAAAAATTAGCCAGGTGTGGTGGTGTGTGCCTCTAATCCAGCTACTCGGGAAGCCGAGGCAGGAGAATCGCTTGAATCCGGGAGATGGAGGTTTCAGTGAGCTGAGATTGCACCACTACACTCCAGCCTGGGCAACAGAGCAAGACTCTGTCTCAAACAAAACAAAACAAAACACACAAAAAAAGGCCACGGGTGGGAGAAAGGGGAATAGGAAATAGGAAAATAGATAACTTTAAATATTTTGGACAAAGGAGATTTGCTCTGTGTGACTATGGAGAGGAGAGCCAGAAATGATGGTGAGAGTTCCTGAAAGGCAGATATTGGCTTGGGAATAAAGAACCACCAATCTATTAAGGTTTTTGGTCTCATTTTTTTTAGTAGCCTCAAAACTGTATGGAGGAAAAATATGTATTCTTTGGGGTAAAAGAAAAAATGTGGTCAAGAGTCAGACAACCACCTGTCTGACAGATACTGTGGCAAGGATTCCTGCACTGGGAAGGAATTTGGATTTGGCAATCTCCAAGGTCCCTACAATTCTCAGGTTCCATCAACCTTGGACTGGAACCTCTCAGTTTCTAAATTTTAGTTCACAGGCTCTGGGAAATGCACCACAGTTATCCCAAGGAAAACTTTAAAAGATAATGCAACAATCTGAACACAATACGGATCTGAATTGTGTTACCTGGGAATATTTCACAATCAATAAGGAATAAATCACTTAATTGGGACTAAAAGTTATTATAGGCAAGGGAGTCACAAGAATTATACTGGCCTTGAATAAAGCTAGCTTTAATTCTCACACCCCGATCAACCTTATGCACATAATTAAATCAGTATTATTTGGAGAACTATTGCCTGTTTAATTACTGTTTCTGTAACTTGTTATTTGTTCTCCCAGTACCAAAGTCAAATTGCTCCCACAGCTGAAGAGATCTCCACAGAAACATCCCACTGAAATAAACATTCCTTTATAAAATGGAAGAGTAAGAATAATGGATGTGTTTTCTTTTAAACTAGTTGCTTCGGCTGCTGTCAAAAGGAAAAATAAAAGTCTTAGCAATGGAAAACAAGTACCACTTCTATGAGGAGGGCCAGTCTGGCATAAAGATAGTGAGGTAAGAACTCAAGCAGCTCTCTGCTGCTACCCTGCTCCCAGGCAAGAAGATAATGGATTTCAATAGGAGTAAATGAGACAACATGCGATACCTGATGATTTTCTTTCAAAAAGGTACCATACCTTTTAAACCAGTAAGGTTTTTTGCTGTACACAGTTAATATATGCCTAGAAGGTTACAAGTTGAGCAGTCTTTGCATGCCTGGAACCTGACAGATCTCAACAGACACCTGGGAAGCCCACTGTGGCTTTTAAAGAATGCATATTTCTGGCTGGGTGCAGTGGCTCACACCTATAATCCTAGCACTTTGGGAGGCCAAGGCGGGCAGATCACTTGAGGTCAGGAGTTTGAGACCAGCCTGGCCAAGATGGTGAAACTCTGTCTCTACTAAAAATACAAAAATTAGCTGGGCGTGGTGGTGCACGCCTGTAATCCCAGCTACTCAGGAGGCTGAGGCAGGAGAATAGCTTGAAGCCAGGAGGCAGAGGCTACAGTGAGCCAAGATCGCACCACTGCACTCCAGCCTGGGCAACAAAGTGAGACTCCATTTCAAAAAATAAATAAATAAATAATGAAGAATGCATATTTCTACCACAAAAATACTGAAAGCATGCTGCAACATAAAAACATGTGCTCTGCCCATGTGTTTTTGCCCGTTTAGGATTTCCTTCCTTCAGTGATTCTGTACCACATAACAATAGGAAATACTTTCATAAAAGTGACTATTATTTAGTAGTTTCTTCAACTTTTAAAACTAAAACCAAACCAAACTGAAAAACAGCCCACAAAGCTCTTAAATATTCCCAAGTTAATGAGGTTAGTATGGCGTAAATATACCTTCTTTCTAGGCCCACATTCCTGTGTTGGAGTTTCATGTGTCCTGGTCTCTGTTACCCACCAGAAATACCATGTGAGGCAAAAAGCCCCGATATGCTGGAAAAGCAGCTGCCTAGACCACCACAATGCCTTGCAGAGACACAGTTCTGGCCCTAATCTATGAGCAAAACCTGATTCCCACCCCCCTCCAGGTTTCTCCATCCTTCAAATGCAAGCATTTCACATCCTAAAATGTCACAAAGCAGTGCATTTATCCTTGGGAGATAGAATTTGGTGATAAAATGCAAGACTGTAATGTTAGGAAGGACAGAGTGTGGGGAAAGCCAGAGACAAACAGGAGAGGGAGGAGGAGAAAGGGGCTGAGGAATGAAGTTCTGTGGGGCAAAGGTTACTGGAAAGCAAGAGACTATGACAGAGAGGCATGGCCAAGGAAAACAACGAGGTCAATGATATGCTACACAAAGACAAAGAACTGTGCTTCCCGATGAGATTACCACATATGCCTTTAGAGAAGTGGTTCTGTTTTTCAGGGGGTCATTATGTATTCAGCCAATAGTGCAGCTCCTCTGCTTACTCTTAGCAACTTTTGTCCACCTAACTGTACCAAACACTACATATCTGAAACTATTATTTCAGAGATACAAATACTTTAAGGGGGAGGGAAAGCAACCCCAAACATCCATTAAAATATCAGTGAAGACTTCTGGTTCCAAGTAAGATGGTATAAACACACACATGACCTTTCTGTTCACCAAATGCAACTATAAAATCTGTAAAGAAAATATGGGCAACTATTAGAGAACTCTTAAAAGTATATAACAGCAGGCGATCAGGAAAGAATGCCAGAATGTGGAGTACAACTGAACTGGCAGTGACTTAACCACTTTTTTTCTTCCAGTATTCACTGGCCTGAACTCAACACAATGAAATCTGAAAGTGAGCACTGTGGTTAGAGCACATGTTCTGGTTCAAGGTGCTTTTTTTGGAAAAGGGAACTACTAATGCTCAGAGAAACTGGAGTGGTGAGGTGGTGGGGTGGGTGGGTGCGTTGGGGGGGAATCCCCTGGGTTTTTCTCTCCTTTTTCTCCCCTTTCTAATGTCTAGAAAATCCCATGGTAGAGGCTGTGGCAGAAGCAACAAAAAGTAACTGGCACAGGGAGACTGTAGGAGCTAAAACTCTGAAAGAGAGAAACAAAACTTCTGCCCATTTGGTGGAACTATGGCTCCAAAAGGGCAAAGCCAAATCCCACTGCTTTTTTTTTTTTTTTTTGGAGACAGAGTCTTGCTCTGTCACCCAGGCTGGAGTGCAGCGATCTTGGCTCACTGACACCTCTGCCTCCTGGGCTCAAGAGATTCTCCTGCCTCAACCTCCCGAGTAGCTGGGATTACAGGTGCCCGCCACCACGCCCGGCTAAATTTTATATTTTCAGTAGAGACGGGGTTTCGCTATGTTGGCCAGGCTGGTCTCAAACTCCTGACCTCAAGTGATCCGTCCGCCTCGGTCTCCCGAAATGCTGGCATTACAGGCATGAGCCACCGCACCTGGCCTCCCATTGATTTTTCTTACCTTCTTTCTCTCTGTTTGCCTGTCCCTTGTGCCCTAGAGGCAGTGTGTTGTGAAAGTGTGTAGTTTCTCAGTGGAGAACTAAAAAGGAAAGCCCTGGAAAACTAGAAAGTACCAGAGAAATAACAACGAAGGAAGAGTTCAGGAAAACAAACTCACAAAAAGTTGCTTACAAACTCCTGGGATCGCCTCCACTTCCTCACAGGTGGATTTGATTCTAATTAGCATATCAAAGACTTTGAGAAGTGAGTTAACACACACTTAGGTCCCTGACTGACAGCTGGGTGGCACACACACGACAGAGGTGAACAGCACTGCAAAGCCATTGAATACCGAACTGATATTTGAACTACACCCCATAGGAAGTGAGATGGAACTTGCAGTCTGGACCTAACCAGGCCAACTGCTGCTAAAACAAATACATTGACATTCTCCATTGGGTTGAAACAAGATCCAGAGTCTCATAACATAATATTCAAAACATCCAGGATAAAATCCAAAATTATGCAATATACAAAGAACCATGAAAATGCCAGCTCACATGAGAAAAGACAACAGATGCCAACAATGAGATGACACAAATGTTGAAATTATCTAACAAGAACTTTAAAGTAGCTATTCTAAAAATGACCAGATTGCCATGCATGGTGGCCTGCACCTATAGTTTCAGCTACCCAGGAGGCTGAGGTGGGCAGATCACTTGAACCCAGGAGTTTGAGTCCAGCCTGGGCAATATAACAAGATCTTGCTTCTAAAACAACAACAACAACAACCACACACTCAAACCTGAATACTCTTGAAAGAATGTTAAAATAGAAAATATCAGTAAAGAAAAGATATAATGATAACCAAATGGAAACTCTAGAACTGAAAAACAACCTAAATAAAAATTAACTGGAAGAACACAACAGCAGAATGGAGGACGCAGGCAACCTGAAGACAGATAAACTGGCCAATCCAAAACAGAAAAAAGATTGGAAAAAAAAATAACAAAGCCTCAGGGACCTGTGGGATAACAATAAAGGATCTAACATCTAATATTTGTATAACTAGAATCTAATACAGAGACGAAAAAGAGTGTGATGTTTTTTTTTTTTTTTTTTTTTTTTGAGACGGAGTCTCACTCTGTTGCCAGGCTGGAGTGCCGTGGTGCAATCTTGGCTCACTGTACCTCCACTTCTCGGGTTCAAGCGATTCTCCTGCCTCAGCCTCCCAAGTAGCTGGGACTACAGAAGCATGCCACCATGCCCGGCTAATTTTTGTATTTTTAGTAGAGACAGGGTTTCACCTTGTTGGCCAGGCTGGTCTCGAACTCCTGACCTCAAGTGATCCGCCTGCCTCGGCCTCCCAAAGTGCTGGGATTACAGGCTGGGTGTGGTGGCTCATGCCTGTAATCCCAGCACTTTGGAAGGCTGAGACCAGCAGATCACTTGAGGTCAGGAGTTCGAGACCAGCCTGGCCAACATGGTGAAACTCTGTCTCTACTAAAAACCCAAAAGTTAGCCAGAAATTGCTTGAACCCGGGAGGCGGAGGCTGCAGTGAGTCGAGACTGTGCCACTGCACTCCAGCCTGGGCAACAGAGTGAGACTCTGTCTCAAAAAAATAAATAAAAATAAAAAATAAAATAAAAATAAAAAAATAGTTTAAAACTGCCAAGGCACTAAGAACACTAAACAGAATAAATACAAAGAAATCTATACCTAGGCACATCATGATGAAACTGCTAAAAACTAAAGACAAAGAACTGAAGAAATAGACAATTGGACATTAACAGAGTTTAACATTCCACTCTTGGTAATAAATAGAACTAGAAAAAAAGAAAGAATATACAAAACCTAAACAATAACTATTTTAAAAACTGACGTAACTAGTATCTACAAAACACTCTAAGAAAAGCAGAATATACATGCTTTTCAAGTACACAAGTTATATTTCCCAGGAATTATTGGTAGGACTATAAAAGGGTTCAGCCACCTTAGAAAAGTGGCAGTTTCTTTAAAAAATTAACTATAAATTTAACATACAGCCCAGCAATTCTACTCCTAAAAATCTACCCAAGATAAATGAAAACTTATGTCTACACAAGGATATGTACATGAATGCTCACTGCAGCATTGTTCATGAGAACCAAAAGCTGGAACTATCCCAAATACCCATCCGCTGGCAAAGGAATAGCCACAATGTGGTACATCCATATGATGGAATATTATTCAGCAACAAAAAGGAACGAATTATTGATATGTTGTACCACCATAAATAAACCCCAAAAACATTATGCTATGTGAAAGAATCTGGACACACAAGACCATATATTATATATGCTTCTATTTACACGAAATGTCCACAAAAGACACCTCTACAATGGCAGAAAGTAGATTAGTAGTTGCTTCGGGCTGAGGGGAGAAGAGTGGAGTGACTGCAAATGAGTACAAGGGATTTTATTAGAGTGACGGAAATATTCTAAAACTGAGTTATGGAGATGGTTGCACAACTTAGTAAATTTATTAAAAGGCATTGAATTATATACTTATGCAGGTGAATTCTATGGTATATAAATTATACTTCAATAAAGTTGTCATTTTAATAATTTTACATAAGTGAAATTATACAGTATATAAACTTTTGAGATAGGCTATTTTTCATCCAGCATAATGCTTTTGAGAGCCATCCAAGTTGTTCCACTTATCAATAGTTTGTTTCTCTTATTACATTTTATGAATGCACCACAGTTTAACCATTTACTTACTGGAGGGCATTTGGGTTGTTTCCAGTTTTTGGTTATTAGAAATATAGCTGATAGGAATATTCCTGTACATCATGGATGAATCTCAGAAACATTATATTGAGGAAAATAAACCAAAAATAAGCCAGACACAAGAATATATATACTATTTCATTTACATGAAGTTCAGTCATAGACAAAACTATATGGTGACAAAAATCAGAATAGTAGTAGCTACCTATGCTTAGAGGGGACTGACTGAAAAGAGACACGATGATACTTTCAGGGGCATAGAAATGTTTTATATCTTGATTAGGGTGCGGGCTACATGGGTATATACATTTGTCAAAACTCAAACTGTACTCTTAAAATCTCTGCAATTTACTATATGTAAATTATGCCTCAATAAAAGAGAAATAAGGAAGTCACCACTACTACTCATCAAAATGGCTAAAATTCAAAACATCAACAATACAAGTGTTGTTGGCAAAGTGCCTGGTGAGAATGTAAATTAGGATAAAAGCTTCAGAAAGCTGTTTTACAATATCTACTGAAGCTTAACATGTGCACACCCTATGACCCAGTTACTTTACTCCTAATTATATATACGACAGAAATGTACACAGATGTTCCTCAAGACATGTATGAGAATGCTCAGATAAGCACTATATGTAATAGCCCCAAACTAGAAACAACCCAGAAACGTTCATCAGTAGTAGAGCAGATTTGGCTGGGCGCGGTGGCTCATGCCTGTAATCCCAGCTCTTTGGGAGGCCAAGGCAGGCAGATCGCTTAAGCCCAGGAGTTTGAGACCTGCCTGGGCAGCATGGCAAAACCCCATCTCTACAAAACAAAACAAAACAAAACAAAACAAAAAAACCCCACAAAAATTAGCCTGGCATGGTGGCATGTACCTGTAGTCCCAACTACTCTGGAAGCTGAGGTGGGAGGATCACTTAAGCCCAGTAAGTCAAGGCTGCAGTGGGTCATGACTGTGCCACTGCATTCCAGTCTGGGTGACAGAGACTTTGTCTCAAAAAAAAAAAAAAGTTTTGTTTTTTTTTAAAATTGTGATATGTTTGTGTATGTGTATTCTCCATCTACACAAAGTGTGAAAATGAGATTAGTCTATAGTGACAGAATTCAGGATAGCAGCAACTTGGTAACCTCTGGGGCAGAAGAAAGGGGTATTCAGGAAGAAGGCCTCTGAGGTGCTTATAATGTTCTTCTTCTTGACTGGGGCACTGGTTGAATGGGTAAGTTCACTTTGAGATTATTAATAGCGTTGTACCCTTATGACTTGTTCACTTTTTCTTCAGGTATATTATACTTCTACTTATATGCTAAATACTTTCCTTTATGCTATATGTACATATATTTAAGGCTTTCCCTTTTTGACACTATCTTTATCCTTCTTTGCATTCTCTCTACATTCTTGTCTGCTGAACTATCAATAATACATTGTATTTAACCTGTATCTTCATTGCCAACGATTAGGAATGCTTAAGTCAAAACTGATGCAAATAAAGTGAGCCCACAAAATGAATGCAGGGAGAATACAGGCATTCTTTATGCAGGCAGAATTTCATGAGTTAGCATCAAAGAATCTGGCCTGTCTATCCATAGAAGGGAAACCATCCTTTAAACAGAAGGATTAGTTTACTTATCCACATAATTCCAGGACAAAGGTGTAGGTCAGGAGTGACATTCCTTTGCGTGCTCCTTCCTATATAGGGAATCTGTCTAAAGGCACTTTCACATACTTTAGCAATTATCAAAGCTGAGAAATATTATAAAGGAGGCAAAAAGGCTGCCCAGGAATTGATTCTTAACTGACAGTACACAACTTGAATTTAGACAGTGATCTTAATCTTAAAAACTCCCACAGGCTAACAACTTTCACCGACCCTTTAATTTCACATAATTTTATTTATTAATCTATCCACACGCCAAATTCATCTAGAGGCCTGATACCATGGTTGTGGTATCAGGGACAGATAACTGCAGGTCTGTAATCTCCAGGAACCTGGGCTCTGGTGGAGGGATAAGGAGGAAAGGAAAACAAATTACCAGAACCCAGAGTACAGGTTGTATAACAGAGGAAGAAAGGAAGGCTCCAAATTTGCTAGGAGCATGATAGAATATTGACTAAATCTGTCCAGAGAGGGCATGGAGGCTCCAAGTTGGAAGTGACACATTATCAGGACATGGACCAAACGACACTGTACCTCTCATGCTGGGGATGAGCAAAATTCAGGTTTTTATTATGAAAGATAAACTGGTAAAATCTGCATTCAGATGTAATTGGACGGCTAAGGGGACAAACCCTGATATTGCCTATACAGGAGCCAAAAAAAGCTCATCAATATCCAAAATTCCAAATTAATTTGTGAATGGCATAGATACAAAAAAAGTTACATCTGACTTCATTTCAGGGAGGCAGGATTAGAATATGAGTACAGTTTACTAAAAACAACAGCTATAGGCACAGCACTCCAGCCTGGGCGACAGAGCGAGACTCTGTCTCAAAAAAAAAAAAAAAAAAAAAAAAACAAACAGCTATAGTTTATATTCTACTTAGGATGGAAAAAGACTAAAAATAAAAGGGGGATCAGTCTGAAGGAGTACAAAAACGAAGTTACATAGCTAGAAGTTCCTATGTAAGCATGGTCCAGAGGAGACACAGTCCATGTCCAAGTACCTACCCATCTGGGCTCAGGGACAAGAACAATGCAGTTTCAGAAAAAGACTAAAAAGCCAGGCGTGGTGGCTCATGTTTGTAATCCCAGCACCTTAGGAGGCTGAGGTGGGTGATCACTTGAGGCCAGGAGTTTGAGACTAGCCTGGCCAACATGATGAAACCCCGTCTCTACAAAAAACACAAAAATTAGCTGGGCATGGTGGCGCGCACCTATAATCCCAGCTACTCAGGAGGCTGAGACATGAGAATCACTTGAGCTTAGGAGGGGGAGGTTGCAGTGAGCTGAGATTGTGCCACTGCACTCCAGCCTGGGTGACTGAGTGAGACTCCATCTCACACTCTCACACACACACACACACACACACACAACACAAAAGCAACTCTCATGCTGATGGCATCAAACATGAGAATCACATCACTAAAATCCCTGCTCCAAGTCCACACTTGGGATGTAATCTTGTGAAGATGGCTTGGCCTACCACACAACTCACCCAAAGACAGAGAGATAGTATCAGTGATATGCTGATAAATGTTTACCATCAGGCTCTTCAAGAGGGAGAAAAGTCCTGATTTGTAGTTTACTGATTCCTGTGATATCACGATGGTCAATTTCAAGCTACTAAGATGATGTCACTCATCATGGAGTTTGAAAGCCATGCATGCAAATCGACTCCTGCAATCTGGTGTGAGGTGGCTCCATCATATGAAAATGCATCGGCTGGGCGCGGTGGCTCAAGCCTGTAATCCCAGCACTTTGGGAGGCCGAGACGGGCGGATCACGAGGTCAGGAGATCGAGACCATCCTGGCTAATACGGTGAAACCCCGTCTCTACTAAAAAAAAAATACAAAAACTAGCCGGGCGACGAGGCGGGCGCCTGTAGTCCCAGCTACTCGGGAGGCTGAGACAGGAGAATGGCGTGAACCGGGAGGCGGAGCTTGCAGTGAGCTGAGAGTCGGCCACTGCACTCCAGCCTGGGCGGCAGAGCAAGACTCCGTCTCAAAAAAAAAAAAAAAAAAAAAAAAAAAAAAAAAAAAAAAAAAAGAAAATGCAATCACAGTTGAATCTTTACTATACATCAATAAACTGCCATCTTAGCTTTACAGATCAGATCTCAAGAGATAGGTGACCTCAAGTCGATCCCCAAGTACAGGAGGATATACTCATGGAGGCACTATTTTAATTCATTTAATCATACATGCCACATAATAGTATCTATCATGTGATAGATTCAGGGAGCTGAGATCTGAACCCATGGACTGATTCCCAAAGACACATCTTTCTACTACATTATGCTACCTCCATGGGAGGGCTGGGTGATGATGTAAGAACACACCCCCACCCCCATCCTGCCCACTGCCTCTTAAGTCCTCTACATTTACCTTAACTTCCGAAAGGGAGAATATGGACATTTTTTTCTCAGGCCTAGCCAGGAAATTCTACTATATTCCTTTGGGACCCATTTCAACAGCTGTCAGAAATACTTCCTTCTTTTCTTAAACCCATCATAGCAAGAAAGTCTTTACATTATTCTCAGTATACATAATTATAACTGACTACTATCTATTTTCATTTAAAATGTTCCAAGTATTGAAAGGGCACCCTCTTGATCTTCTCTTTTGCAAGGTTCTTTACCTGCTACTCTGAAGTCTTGCTTTCCAACAGGAATATATGAACTATAAGGAATATACTATCAATACACACACAAAGCCTCACATATGCCCCACTTAAGCATAAGGAGATGAACATACCAGGGTGATTCTCATCTGTTAGGGAGTGCCTAGGAGCGGCCTATCCTACCAGAAATTTGTATTCTTGAGGGAACAGGAATCTCCTGTTAAAGAAGGGGCCCCAAGAGAAAATGGTAGCTCACCAACTGAATCCAGTGGCAATATTCCAAGGTGTGAGGGAGTAGTAATTCATAAAACTGTGTGAAGTGTGTTACTCAGGTTCATTCTTTAGTTCAGCTAGCTTGCAAGGACTCAGTCCAGAATCCTAGTAAGAGAGAGGCTCTTCACAGAAACCTAAACAAGCTGATATGCAGCTCCCACAGCTCCAGGAGTTCCAACTACAGCAGAAAGATGAGAGAGCCAAGAGCCTTAGCACAGACACTAGTACCCTTAGTTGAGTACTGCATGAGTGGGTCAGCCAAATGGGAAGTCAGGCAAGTCACTGGTAGCAGCAGCACTGGGGGCTGTGCAAACATATTAATAGAAGAGAAGCTTCGAGAGGTTGAAATCAACAGTAGTCTAGGAAAGACCCTGGCCAGGAGGTCACCAAAAGTGCTAAGAGGAAAGAGGAAAGAAGGGACATTAGGTGCTATAGTACCTAGTCAGGAAAACACAGCAGATACCTCCAGGGCAAAATGGTATAGCCAAAGACTGCTCTGGAAGCTGAAGAACTATAACAGCTAAAGTCTATGAGTGACTATCATCCAGACTCTGGTTTTACCCTCCTGGATGATGTGGCCCAGGGCATTTAGGACAGCTGTATTCATGGTAGTAACAGATCCAAGAGTGAACAGCTATAAAATACACATATGGGCTGGGCACCTCCCAGCACTTTGGGAGGCCAAGATGGGAGGACTGTTTGAGCCTAGAAGTTTGAGACTAGCCTGGGTAACATGGTGAAATCTTATCTCTACAAAAATTATCAAAAAAAAAAAAAATTTTTAGCCAGGTGTGGTGGCATGTACCTGTAGTCTTAGCTACTGGGAGGCTGAAGTGGGAGGATTGCTTGAGCCCAGGAGGTCGAGGCTGCACTAAGCCATAATTTTGCCGCTGCACTCCAGCCTGGCTGACAGAGTGAGACCCGGTCTTAAACAAAAGAAACACATATGTATTGAAAATACATATGCATGAATAGTACAAAATTTGTTTTTCTGTCACCTAAAAGGTAAGTTTACAAATCAAGAGAGTAAAATTTTTATTAGCCTAAAAATTAATGTGTATAGAACATTTAAAATTGGTTTCCAGAGACACAATATACTAAAATCTCTGGGATGTAACAAATGCAGTGTTAACAGGAAAGTTTACAGTACTAATGCCTATATCAAGATGTGAGAAAGGGCCAGGTGTGGTGGCTCACGTGTGTAATCCCAGAACTTTGGGAGACCGAGGCGGGTGGATCATCTGAGGTCAGGAGTTCGAGACCAGCCTGGCCAACATGGTGAAACCCTGTCTCTACTAAAAATACAAAAAAATAAGTTGGGTGTGGTGGTAGGCACCTGTAACCCCAGCTACTCAGGAGGCTGAGGCAGGAGAATCACTTGAACCCGGGAGGCGGAGGTTGCAGTGAGCCAAGATCATGCCACTGCACTCCAGCCTGGGCGACAACAGCAATACTCAGTTTCAAAAAAAAAAAAGAAGTGAGAAAGATCTCAATTCAATGATCTAACAGCCCACCTGGAAGAACTAGAAAAACAAGAACCCCAAAGCTAGCAGAAGAAAATAACTAAAATCAGAGCAGAACCAAAGGAAATTGAGACCCAGAAATTCATACACAGGATTAACAAAAAGTCGTTTATTTGAAAGGACATATAAGATTGATAGACTGCTTACTAGACTAACAAAAAGGAGAGACAATCCAAATAAGCACAATCAGAAATGACAAGGGTAACATTACACTGCCCCACAGAAATACAAGAGATCCTCAGAGACTATATAAACACCTCTATGCACACTAACTAGAAAATCTAGAGGAAATGGATGAATTCCTGGAAAAATACAACCTCCCAGGATTGAATCATGAAGAAATTTAAACCCTAAACAGATCAATACCAAGTTCCAAAACTGAATCAATAATAAAAAAAATCTACCAACCAAAAAACGCTCTGGAACAGATGGATTCACAGCCAAATTCCACCAGATGTACAAAGAAGAACTAGTACCAATCCTACTGAAATTATTCCAAAAAAAATCGAGGAGGAGGGGCTCCTCCCTAAAGCATTCTATGAAGCCAACATCATCCTGACAACCAAATCAGGCAAAGGCAAAACAAAAGAAAACTATAGGCCAAAATCCCTGATGAAGGTAGGCAAAAATTCTCAACAAAATACTAGCAAATCAAATCCAGCAACACATCAAAAAGTTAATTCACCACGATCAAGTAGGCTTTATTCCTGGGATACTAGGTTAGTTCAACATATGCAATTCAATAAATGTGATTCACCACATAAACAATTAAAAACAAAAACCATATTATCATCTAAATAGATGCATTTAAGCCAAATAGATGCAGCAAAAGCTTTTGATAAAATCCAACATCTCTTCATGATAAAAACCCTCAATAAACTAGGCATCAAAAAAAAAAAAAACCTCAAAATAGTAAGAGCCACCTATGACAAACCCAAAGCCAACATCGTAATCAATAGGCAAAAGCTGGAAACATTCCCCTTAAGAACAGGAATAAGACAAGGATGCCCATTCTCACCACTCTTATTCAACACAGTACTAGCAGTCTTAGCCAGAGCAATCAGGCAAGAGAAAAAAAATAAAAGGCATCCAAACTAGAAAAGAGGAAGCCAAATTATCTGTTTTCTGATTATATGATCTTATGTCTAGAAAACCCTAAAGAATTCTCCAAAAGACTCTTAGATTCTATAAATGAATTCAGTAAAGTTTTAGGATAATCAACGTATGAAAGTCAGTAGCATTTCTATACACCAATAACATTCAAACTGAGAAACAAATCAAGAATGCAAGCCCATTTACAACAGCCAGACACACAAAAATAAAATACCTAGAACACATCTAACCAAGGAAGTTAAAGATCTTTACAAGGAGAACTACAAAACGCTGCTGAAAGAAATCACAATGACATAAACAAATGGAAAAACATGCCATGCTCATAGACTGGAAGAATCAATATCGTTAAAATGGCCATACTGCCCAAAGCAATTTACAGATTCAACACTGTTCTTATCAAATTAGCAATGTCATTTTTCACAGAATTAGAAAAAATATTCTAAATTCATATGGAACAACAACAAAAAAGAGCCCAAATAGCCAAAGCAATCCCAGTCAAAAGGAACAAAGCTGGAGATATCACATTACCCAACTTCAAACCATAAGGCTACAATAACCAAAACAGGATGGTACTGGTACGAAGAGACAAATAGACCAATGGAACAAAAGAGAGAACCCAGAAATAAAACCACACACCTACAACTATCTGATCTTTGACAAAGTTAAAAATAAGCAGTGGGGAAAGGACTCCCTATTCAATAAATGGTGCTGGGATAATTAGCTAGCCATATGCCAAAGAAATTGGACCTTATCTTTCACCATATACAAAAATTAACTCAAGCTGGATTAAAGATTTAAATGTAAGACCTCAAACTATAAATATACTAGAAGAAAATCTAGGAAATACCTTCCGGACATCAGCCTTGGCAAAGAATGTATGGCTAAGTCCTCAAAAGCAACTACAACAAAACCAAAAATTGACAAGTGGGACCTAATAAGAGCGTCCGCACAGCAAAAGAAACCATCAACAGAGTAAATAGACACTCTAAAAAATGGGAGAAAAATATTCACAAACTGTGCATCCAACAAAGGTCTAATATATAAGGAACTTAAACAATTCAACAAGTGAAAAAACAACCCCATTAAAAGGCGGATAAAAGGCCAGGCACAATGGCTCACGTCTGTAATCCCAGCACTTTTGGGAGGTTGAAGTGGGCAGATTGCTTGAGACCAGGAGTTCAAGACTAGCCTGGGCAACATGGTGAAACCCTGTCTCTACCAAACCAAACAAAAAAAATTAGTCAGGCATGGTGGCACCCGCCTGTAGTCCCAGCTACTTGAGGGGCTGAGGCAGGAGGATCACTTGAGCCTGGGAGCTCAAGGCTGCAGTGAGCTGAGACTGACTGTACAACTGCACTCCAGCCTGGGCAACAGAGTGAGTACCTGTATCAAAAATAATAATAATAATAAAAAAGTGGGCAAAGGACATGGACACTTCTTAAAAGAAGTCATATACAAGTGGCCAACAGACATATGAAAAAAATGCTCAACAAAACTAATTGTCAGAGAAATGCAAATCAAAACCACAATGAGATACCATCTCACTCCAGTTAGAATGGCTATTACTAAAAAGTCAAAAAGTAACAGATGCTGGCGAGACTGCAGAGAAAAAGGAACTTATACACTGTTGATGGGAATGTAAATCAGTTCAGCCACTGTGGAAAGTGGTTTGGAGAGTTCTCAAAGAACGTGAAACCAAACTACTATTCGACCCAGCAATTCCACTACTGGGTATATGACCCAAAGGAAAATAAATTATTCTACCATAAAGACACATGCACTCATATGTTCATCACAGCACTATTCACAATAGCAAAGACATGGTATCAACCTAGGAGGACTGGATAAAGAAAATATGGTACGTATATACCACGGAATACTATGTAGCCATAAAAAAAGAATGAAATCAAGTTCTTTGCAGCAACATGGACGCAGCTGGAGGCTATTATCCTAAGTGAATTAATACAGAAAACCAAATACCGCATGTTGTCGTCTATAAGCAGGAGCTAAACACTGGGTACACACAGACATAAAGATGGGGACTACTAGATGGGGAGAGAGGGAAGGGGAAGGGCTGAAACACTACCTATCAGGTACTATGCTCACTGCCTGGGTGACAGGACCATTTGTACCCTAAACCTCGATGTCATGCAACATACTCACGTGACAGACCTGCACATGTACCTTCTCAATCTAAAATAAAAGCTGAAATTATATTTTTAAATGAAAAAATAAAATTGGTAGTTTCTAGGTTGTTTCTTAGGTGACCCACCTAAGCTTAAATTTCAGTGGGTAACAAGATGATTTGTGCCTTAAAAAAAATCCTTGGCCGGGCGCGGTGGCTCAAGCCTGTAATCCCAGCACTTTGGGAGGCCAAGACGGGCGGATCACGAGGTCAGGAGATCGAGACCATCCTGGCTAACATGGTGAAACCCCGTCTCTACTAAAAATACAAAAAAACTAGCCAGGCGAGGTGGCGGGCGCCTGTAGTCCCAGCTACTCCGGAGGCTGAGGCAGGAGAATGGCGGGAACCCGGGAGGCGGAGCTTGCAGTGAGCTGAGATCCGGCCACTGCACTCAAATCCTTAAATGTATATGTAGTACAGATGTAGCTCACCTGGTCTTTGAGATGAAGGGGAGAAAATGGGAAGAGGTTGGGAACCGCAGGCTATGGACATCTCAATAGGCTTCTGATGTCAGCTAGTGAGGTGGGTCTATAGGCTCAGAAGAAAGGCCTCTATAGGGGTAAGGGACAATGTCAGGCTGGGGTCCTGGTAAGAGCTGGGCTTTCCTCTTCATTTAAAAATGACCAGCCATCTCCTCCCACTACCCATACAGAAACATCCTCACAAAAGAAGCCTACAGAAAGGCAACTAGGTAACTAACTAGACCTATAAAAAGCCCAACTCTAGGAAAACACAGAAATATAACCAGTTAAATGCAGAATTTTAAATAAGAGCCTTTATTTCCTCCAGCCAATAAAGGCTTCCTAAGTCCCTTACATATGGGTCTCAATGCCTCCAACAAATACCTAGGTAGAAACAACTCCGACTTTTCCTCCTATCAACCTCTCCTGATCTCATGGGCTAATTTAAAAAGTACAGATAATGTGGAATATTACTGTAGGACTGAAAATGTTTAACATATGTTAATAGACTAGGATTATAATCAGTTAACTCTCATCTTCTAATTTTCTCACATCTAAGATACTTATTCAAAGAGTAAAGTTTGAATCCTAGCTACCCTTTCCACACAGTTCAGATCACTGACACACTAACCCAATTCACTCAACATTATTGTAAACCAGGAGTTAGCGAACTTTTTCTGTAAAGGGCTAAACAGTAAATATTTTTTGCTTTGCAGGCTATTTGGTCTGTGTCCTAACCAATTCTGCCATTGTAGTGTAAAAGAAACTATGGGCAATATGTAAACAAACGGATGTGGTTGGGTTCCAATAAAATTTCACTTATGGACACTGAAATTTGAATTTCACATACTTTGTACATGTCATGAAATATTCTGAGTTTTTCCCCAACCATTTAAAAATGAAAAGCCCATTCTTAGCTTATGGACTGTACAAAAACAGGTAGCAGACTAGATTTGGGCTGGCAGACCACAGGGTGCCAATCGTGCTCTTAACTGAGACTTGATACCTCACTGAAGAAACTGAAAATTTCAGACTTTCCCTGATAAAAAGTAGGTATTTCAAACCAGTGTCTCACATAAACCTATGTGAAAGTTTCAGCTTGAGGGAGGGGAAAATTCTATAAGTACACAGCAATACATTACTGTGGAAATAGTACCTGAAAATAAGACCTGCAACTTACTAGGTATGTAAAGCTACAAAACTCACTTATTTTTTCTGGGGCTCAATTCCTTCCATTCTAGTCCATTTCTAACAATCTTCCACATCATTGAAAGGGAGCAGGAGTTACAACTAGAATTTACTAACGTTAAATTCTGTCTGGGATGTATAGCAAATACTTATACATTTCACTGTGCAATTCCCTATGATGCAAAGCCACTTTCAAAAGAAGTCTTTTATCACTATTATTCCAGTCTATTATAAAAGCTAGAGCTGACTTATACTTTCAATAGCCTGAGCAGTGAAAAAATCCCAACAGGAAAACAAAACAAACAAAAAAAACCCAAATTAACCCACATCCAGGTATACCTAAATCAAACTGCTGAAAGTAATACAAAGAAAAAAATCTTGAAAATAGCAGCTATTACATTACCTTATGGGGGTATAACATTTCTTTTTTTTTTTTTTTTTTTTTTGAGGCGGAGTCTCGCTCTGTCGCCCAGGCTGGAGTGCAGTGGCGCAATCTCGGCTCACTGCAAGCTCCACCTCCCGGGTTCACACCATTCTCCTGCCTCAGCCTCCCAAGTAGCTGGGACTACAGGCGCCCGCCACCTCGCCCGGCTAGTTTTTTGTATTTTTAGTAGAGACGGGGTTTCACCATGTTAGCCAGGATGGTCTCGATCTCCTGACCTCGTGATCCGCCCGTCTCGGCCTCCCAAAGTGCTGGGATTACAGGCTTGAGCCACCGCGCCCGGCCGGGGGTATAACATTTCGAATGACAGTGGATTTTTAATCAGAAACCATGGAGGCCAGGCTGGGTGTGGTGGCTCATGCCTGTAACCCCAGTACTTTGGGAGGCCAAGGTGGGTGGATCATTTGAGGTCAGGAGTTTGAAAGCAGCCTGGCAAACATGGTGAAACCCCATCTCTACTAAAAATACAAAAAATTAGCTGGGCATGGTGGCACGTGCCTGTAGTCCCAGTTACTCAGGAGGCTGAGACAGGAGAATCACTTGAACCAGGGAGGCGGAAGATGCAGTGAGCTGAGATCATGCTACTGCACACCAGCCTGGGCAAGAGAGCGAGACTCCGTCTCAAAAAGAAACCATGGAGGTCAGAAGGAAGTGGCACAACATGTTTGAAGGGCTGGGGAAAAAAATGTCAACACAGAATTCTACACTCAGCAAAAATGTCCTTCAGAAATGAGAATTTATAGCCAGCAGACTTGCTCTAAACGAACTGCTAGAGGATGTTCTTCAGACAATTGGTAAATGATACCAGAAGGAAACTTAGAACACTAGGAATGAAAAGAAGAGCAACATAAATGGTGAGTATTTGGATAAATACAATATACTATCCTTCTCTTGAGTTCTTTAAAATATGTTTGGTGGCTAACAGCAAAAATAACAATGTGTGAAGGAATTTTCAACAGGCATAGGTGTAATATATAAGACAACTATGACATAAAGAAAGGAGGGTAAAGGGACCTATAGGGTGGTAAGGTTTCTGCATTCCTCTTGAAGTGGTAAAGTACTGACTCTAAGTAGACTGTATAAAACTATGTATATTATAATCCCTAGAACAACCACAAAAAACAAAGAGATAACTAAAAAAATCACAGTAGGTAAATAAAAATGTAGTAGCACTAAAAATGTTCACATAACCAAAAGAAGACAGGAAAATGGGAAAAAAGAGGAAATAAAAAGAGGTATCAAAAATAAAAAATAAAATGATAGATGTAAAACAACCGTATCAATAATTACATTAAATGTAATGGTCTAAACATTACAATTTAAAGACAGATTGTCAGAATGGATTTTTAAAACATGACCCAACTACACACTATCTATAAGAAAATAACTTCAAATACAATGATATAAGTAAGTGAAAAGCAAAAGGATGGGAAAAAGATATGTGATGCAAACACTGATCAAAAGGAACAATTTGTTATGTGTTTGTTTGTTTGTTTATTTATTTGACATGCAGTTTTGCTCATCGCCCAGGAGGGAGTGCAGTGGCATGATCTCAGCTCACTGCAACTTCCACCTCCTGGGTTCAAATGATTCTCCTGCCTCAGCTCCCAAATAGCTGGAATTGTGGTGCCCACCACCACGCCCGGCTACTTTTTGTATTTTTAGTAGAGATGGGGTTTCACCATGTTGGTCAGGCTGCTCTCAAACTCCTGACCTCAGGTGATCCGCCCGCCTCGGCCTCCCAAAGTGCTGGGATTACAAGCGTGAGCCACCACGCCTGGCCAAAAGGAGTAATTTAGAGCAAAGAAAATTACCAAGATATAAGAGGGATGCAGAGGGACATGACATAATGTTAAAAGGGTTAACATACCCAAAAGACTTAACAATCCTGAAAGTGTAAACACTTACAATAGTGTTTCAAAATATGTGAAGCAAAAACTCTAAGATCTAAAATAATAGAAAAATCCAATCACATGGAGGCTTAAACACTCTAATTAATATACAGAACTAATAGACAGAAAATCAGCAAAAATATACAAGAACTGAACACCGGCCAGGCGCGGTGGCTCAAGCCTGTAATCCCAGCACTTTGGGAGGCCGAGACGGGTGGATCATGAGGTCAGGAGATCGAGACCATCCTGGCTAACACGGTGAAACCCCGTCTCTACTAAAAAATACAAAAAACTAGCCGGGCGAGGTGGCGGGTGCCTGTAGTCCCAGCTACTCGGGAGGCTGAGGCAGGAGAATGGCGTAAACCCGGGAGGCGGAGCTTGCAGTGAGCTGCGATCCGGCCACTGCACTCCAGCCTGGGCGACAGAGCGAGACTCCGTCTCAAAAAAAAAAAAAAAAAAAAAAAAAAAGAACTGAACACCATCATCAGCCGTCGTTAATATGTGTTCTTTCAACAAGATAGACCATATCCCAGATCATAAAACAAACTTTCCAAAATATAAAATATGGAAATCATAAAGAGCATGTTCCCTGACCATAAAGAATTAAAATAAGAATCGACAACAACAAGAGGAATCTCCAAACACTTGGATATTAGACAGCATATATTTAAATAATCCATGAATCAAAGAGAAACTTTCAAGATAAATTAGAAAATATTTTGAACTCAAAAAAAAAAAAAACCAAAAGTACAACGCATTTTGTGGACTACAGTTGAAACAGCGCTTAGAGAGAAATTTATAGGATTAAATTCTCTTTTAGGAGGAAAAAAGGTCTTAAAAAAACAATCTACACTTCTACCTTAGGGAACTATAAAAAGAAGAGCAAAATAAATCCAAAGCAAGATGATTAGGAAATAGTCAAGATAAAGGACTAAACAGATAAAAAAAACAGAGAAAAATCAATGAAGCCAAAAGTTGGCTCTTTGGAAAGATCAACAAATTTGATAAACCTCTAGCACAACTGAAAAGCAAAAAAGAACACTCAAATTACTAACATCAAGAATGAAAGAGGGGATATCACTACAGGTCCTGCAGATATTAAAAGGATAATAAATGGACACTATGAACAAGTCTACACACAGACAACTTAAATGAAATGGAACAATCCCCTGTAAATAACAAACTACTAAAACTCATTGAAAATGAAATAAATAACCTGAATACTCCATAACTACTAAGGAAACTGAATTCAAAGTTTAAAACCTTTTAAAAAAGAAATGCTCAGACCCAGATGGTTTTACTGGCAAATTCCAACAAACATTAAAAAAAAAAAAAAAAAAATCTACAAGATCTCTTTCAGAATACGGGAAAGGAGGGAAGCTTTCCCAACTCATTTTATGAAACCTTGATACCAAACACAGACAATATGTACAAAAAGAGAAAACTACAGACCAATATGCCTCATGAACATAGAAACAAACACCTCCAACAAAATATTAGCAAATCTAACAGCAACATGTAAAAATAATAATACCCCTCAACCAAGTGGGGTTTATCCTAGGAATGTAAGGCAGGTTGGGTTCAGTGTTCAAAATTCAATGTATTCTTGGGAGGCTGAGGTGGGCGGATCACCTGAGATCAGGAGTTCAAGACCAGCTTAGCCAACATGGCAAAACCCCGCCTCTACTAAAAATACAAAAATTAGCTGGGTATGGTAGCACGCGTCTGTCCCAGTTACTCAGGAGGCTGAGGCAGGAGAATTGCTTGAACCCAGGAAGCAGAGGTTGCAGTGAGCCAAGATCGTGCCACTGCACTCCAGCCTGGGTGACAGAATGAGACTCCATCTCAAAAAAAAAAAAAATATATATATAATACACACACACACACACACACACTCAACCACGTTAAGTCTAAAAAAAGAAAAATCAGCCAGGCGTGGTGGCTCATGCCTGTAATCTCAGGAGGTCAAGGCTTTAGCCCAGGAGATCAAGACTGCAGTGAGCTGTGTCCACACCACTGTACTCCAGCCTGGGTGACAGACGGAAACCTTGTCTCAAAAAAAAAAAAAAAAAGGGAGACTAAAGTTGAAACAAGAAAAAGATGCCCTTTCTCACAACTTCTATTCAACATCATACTGGAAGTATCAGCCTGTACAATAAGGAAACAGTCCCCAACCTTTTTGGCACCAGGGACAGGTTTCAATTTTCCACAGATGGGGGAAGGGAGGATGATTTTCCAGATGAAACTATCTGTTCCATCTCAGATCATCAGGTATTAGATTCTCATAAGGAGTGTGCAACCTAGATCCCTCACATTAGCGGTTCACAATAGGGTTTGTTCTCCTATGAGAATCTAATGCAACTACTGATTTGATAGGAGGTGGAGCTCAGGCAGTAATGTTGGCTTGCCCACTGTTCACCTCCTCCTGTGCAGCCTGGTTACTAACAGGCCAAAGACTGGTAAGAGTCCACAGCCCATTTTTTGTAGATAGAGACAAGTGGCTTCTAAAATTTATAAAGAACAGCAAAAGAACTAGAATAGCTAAAAACACTTTTTAAAAAGAAGAATAACTTCCAACACTATGTTGAATAGGAGTGGTGAGAGAGGGCATCCCTGTCTTGTGCCAGTTTTCAAAGGAATTTTTCCAGTTTTTGCCCATTCAGTATAATATTAGCTGTGGGTTTGTCGTAAATAGCTCTTATTATTTTGAGGTACGTTCCATCAATACCGAATTTATTGAGCGTTTTTAGCATAAAGGGCTGTTGAATTTTGTCAAAAGCCTTTTCTGCATCTATTGAGATAATCATGTGGTTCTTGTCTTTGGTTCTGTTTATATGCTGGATTACGTTTATTGATTTGCGAATGTTGAACCAGCCTTGCATCCCAGGGATGAAGCCCACTTGATCATGGTGGATAAGCTTTTTGATGTGCTGCTGAATCCGGTTTGCCAGTATTTTATTGAGAATTTTTGCATCGATGTTCATCAGGGATATTGGTCTAAAATTCTCTTTTTTTGTTGTGTCTCTGCCAGGCTTTGGTATCAGGATGATGTTGGCCTCATAAAATGAGTTAGGGAGGATTCCCTCTTTTTCTATTGATTGGAATAGTTTCAGAAGGAATGGTACCAGCTCCTCCTTGTACCTCTGGTAGAATTCAGCTGTGAATCCACCTGGTCCTGGACTTTTTTTCGTGGGTAGGCTATTAATTGTTGCCTCAATTTCAGAGCCTGTTATTGGTCTATTCAGGGATTCAACTTCTTCCTGGTTCAGTCTTGGGAGAGTGTAAGTGTCCAGGAAATTATCCATTTCTTCTAGATTTTCTAGTTGATTTGCGTAGAGGCATTTATAGTATTCTCTGATGGTTGTTTGTATTTCTGTGGGGTCGGTGGTGATATCCCCTTTATCATTTTTTATTGCGTCTATTTGATTCCTCTCTCTTTTCTTCTTTATTAGTCTTGCTAGCGGTCTGTCAATTTTGTTGATCTTTTCAAAAAACCAAATCAAAACCACAATGAGATACCATCTCACACCAGTTAGAATGGCAATCATTAAGAAGTCAGGAAACAATAGATGTTGGAGAGGATGTGGAGAAATAGGAACACTTTTACACTGTTGGTGGGACTGTAAACTAGTTCAACCATTATGGAAAACAGTATGGCGATTCCTCAAGGATCTAGAACTAGATGTACCATATGACCCAGCCATCCCACTACTGGGTATATACCCAAAGGATTATAAATTACTCTACTACAAAGACACATGCACACGTATGTTTATTGCGGCACTATTCACAATAGCAAAGACTTGGAATCAACCCAAATGTCCATCTGTGACAGACTGGATTAAGAAAATGTGGCACATATACACCATGGAATACTATGCAGCCATAAAAAGGATGAGTTTGCGTCCTTTGTAGGGACATGGATGCAGCTGGAAACCATCATTCTTAGCAAACTATCACAAGAAGAGAAAACCAAACACCGCATGTTCTCACTCATAGGTGGGAACTGAACAATGAGATCACTTGGACTCGGGAAGGGGAACATCACACACTGGGGCCTATCATGGGGAGGGGGGAGGAGGGAGGGATTGCATTGGGGAGTTATACATGATATAAACGTTATGCACATGTACCCTAGAACTTAAAGTATAATAAAAAATAAAAAAATAAAAAATAAAAAAAAAGAAGAATAAAATCAGAGGAATCATAATAATTGAATTTAAAACTTACTATAAAGCTATAGTAATCAAGACAGTGGTATTGGCAAAGTGATTAAAAACAGACCAACAAGCTGGGCACGGTGGCTTATGCCTGTAATCCCAGCACTTTGGGAGGCTGAAGCAGGTGAATCACTTGAGGTCAGGAGTTTGAGACCAGCCTGGCCAACATGGCGAAATCCTGTATCTACTAAAAATACAAAAATTAGCTGGGCATGGTGATGGGCACCTGTAATCCCAGCTACTCGGGAGGCTGAGGCATGAGAATGGCTTGAACCCGGGAGGTGGAGGTTGCAGTGTGCTGAGATCACACCACTGTGCACTCCAGCCTGGGAGCCAGAGTCAGACTCTGAGAATAGACCAACAGAACAAAAAGAGAGACCAGAAACTGACCCACATAAATATAGGCAACGGATTTTCAACAAAGATGCAAAAGTAAATTAAAGACATCCATATACACAAAAATAGAGCTTCACCTAAACCTCACTTCACTTACAAAGATCAACTCAAAATAGACATAAATGTAAAATTATAAAACTTTTATAAGCAAGTTTTTCTTATAAACATAGAAGGCGGCCAGGCACGGTGGCTCAGGCCTGTAATCTCAGCACTTTGGGAGGCTGAGGCAGGTGGATCACTTGAGATCAGAAGTTTGAGACCAGCCTGGCCAACATGGTAAAACCCCACATCTACTAAAAATACAAAATAAAAAAAAAATTAATCCAGGCATAGTGGTGTGTGTCTGTAGTCCCAGCTACTTGGGAGGCTGAGGCATGAGAATCACTTGAATCTGGGAGGCAGAGGTTGCAGTGAGCCAAGATTGAGCCACTGCACTCCAGCTTGTGTGACAGAGCCGAGACTCTGTCTTAAAAAAAAAAAAAATGAAAATCTTGCTTAGTGAATGATACCATTAAGACAATGAAAAGCCAAGCTACATACAGAAAATATTTGCTGATAAATCAAATAACCAAAGGATTTTTACCCAGACTATTAGGGAAAAAACCTCAAAAACAACAGTAAGAAACAACCCAACTTAAAGAAGCAAAATATTTGAACAAATACTTCTCTGAACAAATACTTGGGCAAAATACTTCTCTCTGATGGGTTTGACAAAAGTCATCAATTTGAAATTAGCCCAGCACTTTTTTTTTTTTAAGGATGGGAACAACGCTGCTTCCAGCTTTCTACATCCTGGGGCAGAAGCTGGCTGAGCTAATTATTTTTTCTGAAACACTTTATTGTGAAATATTAAATAGTGGATTTTTTGTTTTTAAATAATCACCAGGAAAAATGGGTTGAAATGTTTTCTTCCACTCCTGTTCTCAATCCACTCTACTTCATCCTCCCTGGTATTTTAAATTTGGTTCAGACTTCCTCTGCAGACTTCCCTATACTGCATACGAAGTTGGCACTTTGATCCTTTTGTATGAATGGGAATTATACCTGGATTACTTCTCAGTTTGAATTTTTATTGTAAGATGTTTCATGCTTCTTTCAATAAAGTTGTCAAGCTGACTCAGAATACTTATAAATACCAGAATTAGTGAACCATGTTTTTTTTTTTTTTTTTTTGAGACGGAGTCTCGCTCTGTCGCCCAGGCTGGAGTGCAGTGGCCGGATCTCAGCTCACTGCAAGCTCCGCCTCCCGGGTTTACGCCATTCTCCTGCCTCAGCCTCCCGAGTAGCTGGGACTATAGGCGGCCGCCACCTCGCCCGGCTAATTTTTTGTATTTTTTAGTAGAGACAGGGTTTCACTGTGTTAGCCAGGATGGTCTCGATCTCCTGACCTCATGATCCGCCCGTCTCGGCCTCCCAAAGTGCTGGGATTACAGGCTTGAGCCACCACGCCCGGCCGTGAACCATGTTTTAACCTGTTCTTCTTGGTTCTCTGTACATTTCAGATTTGTGTGTATTTAATATTCAGTGGTCTTGTACTGTATATAACTAAGCTTTTGTTAATGTGAAGGAGTTCCACTCTTTTGCATGACTCCATTTTTAGTTCTTTGGGTAATGACAAGGCAGACTGCAACCCTCCGTTTGGGCTCTGCTCTCCATTTTTATTCTGGACAACCGCAATTCAGTGATTGACATTAAGAACTAGTGGAGCTACTTTTTGACAAAGGGGAGCGGGAACATGGGGATGTGCAGGGCCAAGCACAGTGTCCATAACACAGTGGCCATTAGCTGAATTTGTTGATTTGATTATGCTGTTCAGTAGTATGAAAAGTATTGAAATCTGTTAGAGAAAAAAAGGATATACATGAGCTACAGTATATCTTGTCAAAACTATTAGATTTTTGAGGCAGCTGATAGTTTATCAATTTTTATTGCTACGACATAGTTATTTTATGGCCATTACTAGGAAAGGCAGATTATAGAAATAGTGTTTAACAAGAAAGACGCTGTGTGAGTCTGCTTACCATGGATCTCCTAAAACAAAGGCTCTTAATGTCATCCTCTCAGCTTGGAACAGTAACATGATAGGAAGGAACATTAGTTTCCCATTTTGTGAGAGAAATCCCAGAAAGTCTTTCTGCAATGTTCTTGAGTACCCGCAGAGGTATCCAAAATTATTCCTGTGAAGACCTCTTCAGGTACTAGCATGATCACAAAGGTATTTCAAGGTGCTGGTACAGCATCAAAACCAACAGTCAGTAATGGATTTCAGGGACTCTGTACAGGATGGGTCATGACCCACAGGCAATGTTGTAGAATGTTTGGGCATCGAAATATAATTTTCAAAATTAAAAACATGACTCATACAAATGTAGACTGAACACATGTCAAAGACATTTAACTTATTAGGGAACTAACAGGATTTAAAGCTTATTAAAAGAATATTTGAGAGACTTGGTATATATAGGCCTTGAAAGAATGCTCAAATAAAATTGCTAAATTAGACAGAAAAGTGGTTATGCCCTATAGGAAAGTTCATCTGTAGTCTTTAGGATAATTTCTTCTACCAAACAGAAAATTTTACATCTCTCCCAGGCAAAAATCTATAAGTTAACATGCTGCTTGAAAAGGTCTCAACTCTAATCATTAGTGAACAGTGAGCCAAACTAAGATGTAATCCCCTAGAGAACTAAATAATTATTGGGTAGGCCCGTCAGCCAATGCTCCAGTATGACACTGAAAGGATATTCAGACATTCTTTTGCTTTAAGTTTTAAGTAATGTCTATTAACAGGGGGCTAATTGTTTATTTTGTAACTAAGCCTTTGCAAGTAAAATTAAGGTACTAGGGGGCCACCTTTTAGAATAGTGTTGTAGTGCTTATGTATTTTTACTTTACACAGGCATTTCAAGACAGTCATTTATTTACTTTTTAAACAAATCACAGAATCTTAGAAGTTAGATCAGATCCAGCTATCTTCTAGTACAAGAATGCTTTATTTAGCAGCCTTGACAGGTGATCATGAAGCAGTGGTATACAAGGAAGAAGGAAACTAACATTGAGTGCCTATTATATGCAAGTTTATTTCAAAGTTTATTTCAAACTTCTTTTCACATAGTAACATGTTACCTATATATTGAGCCACATTTATCAAATAAATGGATTTCTTCAGCATAATTGCTTTGATTACAAAATCTTTAATTTAAAAAATTTATATAGGCTGGGCATGGTGGTTCATGCCTGTAATCCCAGCATTTTGGGAGGCCGAGGCAGGTGGATCACCTGAGGTCAGGAGTTCAAGACCAGCCTGGCCAACATAGTGAAACCCCATCTCTACTAAAAATAGAAAAAATTAGCTAGGCATGGTGGCAGACACCTGTAATCCCAGCTACTCAGGAGGCTGAGGCAGGAGAATCGCTTGAATCCAGGAGGCGGAGGTTGCAGTGAGCTGAGATCGCACCATTGCATTCTAGCCTGGGCAACAAGAGTGAGACTCTGTCTCCAAAAAAAAAAGAAAGAAAGAAAGAAAAAAACTTATATATACTGTAATTTATCCTTTTTAATGTTCAGTTAAAGTTTTGAGAAAAGTATACTATTGTAATTACTATCACAAACAATATATTAAAAAGTTCCATGCATAATTGTTTTTAAAATGTCAATTAATCAACAGGTGTTTACTGACTACTGATGTGTCTAGTAGTCACTGGTTAGTCTTTAAGTGGAGATATGCCAGGGAATGAGAAAAGGCATAAGAAAAAGGTATTGGCTGGGCGCGGTGGCTCAAGCCTGTAATCCCAGCACTTTGGGAGACCGAGATGGGCGGATCACGAGGTCAGGAGATCGAGACCATACTGGCTAACATGGTGAAACCCCGTCTCTACTAAAAAATACAAAAAACTAGCCAGGTGAGGTGGCGGGCGCCTGTAGTCCCAGCTACTTGGCAGGCTGAGGCAGGAGAATGGCGTAAACCCGGGAGGCGGAGCTTGCAGTGAGCTGAGATCCCGCCACTGCACTCCAGCCTGGGCAACAGAGCGAGACTCTGTCTCAAAAAAAGAAAAAAGAAAAAGGTATTATGCCTGCCTCCAAAGAATTCCCCCAGTTTAATCATTAAAGGCATGGTTTTACACATGAACCAAGCACGAGATGCAAGAAAACACAGGCAATCCACTAGGTAATCATCTGTGTGAGATGTGGGCTCTAGTCTTGACATTACCATCATGTGACTTTGAATAAGTCATTTATTATTATTTCTTATCTGGGCCTTCCTTTCCTCATTCATAACTAGAAGGGGCTGTCTCAATTTCTAAGGTTCCTCCTAACTATAAGCACATATGATTCAGGTAGTGAGGGTTCAGGGTATGGATGGAGGGCTGGGAAGTTGAGAAGAGCTTTATGGCACTGAGGTGGTCAATGGATTGATTTCACAGGGTTAGAGAATGAGGGTAAGTAGGAGGGATGCAACATAGAGCTGAGGTGGGGTGTAATGAACTGTCTGTCATAGGGCTGTGATGGGGGCAAATGGATGGATGCTGGTGCAGTGGAGCAAAGAAGAACTACAAGGTGCTATCTGGAAGAATGTGTTGAAGTCAAGCTTTGAAATTTTGTGAGAGCCAAGAAGACTGGGAAGTTTGGTTGTCTATTAAGCAAAGAAAGGAGTGACACCACAATGACAGTAATCCACAACAGTCTTTTACTGAAAACCTGCCATGGTCATGCCCTCTAAGCTCTGGGGATATAGCAGTATAAACCCTGCCCTTTCAGTTATTTATTGCTATGTAATTCACCCCAAAACTTAGTAGCTTAAAATAATAACCATTTTTATTAGCTCACAATTCTGTGGATGAGCAATTTGGGCTAGAATCAGCTAGGTGGTTGTTCTGCTGGTCTTTTCTGTGGTCCCTCAGATGGTGACAGTCATCTGCCAATGTAACTGGGGCTGAATGTTCTAAGATGGCTTCACTCACATATCTGATGGCTGGTTGATGACTGGCTCTCTCTCTCCCTCTCCACACCATCTCTCTTCCTCCAGCAGGTTAGCTGGGGCTTCCTCACATGACTGCCTCAGAATGGAGAGTAAGAAGGAAGCTACAAGACTTCTTGAGACCTAGGCTCATAAGTCATTTGGAGTTACCTGTGCCATGTTTTACTGACCAAAGCAAGTCACAAGGATAGCCCAGATTCAAGGAGTAGAGAAACAGACTCTACCTCTTGTTGGGAGGATCTGCAAACTCACACTCTACGTGTACATACAGAGATGAAAGGACATTGTAGCCATTAAGTATTCTACCACACTATCCCATCTGGGTAAATGAGTGTTGAACACATTTAGTCTTGTGGGGCTTCAGAGGTGGAAGAAACCACTGTAGTGAAAAGATGAGCTTTTCACTGGGTCCTGAAGAACACACAGGATGGAACAAACCCAGAGCAATGTGGAGAACACTCCAGGCAGAGGCAGACGGTCAGAATGACTCATGGTATGTTTAGACTCCAGTGAATACATGCTTGGATAGAGTGGCTAGAGAAAAGTATTTGAGAGGAGTCAAGGGTAGTGGGAAAGATTATGATTGGGTATGGGGGACCCTGAATGTCAGGTTCTAGGGAGTACACACACTACTTACTGTGCAGCGCACAGCCAGAGGTCAGTGGTAGCCTAGTGGTGCGGGTGGGAAACAAGGGTATAGTGAAGAAGCCTTTTGAGTCTGCATCTTTATGGACAGCAGTCCAGAAGGAAGTTGAGTCAGACTTGGAATATGGTGGCACAGAGATTATGGGAAGAAGGAAGTCTAGAGACAGTTACCCTAAAGGCAAGTGTCTACATGGATTACCCTTAAGAGGCTAAAGGGGCATAATGGAGCTCTTTCAAATAAGTTTATTTAGAAGTTTAAAAAAGCTTCTTCTTGCCTGTAATCCCAGCACTTTGGGAGGCCGAGACGGGCGGATCGCGAGGTCAGGAGATCGAGACCATCCTGGCTAACACTGTGAAACCCCGTCTCTACTAAAAAATACAAAAAACTAGCCAGGCGAGGTGGCGGGCGCCTGTAGTCCCAGCTACTCGGGAGGCTGAGGCAGGAGAATGGCGGTAAAACCCGGGAGGCGGAGCTTGCAGTGAGCTGAGATCCGGCCACTGTACTCCAGCCTGGGCGACAGAGCGAGACTCCGTCTCAAAAAAAAAAAAAAAAAAAAAAAAAAAGCTTCTTCTTGCATCTTAACTTTTCTAATCCATACTACCAACTAAAGAAAGAAAAAAAGTTTCTTCTGGATTTATGTTAGTTATTCTAGAGAGAGCTAAATTTAGGCTCATCACACACAGATACACAAACACCTCTCCTGCATAAGTTTCATGTGAGACAGTAGGATACAGCTGTTTCTAGTCAGAGTTTTGTCTATATTTGAAAAGACAACATTCCTGGTGTTAACACTGTAAGTGGGCAAGGAATCATGAGGAAGGCTAGAAACCAAAATGGAGCCAGGGAAAAGCTGTCTGCAGTCTATACTCTGAAGCCATACTTTACCCAGGCAGACTGTATAGCCACACTTTTCACAATGGTAGCATGGCAAAGCAGCAGTTTTGACAATCTGCAAAATGTGTATTTCTTTTCCAAACTATTGTTTTCCACAGGAAGTATATGGCCATTAGATCATGCTACATGCAGCTGGGAAGGATGGCTCACACTTGTAATCTCAGCACTTTGGGAGGCTGAGGCAGGAGAATCACTTGAGGCCAGGAATTTAAAACCAGCCTGCACAATATAGTGAGACCCTGTCTTTACAAAAAACAAAACAAAACAAAATCCACCATTTAATTAGCTAGGCATGGTGGTGTGCACCTGTAGTCCTAGCTACTTAGGAGGCTGAGGTAGAACAATTGTTTGAGCCCAGGAGTTCAAGGTTACAGTGAGCTATCTATGATAGCACCACTGCACTCCAGCCTCGGTGACAGAGTGAAATCCTGTCTTTAAGAAAAAACAAAAAACACAAATAAGAACATGCTACATGTAATTTTTTTTTTACACAGAATGACAATTGATGTTTGGTTTGTTAATTGTATAGGAGGCAGTAAGCCCTCTTCAGGTATTTGTGGGAGATAAGATGCAGAGAACCTGAGGGTTTTCTATCCCTCTGTCTAGCTGTATACCTGCAAGTCACATGTATACAAACAGGTCACAGAGTAAGAAAGTATGGCATTAGTTGCCAAAGTGAATAGAAAAGACAGGACTTAATGAGGAAATATGTAGTAAGGGATGGCATCCAAAAGAGTAGAATTGAGGGTAGTGGAAAATCTCTCGCTGAGATAGAATTTACAGGAATTTGGAAGAATTGGCCAAGGCAGGATTGGCAGGGCAAAGAGAGAAGGATGTCCCAGCTGTGAGGAAAGGTTCCAGGTAAACATGAGTGTTGGACTGTCGATGGTACGGGGGAGGGAAGGCAGTGCAGAAACAGTCCAGAGATGACATCTCTAAGATTGTGAGCTCAAGACTTCTTGTTCCACTCAGTTCTCCTGAAATCCCAGGTAAAGAACTGCCACAGTTGATGGACTGTACCATGTGAAAATATTACAAAACGATGAACAGACAATAAAAGAACATTTAGGTTCCTTATTACAAATGCTGAATTTCATTCACTGCCTGGTGGGTGAATGGGTAGTATTCTGTGCATACCTCAGAGGATAGGGGAAAATTTTCCAGGGGAAAACATATCCTCTCTGCCTTTGGTGCCTGCTCAGACTGAGCCAGACCATACTATGTGGCAGTTATGCAAGAAAGGGTCTCCACTGCATTTTCTAATGGTATAGTGCTCTAGGGCAAAACTTGCTGAGTATTTCTGTAATTCTGACCTCAATGTGTTCCTCAAAACTGGGGAGATTAAGCCAGGTGTGGTGGCTCCCGCCTGTAATCCCAGCACTTTCTGAGGCCAAGGCAGGTGGATCTCCTGAGCTCAGGAGTTTGAGACCAGCCTGGGGAATATGGTGAAACCCCATCTCTACAAAAAAAAATACAAAAATTAGCTGGGCATGGTGGTGTGTGCCTGTAGTCTCGTCTACTTGGGAGGCTGAGGTAGGAGGACTGCTTGAGCCCAGAAGGTGGAGGTTCCAGTGAGCCAAGATCGTGCCACTGCACTCCAGCATGGGCAACAAAGTGAGACCTTGTCTCGAAAAAAAAAAAAAAAAGAGGGAGAGCTCCTGTAAAAAGATGTGTTTTAAGATAAAAATTGAGAAATCATAGATGGCTAACATCATGGGAGCTCCAAGAAATCAGGCCTTGTCAGCATCCTCAACAGGTAGCTTTCTTTAAAAAAGTATAAAAACAAAGTTTGGTGATTATACAAATTATCTACTCTGTGGGGAAGTACTCAGGTTTATGCAACTGAAGAGTGTCTAGCTTGAGACTTAGTATATAGCAAGCACTCAATAAGTGTTCACTGATTCTGAGCTACTTTTTTCAGCTTCTTACATGAAATATAGCAATGTATTCAATTTTTGGTGAACATGATTCTTCGATGTTGAGAGGGCAAGTCAAACCACCAAACTTGGGCATCTGGTCCAACCTTTGGACGTTATACAAGACTCTCATACACCTATGTTCCTAAACTTTTTCACCACTGAGGACTTCTGAAATTTTCCCCAGAGACAGCATATTTTGAAGGCTTGCCTACCAAACACACCACAATTACAGATTACTTAATTTCTCCATTTTAATTCATCAAAGATGAATGTTTCTCAAAAAAAAGGTTCTATTAAACATGAGATAATAATATATTCAGTATATCATACATTGCTCAGCATTTTATCCTTAATGTCATTTATTCCACACAACAATACCAGTGGTTATTAACTTCATTTTACAAATGAGGAAAGTGAGGCACAAAGAGGTTAAACTGACTCAAGGCTGCACAGCTAGTAAAAAGAAAAAGCAGGATTCAAACTTGGGTCTCTGCTGCTCCATCCATTCTAGCATTCAAACTCTAGCTAACTAGTTTTACCATGAATGGTAGTACAGTTCTAGCCAATCATACTCCCAAGTATTTATCCCAGAGAAATGCAAACTTATATGCCCACAAACACATGTACATGAATTTTTATAGTGGCTCTCCTCAATCACCAAAAACTGGAAACAACTAAAATGCCCTTCAATCGTGAATGATTAAACAAGCTGTGGTATATTTGGACAATGGAATATGACTCAGCAATAAAAAGGAACAAACCATTGATATACACAACTTGGATGAATCTCAAAAGCATTACCCTGAGAGAGGAAAATAAGACTCAAAAGATTACAGTTTGACTCCATTTATGTGATATTCTCAAAATAACAAAACTGTAGTGATAGAACACAGATCAGTGGCTGCCAGAGTTTAGGATGGAAAGAGAATATGACTAAAGAGTCAGCATAAAGGAATTTTTTGGGGTAATAGAACTGTTAGGCACCTTGATTGTGGTGGATTGTGGTGGTGGTTGCACTGATCTATATATGTGTTAAAAGTCCATAGAACCAGGCGTGGTGGCTCACGCTTGTAATCCCAGCACTTTGGGAGGATCACTTGAGCCCAGTTTCAAGACTAGCCTGGGCAATATAGTGAGACCTCGTCTCTAAAAAAAACTAAAAAATTAGCTGGGTGTGGTGATGCCTGCCTGTAGACCTAGCTACTCAGGAAGCTAAGGTAGGAGGACTGCTTGAGCCCAGGAGTTCAAGGCTACAGTAAGCGACAACTGTGACACTCCAGCTTGGGCAACAAAGCGACACCCTGTCTTAAAAAAAAAAAAAAAAAAAAAAAATTGGCCGGGCGTGGTGGCTCACGCCTGTAATCCCAGCACTTTGGGACGCTGAGGCGGGTGGATCACGAGGTCAGGAGATCGAGACCATCCTGGTTAACACAGTGAAACCCCGTCTCTACTAAAAAATACAAAAAATTAGCTGGGTGTGGTGGCAGGGGCCTGTAGTCCCAGCTACTCGGGAGGCTGAGGTAGGAGAATGGCATGAACCCAGGAGGCAGAGCTTGCAGTGAGCCAAGATCACGCCACTGCACTCCAGCCTGGGCGACAGAGCAAGACTCCGTTTCAAAAACAAAAACAAAAAAATCCACAGAACCATAAATAACCCCAAAGTCCAACCTACTGTATAATTTTTTTAAGTCAATAGGCCAGGTGCAGTGCCTCAGGCCTATAATCTCAGCACTTTGGGAAGCTGAGGCAGGAGGATCACTTGAGCCCAGGAGTTTAAAACCAGCCTGGGCAACACAGTAAAGTCCATCTCTTAAAAAAAAAAAAAAAAAAGAAATAAAATTAGCTGGGCGTGGTGGTGTACACCTGTAGTCCTAGCTGCTCAGGAAGCTGAGGTGGGAAAATTACTTGAGCCCAGGAGTTTGAGGCTGCAGTCAGCTATGATAGCGCCAGTGCACGCCAGCCTGGGTGATGGAGTAGGCACTGACTCTAAAAAAAAAAAAAAGTCAATAGATCTTTTTTTTTTTTTTTTTTTTTGGAGACAGAGTCTTGCTCTGTCGCCCAGGCTGGAGTGCAGTGGAGCTATCTTGGCTCACTGCAAGCTCTGCCTCCCAGGTTCACGCCATTCTTCTGCCTCAGCCTCCCAAGTAGCTGGGACTACAGGCACCCGCCACCACACCCGGCTAATTATTTCTGTTTTTTTAGTAGAGATGGGGTTTCACCGTGTTAGCCAGGATGGTCTCTATCTCCTGACCTTGCGATCCACCTGCCTCGGCCTCCCAAAGTGCTGGGATTACAGGCATGAGCCACCGCGTCCGGACAATAGGTCACCTTTTCAGTTACTACTAATTTCTGTGTTTCCCATTTACTATAACATTTCCACTGACCACTAACAACAGGATTTAAAAATTAAAATAGCTATACTATAAAGTGAAACAAAGAACCATTATCATGCCACACATCCCTACTGAATAATAGTCATCTCTTTAAATAAGCATTCCTCAAAAGTTAAATCAATTTGAGAACTTATTCCCTTAAAAATAAAAGTATTTTACTAAGTTATTAGATGGCATGATATTTCACATAGCAATTTGTATAGTAAAACAGAAATAGTAATCAAAATTAACCCTGGGAAGGAGAATGTGATAGGATGAGGATGTCAAGGACAACCGTGGCTCTTTCTACAATTTTTCAATTTTTGCTAGGATGCATTCATGTATCATTAGTATAAAAATAGAGTTCTTAAAAGAATTAAACCCTTCTAGATTGAAATGGAGATATTGTACAAGTTCCAATATCCTTCCCTCCATGGAGTTTCCACTGCCCTTGGGGACCCCTTGGTTATTCCACTTACCAAGTCAGGTTTGTATTCTACTCAATACCTAGCGCCTCACTCATAGCACAGTGGGCACTCAACAAATGTCTGCAGAAGCGAACGGCACCTGGCAATGTGGAGAACAAAAATGACAAAAACATGGTCACTAACAAAATCTATAATCTAAATAGAAAAAGTCATGCTCTAATTTTGAGTGATGCAAATTACTGAGTGCTAATGACATATTAAAAAAACTACAGGCATACATTGAATTTGGAAGAGAGCAAGACAAACATATAATGTTTAAGTGGGATAGAGGCTTTTTAAGCCTAAAACAGGGAGAAACCAAACTAGAATCAATTATTCCTGGCTCCCTAGCCATAAAACCATAAAATTCAAGAGAGTAAGAAAAATAAAAATAAAGGAAAACTAACCTGTACTGAGTTTCTATGTACCATGCACTGCATTAGACATTTATATAGATTAAACCTTTCAGGTTTCAGCTTGGATATAAAGCACTAGGATGCTATCATCTCCATTCTCACAACAAGAAAAATGCTAGACAAACTGAAAAGCAATTACTTTTCTTTGACATATGACAGAACTGAGGTCCTAGGACAAACCACTATCCCACAATTTCAATATATGGAAAGACACATACCCGCAGGGAGACACAGGATCCGAGCATATAAACTTGTAGGAAGACCAAACTAGAAGTTCTGACAAATTACCGGAGACCAGAGTATGAGCTGGCATGAGAGTGTGAAGCTTGTAAGAGGTTGCTACACTCGACAAGTTTTTCCTACAGGAATTCCACCAGGCTCTCACAGGGAATTTCAGGGAAAAATCTCAGAAAAAGCGCCCACTATGGTGATGGCTGGCTGGCTGAGGAAAACAGCACCCACTGCGAAACCTACCCAGATCCCTTTATCCCCAATACAGAACAAAAAGGCTTAGTCTTCAGGGGGAAGGACATGAAACCCATGGTTGGAGAACACTGGTGGATACTCACTGCAGCTAGGGTAAAGGAACATGGGAAAAAGAAAAAGAAGCTCCAGTCCAGGAGGAGGAAAAGGAAATCTTGCCAAGGACACACTCAAGACCCAGGCTCTAGTACCTGTCTCAGTAAGGTTTAATCAGATCATCAGAGAACTCCCTCCTCCCCTACTAACTACAACCTGGCAAACCAGCTCCATGGTTAAGAACAATAGACTACAACTGGGAGAGCTGTTAAAGATAGCTCTTGGGAAGCAGCACAGAGTAAAAACCCAAAGCAAAGCAAGAGTCAAAATGAATGTATCACTAGAGAAATCAGAAATCTCTGGTGCCTGGTGGAGCACAGTGGCTCACGCCTGTAATCTCAGCACTTTGGGAGGCCAAGGCAGGAGGATCGCTTGAACCTAGAAATTCAAGACCACACTGGGCAACATAGGGAAACTTCATCCCTACAAAAAAAACAAAAAAATTTAAAAATTAGCTGGGCATGGTAGCACGCACTGTGGTCCCAGCTACTCAGGAGGCTGAGGCTGGAGGACTGCTTGAGCCCAGAAGGTTGAGAGGTTGAGGCTGCAGTGAGCCATCATCGTGTCACTGTACTCCAGCTTGGGTGACAGAGCAAGACCCTGTCTCAAAAAACAAACAAACAAAAAAAAAAAAAAAAAAAAGAAAAGAAAAAAGAGAGAGAGAGAAAGAAAAGAAATCTCTGGTACCCATAGCAAAACAAAACCAACCTGATATCAAATAGGTCAACTCTTGCTGGGCGCGGTGGCTCACACTTGTAATCCCAGCACTTTGAGAGGTCAAGGCACTTGAACCCAGGAGTTCCAGACCTAGTCTGGACAACATGGTGAAACCCCGTCTCTACAAAAGATCTTAAAAATTAGCTGGACATGGTGGAGCACACCTATAGTCCCAACTACTTGGGAGCCTGAGATGGGAGGATCGCTCGAGCCCAGGAGGTCGAGGCTGCAGTGAGGTATGATCATGCCACTGCACTCCAGCCTGGGTGACAGAGCGAGACTCTGTCTCAAAAGCAAAAACACAAAAACAAAAAAACACAGGCCAACTCCTGACCAGATTAACACAAATCCCCATAAATATGATGTTCTCCAAACATATCAAATATTAATCTAAGCATCTCCTGCCCATGTTCAGCTTTTGGCATATTTAGGAGGCGAAACAAAAGGCAAGAAAACACTCCAAGTGACAAACGAATTATTATTATTATTATTATATTTTTGAGATGGAGTCTTGCTCTGCTGCCCAGGCTGGAGTGCTGTGGCCGGATCTCAGCTCACTGCAAGCTCCGCCTCCCGGGTTTACGCCATTCTCCTGCCTCAGCCTCCCGAGTAGCTGGGACTACAGGCGCCCGCCACCTTGCTCGGCTAATTTTTTTTATTTTTTTTAGTAGAGACGGGGTTTCACCGTGTTAGCCAGTATGGTCTCGATCTCCTGACCTCGTGATCCGCCCGTCTCGGCCTCCCAAAGTGCTGGGATTATAGGCTTGAGCCACCGCGCCCGGCCGACAAATGAATTATTAAATCCAGACTCAGTAAATGCAGATGTTGAGATTATCAGAAACAAAACTTAAAAGAACTATGATTAATATCTTAAAGACTCTAACATAAAAAATAGACAATATGCAAGACCAGACAAATAATTTCAGCAAAGAGATAGAAACTGTAAGAATGAATAAAAGGGAAATGCTAGAATAAAAAAAAAAAAAAAAACAGCAAGAAAAACAATGGGCTCAACAGTAGACTTGACACAGCCAAGGAAAGAATCAGTGAGCTTGAAGACCAAGCTTATTGATCAGTCAATAAAAATTAAAAAGAGACAAATTAATGAAAATATTGAAGAGCATTCAAGAACTGTGGGGTAATAACAAACAATATAATACACTTGTAATTGGAATCCCAGAAAGAGAAAAAGAAAAAGAACAGGATAGAAGAATTATTTGAAGAAACAATGGCTGAGAACTTTCCAAAATTAGTGACAGACAACAAACCATAGATATAATAAAGTTCAGAGAACACAAAGCAGGATAAAAATGAAAAAATTTTAAAAGCCACAGTTAGGCATATCATATTCAAGCTGCTGAAAACCAAAGACAAAAAGAAAACCTTCAAAGTAGTCAGAGGAAAAAATGACACATTAACTATGGAAGAACAAGGATAAGAATTACAGCAGCCTCAAACTAACGTGGGAACAGAGAGCCAAACACCACATGTTTTCACTCATGGGTGGGAGAGTTGAACAATGGGAACATATGGACACAGGGAGGGGAGCATCACACACTGGGATCTGTCGGGGGGGCTGTGGGACTGGGGGAGGGATAGAATTGGAAGAGGTGCCTGAAGTGGGTGATGGGTTGATGGGTGCAGCGGGCCACCATGGCACGTGTATACCTACGTGGCAGACTTGCACGTTCTGTGCATGTATCCCAGAACTTAAGGTATTAAAAAAAAAAAAAAAAAAAAAAAAAAGAATTACAGCAGCCTTCTCCTCAGAAACTATGTAAGCCAGGCAATGGTGGAGTACTATGTTGAAAGAGGAAAAAAACCTGTCAACCCACGAAAGTGTCCTTTCAAAAGTGAAGGAAAATGAAAATTTCTCAAACAACCAAAAACAGAGAATTTACTGCCAGCAGATCTGCCCTCAAAAGATAGGTTAAAGGGAATTCTTTAGGCAGAAAGACTGTGATCGAGGTAGGAAACCTGGATTACCATAAAGAAATTAAGAGTATTGGAAAAGGAATAAATGAAGGTAGAATATAATCTTATTAAACATTTGAAAAGCCAATTTCCCCAAACACCAGCTAGGGGCCAATCGTGCATATTGGCCTTCTAAAGATAGCAGCCTCAGGCCTGCTATGTTAACTCTTTTCTGCACAACACAGTATATTTTAAAAAAAATCCTACAACATCATACTTGATGGTGAGAGATGGAATGCTTTCCAAGATTGGAACAAGTTAAGTATGTCCTCTCTCACCACTACAATTCTGAAAAAGAAGAAGAAAGCCAGGCCAGGTGTGGCGGCTCGCACCTATAATTACAACACTTTGGGAGGCCAAAGCAAGAGGATCACTTGAGGCAGGAGTTCAAGACCAGCCCGGGAAACATAGCAAGACCTTATCTCTGCACAAAAAATATTTTAAAATAGCTGGGCATAGTGGCATGTGCCCATAGCCCCATCTACTCAAGAGGCTGAGACAAGAGGATCACTTCAGCCCAGGAGTTCAAGGCTGCAGTGAGCTATGATGGGGCCACTGCACTCTAGCCTAGGTAACAGAGCAAGACCCTGTCTCTTAAAAAGCAAAAAAGGCCGGAGGTAGTGGCTCATGCCTGTAATCTCAGCACTTTGGGAGGCCAAGGTGGGAGGACTGCTTAAGACCAGGAGTTTGAGACCAGCCTGGCCAATACAGTGAGACCCTGTTTCTATAAAAAAAAAATTTTTTTTTAAATTAACTTAAGCACACCCTGAGAGAAAAATTGTAAAAAGCCAGAGTACTCATATTATCTGATTTCTAGGCTTATTATAAAGCTATAATAATCAAGACTGTGTGTTAATGGAGAAATGATAGCTACATTGATCGATGCAACAGAGAGCCCAGAAACAGATCCACAGAAGCATAGCCAACTGATTTTTGATACATATGCAAAGGCAATTCAATGGAGAAAGGATAGTCTTTTCAACAAGTGGTGCTGGGACAACTAGACATCCATATGTGGAATATGAACCTCAATACATACTTCACATTCATGGCAGGAGAGAATATAAAACGGTAGAACCACTTTGGAACATAGTTTGGTAACTTCTGTCAAAGAAAAATCCACTAATCCCATTCCTACGGATTTACCCCAATAAACCGCAAATTTATATCCACACAGAGATCTATCTGTACACTAATGTTTACCACAGCTCTATTCATAACCACCAAGAAACTGGTAACAACCAAGTCGTCCTTCAACAGGTGAATGAACAAACTGGTACATCCATACAATGGAATAGCATTCAGTAATGAAAAGGAACAGGCTATTCATTCACATAATATGGATGAATCCACTAAAAGCAAGAATAAAAAATGGCTATATATTGTATGATTCCACTCATGTGACATTCTGGAAAAGGCAGAATTACAGTTTAAAATTCAGAAGTACGCTATTGTGAGGCATTTCTAGGGGGAAAAACTGGCTAGATTTTTTTTGAACAGGAATAGCTCTGATCAGGTCAACTTGGATAGAAGTCTATGGAAGTTCACATCACTATATATCATCTCTTTAAAAAAATGTATTTAACTTTTAAAATAAGAAAATATATTCACATTGCTTAAAATTCAAAACACACATATAAAAGTTTATGTACTGAAACGTCTCCCTCTCACCCTCTACCTGCTTGGTCATGCATGCTCCAAAACTATCAGTGTCTTCAATATTCTTGATTGACCCTTAGGATATTACCAATCTTTTGCTACTACAAGCAATACTCCAATTAATATGTAAATATTTGTTGAATAAATTCCTGGAAGTGTTTGCGGGATCTAATGATGTGTGTGTTTATAAATTTTGACTGCTCTTTCAAGTCACTGACTTTTAAAATGTCAGAGATTTTTAATTTTTATCCTAGGAGGAAAGAAGAAAAGCTAAGATTCTATCACCAGGCAATTTTCTGGAGGAATGTACATCTCTTAAGACACACAAAATGAGCCTTGTATAGTTTCCCACACATATTTCCTAGGGTCCAGTTGCATTTTCATGTAATATATTTCAGGCTACAAGCTGTTGTAAAGCCTATTTCAGTCATGTGGAAAGTGTTACTTCTGAGATCTTCACAAGCAAAGGTCAGAGGCTGATGCCCCAAATTGGTAATTCCTGGCCACTCACTTCATAGTGCAATGCTGGATTTTTCACTGCAACCACAGGAAGATTTTTAAATCTTGCCCAATTAAAACACATCTACAGAGAATCCCTTGTTCTTATTACCAATGCTCAAATAAGGATTTCCTCTCTTAGGTACAAATTATAAATCACATCAAGGTTCCAAGGAAAGACTGCAAATGTTTCTTTCATCTCTTAAGTGGTCGTGGTTCCCAAGTAACAGTCTTTTTGCTTGACCACAAAACCTAGTAGAGTCTAATACACTAGGGTTTTCATGATAATGCTTGAATGGAAGGTTGAGAAAATCTAGGGACTCCTTTGAATAACAGCCATGCAAGATCAGAAAGCAGTTAAGCCACTCACAAGAATATCTATGTCCAAACCACACTGTCTCCCGTCGGCTTCTTCCTAGAAAAACCATCACTCCATTCCACACTCGGTGGAAGAGGTGTTACCAATAGCACAATCACATTATTTAGTCTCTAGAATACACTACATTCAGAAATGGGTGTTTAATAAGATTTATAAAAGGTTAAGAGCTTACATTCACTGCTAATTATTATGAATTATTGCAGTAATGGCCCCCAATTTTTTCACATCTCCCTGTATCCACACCTTTGAATGGTCACCTCCCACAATGACTCTGGGCTTGGCCACGGAAGCACTTCCATGCTTTAGCTTATGGGACAATAGCAAATGTGACACAGCAAACATTTGAAAAGTGCTTGTGCACTGGTGCTTGCTCTCAGTTGCTACTCTGTGACTTCAAGACCACCATGTTAGTAAGTCCAGACTAGCCAGTTGGAGGGCAGACCACATAGAGTGGAGATGAACCATCCCAGCTTAGGGCCTCCCAGACCAACCAGCCTGCCAACCAACAGATGTGTGAGTAAGGCTATCCCAGATCATCTAGCCACCAGCTAACCACCCTCCCCCAAAAAGCTAATTGACACAGGCTACTTAAAAGTAAATACGTTTGTGGCCTAGTACTTATGGGAAGGGGAACAGAACACTGGTTTTCCTCCTGTGAAGTTTACTCTGTAGATAAGAAATAGTTTCAAACAGAAAAACTTCCAGTACCTGGATGAGAATAAATAAATATATAAGTATTGAAAAAATACTTAAGTCTTCCCAGATTCTAACAAATGTGCTGTCTGCCATCACAGATGGCACACACATGCAAAAAACAAAAAACATAAAAAAAATTTCCATTTAGTCACTGAAGTATCTTTATCATGATATATTTAACCAAAGTCTTATACTCGACAGTTCCATTTCTAACACTGAACAACAACTCAGGTTTCCAGGAATTACATTTTCTCTCAATTCTACTTTTTCCCCATGTGACAGGGATCAGTGAGAGCTGAAAGAGCTCCCTTAATGCAGCCTAAAAAGCATCAGCTATATGAGCCTAATTAAACCTCCTTCTAGAAGCATTCTGAAGGACCAACTTCTTCCAGCATCATAGAAACTCTTTTTAGCCATGTTAATGGCAGTCAATAAAAACTGTTTAAGACCTACACATTTGGTCTGGGGACATTGCCTCTATTGGATTGCAAGGTGGGCCACTGAAGGGGAAATGACTTTCTTAAACCATTTTTGTTTAGGCCTCGCTATATGCTTCTCTGGATGAGAGAGAGAGATAGAGATAGAGAGAGAGAGACCTCCACGAGAGAGAGAGAGAGAGAGAGAGAGAGAGAGAGAGGAGAGAGAGAGAGAGAGAGAGAGAGAGAGAGAGAGAGAGAGAAACACCTCCCACTGTACTTGGAATAAAACACAAGCTCCTTAATGAGGTCCTGTAAGGCCCTGTCAATCTTTCCCTGCCCCCTCATCTCTCTTACCCCAGTTCCTAGCCAAACCTCTGTGGATCCTTTCCACATCTCTCTCCCACCTCAGTGCCCTCACAACACCTGCTGCTACCCCTGCCTGGCAATCCCTTCTCTCTAACCTTTACCTTGCTTATCCCTGCTCATTCTCAAGGCTCAGGGCACCATGCTGGTCTCCCTCACAGGGACATTCTACCTTATACTTGCTGTGTGACCTCGGACAAGTTACCTTTGCTTCATCTTTCTGAGTCTCACACCTCAGAGAGAGAGAGATCCTCTGTTAGTTAAGCACTTAGCACAGTACTCGGCACACAGGAAATGTTTAAGAAATAATTGCTGCTGTTATTGTTATTATCCTAGATGATAATGTCCATCATAGCTCTTAGTGCAATTAGATATTTATTTGTTGAAAAAAATAGAAACACACCCCCCTCCCCAGCTTGGATCCCACCTTAATACCTATTACTTTTTAGGCAATTTCCCCATATATTGCATTTTTGTAGAGTAAGATGAAAGTTTACAAATCATCGATTAATTCTCACTACCATCCTCAGAGATATGGTTTGACAAAGAAATTGAGGCACAGAGAAGTTAAGTAACTGGCCAAGAGCAAGTGGTAGAGCTAGGAGTTGAATCCAAGTTGGCCTGACCTCACAGCCTGTGCTGGGTATATGACACCAAAGGCTTCCCAACTCACGAACCTTGTCATCTAAGAGCAGGCCTCGGAGAAGATAGATCTTCATAGTTACATTCATCCCAATGACTCCCAGAGATCTACTCCTCAGATCCTTAACCAGGATGGTGTTCCCATCACTCCCTGTGAACCCCTTCAGCAGAGCACTCTTCCCCGACTGTGAGAAGATGACTTAATTCCTTTCCACTCAAAGTTGAGCTGTAAAGGGGATGATTATCTTTCACCTCTTATACCCCTAGCAAACAGAAGGTATTCAATACATGTTTGCTGAATGAATTAAATGAAAATCTTGGAGAATATATTATTGCTGCAAAGTTGGGGAGTGGAGTGAATTTTCATTAACAATATTAAAGTTTGGCATAGTTAAGAACAAACTTGACAAGAATGGTGAGAAAAGTGGGGTTTATCTTAACCACTTTTACAATTGATAATGATTTCTATATCTAGCCCTAGAGATTCTACAGAGTTTACAAATTGTGTGCTTCATAGCTGTAGGTAGACTTTGCTCTACCTCTGGGACCCTGCCTCACCAACACTGCTCTGCTATACCCAGTGGCTGCAAATGCGCCACTGTTCAGGACAGGATGCCCTTGATAAGTACCAATCTCTCAGTTATTACTAACAAATGGCTTGAAAGAAAGAACAAATAATAAATCTCAGTGATTACTAACAAATGGTTTGGAAAGAGAAACAAAAAGAGCAAGTGATAAAGCAAATGAGAGCAAACTGTTAATAATTGAGAATATAGTGAGTTCTTTGAACTATTCTTCTAACATTTTGTAATTATCAAAATAAGATTTTAAAATCTAAAGAAGAATGTGTCCCAGAAGATTTCAACACACAAAGTCTAGTGTATTGGCCATGCTGGTGTCGTATTTTCTTGTCATGTGTCTCAAAAAAACAAACAAACAAACAAAAAAACAAACAACAAACAAAAAAACAAACAAACAAAAATCACATTCTAGGCTCAGGTTTCCTTGCCCAGCAGCCAATACTAAGTGAAAAGGAGCTCCTTGGGTAGCAGGGCACAGCCATGGTTCCTGGGTTGTGGCAAAGATTAAATTATTTGCTGCTTGAAAAGTATTGATGAACTCATAGGTGTCTCCTATTGGTCAAACCCCAGTACTATTTTCCCACACTAGGTCCTTTATTCAGTTGGTTGCCTTCTGAGTTATCACCTTCCTTTTCACAAGCCTAGCTATGAAATCAGGCGAGCTTTTCCCAAGACCCTTTTTCTCTTTCTCCCAAGAAAAGCACAGAGGCAGTTCTAATGGTAAGAATTTTGCTGCTATTGTCTATGAAAAGACCTACAGGAACAAGGCAAAAATAACCATGGGGGAGTCACAAAGATTCCAGAAAACAGAAAACTCAAAGTGGTAGTTATTTGGTCTGTAATGATCACTTACTTGCTAGTAACCATTTATCCTTATATCACTTCTATCCATTCATCCTAGATCCTCCCCACCATGCAAACCAGAATGCTTCAGCTTTCCCAGCCAATGTAACTGGAAGAACAGAAACTTGTGAGCCATTAAAGTGTCCCCAAGTTAGGAGAGTACCAGACAGGCGTCACCTAACACTCACTTCTCACCTATATTGTGGGGCAAGTCAAGATCATAGTAAATTATACCTCAATGAGAGATTTTCTTAATGTAAGACAGCATATTACCTGTCTTCTCAGCTCCTATTTTGTGTAAGCTCCACAAGGAGATAGGTGCATTATGTCCCATGATAATGTTCAACTTCATTTTTGACTAGCTCTCTACAACTCTGATCAAGGCTTCTAAGAGCCCTCTAATGCCATGTCTTCATCAACACCTGATGCCTCCTACCTTCCCCACCTCCTCCAAAATACTTGCCTAGTTCCAGCCAGACCTCAAAGTAGTGGGCAGAAAGAAGATACAGCTTTGTGTAGGTTACAGGAAAAAAATGGGTTGTTATGGTTGGTGGAACACAAGAGAGGGAAAAGACAAGCATTATTAAAGGAGAGAACCATACAAAACCTACAAGTCTTCAACACCCTTTCTTCTTTAACTTTCATCAATCCATACTTCTTAGCTATGATGCCAGCCCTGCACCATCACCTGTCCTGCTCCTGGGAATCTCCCCAACGGGCCTGAAGGTGGGTCACAACACTTCAGGGAGGAGTGGGGAGCCTTCCTCTACTTTTTTTCTACCTGTGACCAGATTCACATCGCATTGCTGAGGGCAAGCAACATGACTCAGAGAAGAGGGGAGAGAGAAAGTGTGAATTCTAGAGCCAGCCTTGCACCCCTGAGTACTCCAGAATTGACTGGACAGAAAATGCAAGGCAACAATATTGGGTTAAAAGCTATTCTCTAGCAAACAAAAGCGTAAAGAAGAGCACAACTGGAGAAAAGGTGGCAATGATAGTGGCTAACATCGATTGACAGTTGAATACACGCTGGGCACTGAAACATTTCTCAAAGATCTCAGGTAATCCTTGAAGAGAGGGTATTATCCTTTTACAGTTCAAGTATTTAAGCTCAGAGCTCACTTTAAATGAAAGAGAAAATGATATGAAGGTAGAATACTCCTAGGTTAAACAAAAAAGAAAAAAAAAATCTATTTTCACTTATCCGAAGAGTAATCACATGATGCTACAAAAGCATGAGAACCACACTACTCAAAGGGTACGAAGGCCGGGACCCACATTCCCATTGTCTACAGATGTTTTGGAAGTATTAAACTAAATAAAAACACAACGCTTTGTTCAGACCGACTCCTCTCTCAGCCCTACTCTTTCCCCATCGCAGACCTAGGCTGACAAGAAGTGGCCAAAGGGAAAGTATTTAAGAGGAGAACTGGTCTGGGAAAGTGGATTGTGGGTTGCTTAAACTAAGCAAAGACGTTGTGCAACCAGTTTTTACCTAAATTATTTTTCATTACTTCCCAAATTTAGAGAGCAGCAGTTCACTTTATCAGACTGAACACAGGGAATGAGGTCGCCTTTCCCTCCAGGCCACCACTGGAATCACCTTCAACACGGTTTCTGACTTCTTACACAATCAGAGGGCGGGAGGGGGGAATCTCATCCTCAGCTTCATAGATAACCGCACCTCACGGCACACACACACACACACAAAACAACTCGCGCACATCTGAGGCCACGGATTTCCTTGCAACTCAAAGTCGGAGAAGCGGCCAAACAAGTTTCTTGCCAAATCCCTAGTAGCTACATATGTCCCAGGGCTGCACACCGATAAAAACTTTGAAACATGCCTCCACATACCACCATTGTGGTCACTCACTCCAGATCCCGCCACCCATTCCTCACAAATAATAAACGCAGGCTGCTCTGTGCAATTTAAAGCTAGACTCCACCGAAGCACTGGCTCTGCTCTGAAAAGCGGGAGAAAAAGATTGAAGGCTATTTAAAAAAACAAAACAAAACACCAAAAAACAAAACAAAACAAAACAAAAACAAACTACGGCCCTCGGGGCGGAGGGAATGAAACGAACTCGAAAGCTGGAGAAAAGTTAACTTTGCCGTGCCCAGCGGTGGGAAAATTTCTCGGAAAGACTAGCGAAGCCCTCACGATTTTCCCACCCCGGGACCGCCCGACGCTCAGCGGCCACGGACCCGCAGTTCGAACAATGCCGCCAGCGGGAGGGAAAGTTCGCCGACCCGCCGGGCGCCCGCGCTCTCGCTCCCGCCGGGTGGGCACCCGAGCTCCCCGGGGTGCCTCGCCGCACCCAACAACACCCGTTCTTCCCTCTCCAGGCACTCGGTTCTTTCCGCCCCCCAACATCTAAACAGCCAGGGCGCGCCCTCGCGCCCTGGAGCATCCGACCCCTGGCGGTCGACAGTGCAGGTCCTCCCGCCACGGGTCTGGCCCCGTCAGCCCCGAAGCCAGGCAAAGGGCAGGGACGGAGGAGGGGGCGCCAGGAGGGGGCACCGGAGGAAAGAGCCGCAACAGTTATGGCGCTCAATTCCTGCCCGGTGTAGCCGAGAGCGGCAGCCGAGCTCGCGCGTCCGCCCCCGCCCCCCGCCCGGGCCACCAAGCACTGCCCGGGCCGGCAGAGGGGCCACTAGGCACTTTACCTCAGCCCACACACGCTCTCGGCCCCAAGGCGCCGGGGACGCCGGAGGCGACCACGATGTGGAACCGGAGCGACCCGGAGCGCGGCGAGGCTGGGCCGGGACTGTGCGCTCCGCGCCGCCCGCTTCCACTCCCGGAGGCCGCCGCTCCCGCCGCCCACCCGGCGCGACGCCCCAAACCTCGCCCGCGCCGGGTCCGGCCTCCGCGGCGCCTACCTTCGAGCAGCTGGCTCGCGGCTCCTGCCCGGCTCCACGCCGCGGCCCGGCAATGTGCCGGGTGAGTACGGTCGGAGTGGTAACCGCCCCCCTAACCGCTCGCTTTCTTCTCTTCCCTCCCTCGCACCTGCCCCTAATCCCCTCCTCGCCCCCGCCCCCCGCCGGGGCCGCCCCCCGCGCCTCAGCTCCCGCCCTCGGCCCTCGTCCGCCCGGCCCGTCAGGCCTCAGCGCTGGGCAGGCGGTTGGGCGGCGGCAGCGGCTGAGGCGGCGCGGAGCACTATTGTATTCCTGACACTGTGCGCTCCCACGCTCCGCCTCTTCCCTTTCCTTCCTCCCCCAACCTCTCCTCCCACCCACCGCCGGCCGCGCTCGCCCTACCGGAGCGGCTCCCAGCTGTCTGCCCGCCGCGCGTTCTTCTGGCGGGCTGGGCGCCGTCGCCACCCGCCGCCTCGACGCCCCGCCCACTCGCCGCTCCCGCACCCGCGGCGCCGCGTTCCAGGTGGGCTCCCCTCCCGTCCAGCTGGGTGCGCCACTGCCCGAGACGCCCCAGCCCCGCCGAGCGCTAGAGAGGACGAGGTGCGGATGCCTCGGCTGTGTTGAAATACAGACTAAGCTTTTCATGGCCCCTTCCAACTCTGAAGTTCCAAAGTGGGACTCTCATACATCAACTCGGCGGCCGTGATTGATTTATGTCGCTTGTGCTTGAATTACCTGTAATAATAAAGCCAAAGTGGCTATTAACAGAATTCATTTAGTCAGTTGCCAGCACAGGTGGTTTGTGATGTTGTGTGGCTTTTTCGATGTGTCCACTGGTTAGGCTACAGCCCACAGTTATTTGGTAGAATGTCAATCCAGGTGTTGCTCTGGAGGTATTTTGCTGATGTAATTAAAGCTCCTAATCAGTTGACTTAAAGTTAGGGAGATAATCCTGGATAATCTAGGTGGGCCTGAAGGAATCAGTTGGAAAGCCTTTCAATCAGGGTGCTCAGTACGTTAGAGAAAGAATTTCCCCTATGGATGACACCTTTGGCCGGTGCCCACTGGTTCTAGCCTTCTCCTGATTTTCCCTTCCTGACTGCATGCCCTACAGGTTTTGGATTTACTTAGCCACCACCACAATCGTCTAAGACAATAGCTTCGAAGAAATGAATGAACAGGGAGTGTGTATATATATATATTCCCACCACGCGTTCTTCTGGCGGGTTGGGCGCCGTGGGGGTGTGTGTGTGTGTGTGTGTGTATATATATATGTATATGTGTGTGTGTGTATATATATGTAATTTCCTACTGGTTCTGATCCTTTGGTTGAATCCTAATATAGATGTTTAAGCAACAAACCTTTTTGGCTTACCTCTCTGGGTTTGGAAATGTACTATATGCAACTATGATGAACTCATTCTCTCTTTTTTCTTTTCCTTTTCTTTCTTTTTCTTTTCTTTTCTTTTTCTTTTCTTTTTCTTTTTTTTTTTTTTTGAGTCAGGGTCTCGCTCTGTCGCCAGGCTGGAATGCAGTGCCTCGATCTTGACTCACTGCAACCTCTTGGCTCCCTGTCACCCAGGCTAGAATGCAGTGGCGAGATCTCTTGGTTCCCTGCAACCTCCACCTCCCAGGCTCAAGTGATTCTCCCACCTCAGCCTCCCAAGTAGCTGGGACTACAGGCACATGCCACCATGGCCCGATTTATTTATTTATTTATTTATTTATTTATTTATTTATGGTAGAGAAAGAGTTTCACCATGTTGCTCAGGCTGGTCTTGAACTCTTAAGCTCAAGCTATCTGCCTGCCTGGGCCTCCCAAAGTGCTAGGATTACAGGCATGAGCTACCGTCCTGGGCTATTTTCATTTACATTTCTAGGATGAACAATAATGTAGGCTCTTTTGTATTTTGTCTGTTTTCCATGTTAAAGATCTATTATATTCCATAATATGGAAATGTGTGAGTTCTAAATATTTGTAGTCTTTCAGACTTATCTCACTTTATTATACTTATTTAAAAATAATTATAGATTCACCAGAAGTTGTAAAAAGAAAAATGTATAGAATGGTCCCATGTACACTTCGCCCAGTTTCCCCCAATGGTAATAGATAACTGTAATACAATATAGATATTAACATTAGTACAATCTACAGACCTGATCCAGATTTCATCAATTTTTCATGCACTGATTTCTGAGTCTGTGTATATAGTTCTGTGCAATTTTAACACATTTAAATTTGTGTAATCACCACAATCAACTTTTTCTCTACCACAAAGATTCCTCCTGCTACACTTTATAGTCACAGTCACCGCTTTCTCCTGCTCTAATTTCTGGCAACCCCTAACATGTTCTCCATCTCTATAAATTTGTCATTTCAAGAATATTACATAATGGAATCATACCTTTTGAAATCAGCTTTTCTTCACTCAGCATAATTTTCTGAGATGCACCCAAGTTTGTTGCATGTCTCAATGATTTGTTGCTTTTTATTACTGAGTAGTAGTCTCTAGTATGGATGTCTATACTAGACAGTTTGTTTATTCATGCATTGAAGGTCATTTGAGTTGTTTCCAATGTTTGCCTGTTAAGAATAGAACTGCTATGAGCATTAATGTAGAAGTTTTTGTGTAAACATAAGTTTTCATTTCTCTGTGACAGATGCTCAGGAGTGCAATTGCTGGGTCAGATGGTATGTGTATATTTAGTGTTGTAAGAAAATGCCAAACTTTTCCAGATTCTACCATTTTATATGACCACCAGCAATGTATGAGAGATCTAGTTTCTCCACATCTTTGTCAGCATTTGGTGTTGTCACTATCTTTTTCTTTTAGCCATTCTAATAGGTGTGTAGTGATGTCTCATTGTTATTTTAAATTGCATTTCCTTAATGGCTAATGATGTTGAGCATCTTTTCATGTGCTTATTTGCTATCTGTATAACCTCTTTGGTGAAATGTCCGTTCAAGTCTTTTGCCCATTTTCTAATCGGATTGTTTCTTACTATTAAATTTTGAGAATTCTGTATACTATATTCTAGATACAAATCTTCTGTCAGATATGTGATCTGCAAATATTTTTGCCAGTTTGTAGCTGGTCTTTTCATCCTCTAAGAGATTTTGCAGACCAAATTTTAAATTTTGATGATGTCCAATTTACCAATTTTTGCATTTATGTATCATGTTTTTGTGTCATGTCTAAGACATCTTCATCTAGCTCCAGATCCTGAAGATTTTCTCTTAGCTTTCCTTCTATAAGTGTTATAGTTTTATATTTTACATTTAAGTGCATGATTCATTTACTTTTTATATAGGATCTAAACCTAAGGTTGAGGTTCATATTTTTGCCTATAGTTGTCTGATGGCTCAAATAAAATGACTATTTTTCCTCCACTGAATTGCTTCTGCACCTTTGTAAAAATCGGTTAGGCATATTTGTGTGGGGCTGTTTCTGGGTTTGCTATTCTGTTCTATCGATCTATGTGCCTATACCTCTGTGAATACCAGTCTTGATTACTATAGCTATATAATAAGCCTTAACCTTGGGTAGAGCACTTCCTCCCACTTTATTGTTCTTTTCGAATTGTTTTAGCCATTCAAGGTCATTTGCCTTTCCATATAAATTTTGGAATGAGTGTATTCTGTATCTACGAAAACCTTGCTCGGATTTTTTTTTTTTTTGAGACGGAGTCTCGCTCTGCCGCCCAGGCTGGAGTGCTGTGGCCAGATCTCAGCCCACTGCAAGCTCTGCCTCCTGGGTTCACGCCATTCTCCTGCCTCAGCCTCCCGAGTAGCTGGGACTACAGGCGCCCGCTACCTCGCCCGGCTAATTTTTTTGTATTTTTTAGTAGAGACGGGGTTTCACCGTGTTAGCCAGGATGGTCCCTTGCTCGGATTTTGAAAGGAATTGTGTTAAGCCTATAGATTAGTTTAAGGAGAATTGACATCTTTACTACTGTATATTGAATGTTCCAATCCATGAACACGATATGTCTATCTTTCCTTTATTTAGATCTTCCTTGACTTCTTTCATCAGCATTTTTGAATTTCCAGCATACAGACCCTATGCATGCTTTGTTAAATATATACCTAAGTATTTCATTTTCTTTGTCACGATTATAAGTGGTATTGTGTTTTTAATTTGTCTTCACATTCATTGGTCATTATTAACATATAGAAATGCAATTAATTTTTGTGTGTTGAACTTGTTTCCTCTGACCTTACTAAACTCACTTACTAGTTCTAGGAATTTTTCAGCAGATTCTTTGGGATTTTCTATGTAGACAATCATATTATCTGTGGGTAGGGACAGTTTTATTTCTTCCTTTCCAATCTGTGTGCCTTTTATTTTCTTTTCTTGCTGTCTTGTTCCAGCTAGAACATTCAGTACAATGTTGAATAAGAGTGGAGAGAGTGGACATACTCCCTTTGTTCCTTATCTTAAGGGGAAACATTCTGTCTTTCGCCATTAAATATGATGTTAGTTGCAGGTTTTTTGTAGATGCTGTTTATTGAGATGAGACAGTACCTCTCTATTCACAGTTTACTGAGAGTTTTTATTATGAGTGAATGCTGAATTTTGTCAAATGCCTTTTCTGCATCAAGTCATATGATCATGTGATTTTTCTTCTTTAGCCTGTGGATATGGTAGATTACATTGATAGAATATGATTTTTGAACCAACCTTGCATAGCTGGAATAAACCCCAGTTGGCCATAATATAATTATTTTTATACCTTGCTGGATTCTATATTGCTAATGTTTTGTTGCAGATTTTTGTGTTAAAGCCCATAAGAGGGAAAAGTCTGTAGTTTGGAGGAGATTTTGCTACAGTCTTTGTCTGGTTTTGGTATTAGGATAATACTGGCCTCATAAAATGAGTTGAGGAAGTTGTGCAGAAAAGAGTTAACATAACAGGCCCTTGGCAGGCATCTGTGAACTTGGATTTCAGGGAGCTCTCATTGTTCCCAGAACTGATAAGAATGGCTAACTATGTCTAAGCTGTTTGTACAAATGTTATTTGTGCTGGGACTAGAACTCAAGTCTCCTGAGTCTCAAGTTGTGCAGAAAAGAGTTAACATGAAAGGCCTCAGTGCTATCCTTTGAAAGCCCTGATGCAAGGTCGGTCCTTTGATGGCATTTGGAACTTGGATTTGAAGAGGGCTCTCACCATTCCCAGGGCTGATGAGACTGTTCACAGGGCCTAACTGTTTGTACAAACAATATGGTTTATGCTGAACACTTCTAGGAGTCTGGAGTTTTGGTAAGTGCTAGGCAGAGGGTGCCTATATGACCAACCCCTGTAAATGTCCTGGGAGCTGAGTTTTTAATGAACTTCCCTGATAGACAACATTTCACACGTGTTGTCACAACTAGAGAAATTAGTACATCCTGCGTGACTCACTGGGAGAGGACTCTTGGAAGCTTGTACCTCTTTTCTTCTTACTTCCACGTGCCTTTTGCCTTTGAAGATTTGTTCTGTGTGCTCTCACCATGAATGTGACTATCTGCTGCATTCTGAGTCCTCATAGTGAATCATCAAGCCTGGGAATGGTTTTGGGGACCCCTAGCACAGAAGTGTTCCCCCCTCTTTGCTATTATAGAATCTATTGTGTAAAATCAGTGTTAGTTCTTTAAATGTTGGGTAAAATATTCCAGTGAGACCATGTGGAACTGGAGCCTTCTTTTTTCAATAACTTTTACATTATAAATCCTATTTTAAAATAGTTATTAGACTATTCAGATGATAAATTTCATATTGGTTGAGTTTTGGTAGTTTGTAGTTTCAAGGAATTGGTCCATTTCATCTAAGTTGTTGAACTTATATATGTAGGGTTCTTGATAGAATTTCTCTATTTTCCTTTCAGTGCCTGCAGGATCTGTAGTAAGATCCCCTGTCTCATTTGTGATTATAGTGACTTATGCCTTCTCTCTTTTTATCTTAGTCAATCTTGCTATAGGTTTATCAACTGTACTGATCTTTTCAGAGGAATAGCTTTTTGCTTAATTGATTTATCTATTGTTTCCCTGTTTTCAATTTCATTGATTTCTGCTGTGTCTCTTTCTTCTGCTTGCTTTGAAGTTTTAATTTGGCTCTTCTTTTATAGTCTCTGAGATGGGAGCTTACCTGATTGATTTAAGACCTATCTCTTCTTTTAAAACATTTAAAAATATATATTACAAATTTTTCTTTTAGTGGCAAGTGACAGGCAGCCTCTTTTCTAATGTAAGGATTTAGTGCTATAAATTCTCGTCAGCACTGCTTTAGCTCCATTCCACAAATTTTAATATGTTACATTTTCATTTTCATTCAGTTCATTGTATTTTTTAAAAATTTCCCTTGAGACTCCATTTTTGACCTATGTGTTAGTGAGAAGTGTGTTGTCTAGTTTTCAAATATTTGGAGATTTTCCTGCTGACTTTGTTATTGATTTCTGGTTTGACTCCATTATGGTCAGAGAACATGAAGTGGTTCATGCCTGTAATCCCAGCACTTTGGGAGGCTGAGGCAGGAGGATTGCTTGAAGCCAGGAGTTCAAGAGAACATACTCTGCATGGTTTCAGTTCTTTTACATTTGTTGAAAATTTGTATGACGCAGAATACGGGTTATCTTGGTGAATGTTTTGTGGGTATTTGAAAAGAATGTGAGTTATGCTATTGGGTAGAATGTCCTATAATTTAGGTCCTGTTGCTTTATGGTATTGTTGAGTTCTATAATCCTGCTGATTTTCTGTCTAGTATTTCTGTTGCTGAGAGGAGGGTATTGAAGTCTCCAACTATAATCATGGATTTACCTGTTTCTCTTTCAGTTCTATCAGATTTTACTTCATGTATTTTGAAGCCCTATTTATTGGTGCATACATGTTTAGAATTTCTTTGCCTTTTTGGCGGATTGACTCATTTATCATTGTTAATATCCTCTTTGTCCTTGGTAATTTTATTTGCTCCAAAGTCTACTTTTCTGATATTACATATAGCGACATCTGTTTTTATAAATTAATGTCTGTGTAGTGTATCTTTTTCTTTTCACTTTCTACTATGTTATATTTGAAGTAGTTTCATATAGACAGCATATAGAGGGTTATTTTTTAAAAATCCATTTTGTGATTCTCTGCCTTTTAATTCATGTATTTAGACCATTTAATTAGAAGATAATTATTGGTATCTTAGGGCTTAAGTGTAATGTTTTATATTTGCTTTTCCTCTATTCCCTCTATTTCTCATTCCTCTGTTTGTCGTTTTTGGCCTTACTGTGGGTTACTTGAATATGTTTTAGAACTCCATTTGACTTAATTTTAATGTTTTTGAGGATATCAGTGTGTATAGTTCTTATTGTTTTATAAGTGTTAAAATATACACATATAACTTATAGTGTATCGTTATCAACATTTTACTACTTTTAGTAAGGGATAGAAACTTTATTTTCATTTAGGTTTCTTTATCTTTTACCCTCCCACTTTTTTTTTTTTTTTGGACGTAGTCTTGCTCTGTTGCCCAGACTGGAGTACATGGCACAACCTCAGCTCACTGCAACCTCTGCCTCCTGGGTTCAAATGATTCTTGTACTTCAGCCTCCCAAGTAGCTGGGATTACAGACATGCACCACCACACCTGGCTAATTTTTGTATTTTTAATAGAGCTGAGGTTTCTCCATGTTGGTCAGGCTGCTCTCGAACTCCTGGCCCCAAGTTATCTGCCCGCCTCAGCCTCCCAAAGGACTGGGATTACAGGTGTGAGCCACTGCACCCGGCCTACCCTCCCACTTAAAAAATATAATTTCTGTTTCTTGTATGTACATTGAACCCAACATCAGATGGTGTTACAATTTTTGCTTCAACAATTCGACATAATTGAAAGAAATTCATTAGGAAAAGGATAGTCTATTTATATTTATCCTTTTTTTTACACATTTCATTGTTTTCCTTCCTTTCTGAAGTTTTAGGCCTCCTCCTGCCATCATTTCCTTTTTTTTGGAGAATTCCTTTAGCTATTCATTAATAGTAGTCTGCTACTGAAAATTTTATAAATTTTCTGTCATCTGAGAATGTCTTTATTTCCCCTTTATTCCTGAAGGATATTTTCACTGAACATGGAATTCCAAGTTGACAGTTCTTTTCTTTCATCACTTGAAAAATGTACCACTTCCTTCTGGCCTTTATGGTTTCAGATGAGAAATCCACTATCATTTAAATCAGTGTTCCTCTATAGGTAATGTGTGTTTTTCTCTCTAGCTGCTTTCAAGATTTTTTTTTCTCTATCTTTAGTTTTCAAAAGTTAGTTATGATGTCTTGGTGTGGATATTTTTGGGTTTTCCTGGCCTACTTTTGTGGACTGTGTAGTTCCAATGACAGTTAGTTTTTAGAACCCTTGCGGCACTATCTGGTCTGCTTTGTATGCTACTCCAAGCCACCTTGAAAACCTGAGTGGTATGCCACACACAGTAGTTCAGTTGTCAGACCTGCAGGCCTGGTGATTTAGTTAGTTTCACGCTTGGGTCAGACAGGTGTCTTTCCAGGACTTCCTATGCAGATGTAAAGAATGCCTTTCCGCAGCTACTTCCTCTCTGAGATCCCTTCCTTACTCTAATTGGAAGGGTGAGGGGCACCAGCTGCCACTGGCAGATAAGGGTGAAAGTCCAGACTCCTCACTCAGTCTCCACTGGCATGGCAACAGCAGGGAGGGGAGCACCTGTCTGCATCCTCTGCTGATACCTGCTAGGAGCCGGGCAGCAGATGTCCAGATTCCCCACTAGTTCTCTACTGACACCACTGGCGGGAAGGGAAAGTGCCTTCCCAACTGCCTGCCACTTGATGGGGCTCAGGAGACTCCCCACTTGGTCCCCATCATGGTGCCTGTGATGGAAAGTGCCTCCCTGGCCGTCTGGTGCCCAGGGATCGGTGAGGGGTTGGGAGATGCTAGGCCTGCGGGGGTTGAAAGTATTAATCTTGCCTATCTGCTGCTGCTGGGTAGGGGACAAGCATCTGGACTCCGTGCTGGGTATACGCTGATGCTGCTAGTGGGGCTGAGCATGCCTCCTCCGGCTGCCTGGTGTGACTGGGGCTCCCCCTAGCTCTTGGCTGTTGCCCAGCGTGGGAGGAAAGTGCTTCCCTGGTACTGCTGGGACTCCCACTCAATCCTGTCTGGTGTTCCCGTGGGGGAAAAAGGCGGCTTTTCCCCCAGCCACCTGAGGCTACTGAATGGGGAAAGGAGCTCTTCCAGTCCCTACTCAGTCTCACTCTGCTGACACCACAGGGTTCAGCTTGGGTAGGGCTGGTGCTGTCCAAAAGATTTTACTTATGCTGAGCTGGGTTTTTCTCTTTCCCAGTCTTTTGGCCACAAAGAAAGGTATTTGTTTTGTTTTGTTTGTCTGCTCTGATTGGAGATTCTAGGTTGCAGGCTTCTCCAGCACCCAGTCTGGAACATACAGAAGATAAAAAGAAAGCCAGGGAGCCCATCACAGTGTCATTCCTCAAGTCCTGAAGTCTCTAGCCAGTCCACTTTCCTTTCCACCTACTAGTCCCCTTCTGATGGACTTTTGTATTACTTTTAGGAATTTTAATTGTACTTAGCTTGGAAAAGCAAAGAGAATGGGTCTATGTCATCTTGTTTGAAACTTGGTACCTTACATTTTAAAATAAATTAATGAGGCCGGGCACAGTGGCTCATGCCTGTAATCCCAGCAATTTGGGATACCAAGGCAGGCGGATCACTTGAGGTCAGGAGTTTGAGACCACCTTAGCCAACATGGCAAAACCTCGTCTCTACTAAAAATACAAAAATTAGCCAGACGTGGTGGCAAGCGCCTGTAATCCGAGCTACTCCGGAGGCTGAGGCAGGAGAATCGCTTGAACCTGGGAGGTGGAGGTTGCAGTGAGCCAAGATTGTGCCTGCCACTGCACTCCAGCCTGGGTGACAGAGTGAAACTCTGTCTCAAAAAAAAGAGAGAAAAATTAATGAAATGATTAACAGATAAAGTTTTCAGTTTCAGTTGGAAAACACAAAGAATTTGATATCGAGGGTCATGACTTCAGTTTTCACTTTAAAGCCAAAACTATTTGTTGCCCTTTTTTTTTTTTTGAGACAGGGTTTTGCTCTGTCCCCCAGGCTGGAGTGCAGTGGTGTGATCTTGGCTCACTGAAACCTACACCTCCCAGGCTCAAGCGATTCTCGTGCCTTAGCCTCCCAAGGAGTGATTACAGGTGTGCGTCATCACGCCCAGCTAATTTTTGTATTTTTAATAGAGATGGAGTTTCACCATGTTGGCAAGGCTGCTCACAAACTTCTGAGCTGAAGTGATCACCTGTCTCAGCCTCCCAAATTGCTGAGATTATGGGCATGAGCCACCACACCCGGCCTCTTTTTTTCCTTTTTAAAAAAATTTTTTTTATTCATAAAATGAAACTGATAATGCTTGGACTTCGGTGGAAAGATACTTTCAGAAAGTATAGGGGATTATTTATCTGTCTTTGTTGAGCCACTGGTTGATGAAACTAGATGCAAGAGCTTTAAACTGCTGTGCTATTGTGCAAACACTCTGGTAGCGTTAAGTCGCCTAAAATGGGCTCAAGGAACCAAAAAAGAAAAGGCCAAAGAAATATAAAGAAGTAAAAGATAAATCTTGGCAAGACCTCCCTTCCTTTTTCTCCAATCTCTTTCTTGCCCATCACGCCAAATTTCATATGATAAAAATCAATAACTGGCCCAATTTTCCTTAGACAAGTAAAATATCTACTTTCCACGAGTTACTTTGTCTGTCCACAGTAATGCCTATGTAAATCCATACATAGATGCTCTGGAAGGATACAGACCAAACTGATAATTGTAGTTCCCAATGGGAGTGGGGTTTGAAGAAGATTTTAGATTTATCTCCAATTTTTAATGTGAAAAACACCTTGTATTATTTGTGTAATTAACAATAATAGCCGGGCACAGTGGCTCATGCCTGTAATCCCAGCACTTTGGGAGGCCGAGGTGGGTGGATCACGAGATCAGGAGATTGAGACAATCCTGGCCAACATGGTGAAACCCTGTCTCTACTAAAAATATGAAAATTAGCTGGGCGTGGTGGCGTGTGCCTATAGTCCCAGCTACTTGGGAGGCTGAGGCAGGAGAATCACTTGAACCAGGGAAGTGGAGGTTGCAGTGAGCTGAGATCATGTCACTGCACTCCAGCCTGGTGACAGAGCGAGACTCCATCTCAAAATAATAATAATAATAATATAATAATGAAACAAAAACAAAAACGTGTGCATTTGCCCAGACACGTGAGTCTGATATTGAACGGAATTTAAGATATGCTATCTTTTTTCTCAATCAAAAATTATTTCACACTCTTGAAACCTGGTAACACTTAATATTTGCTCAGAATTTTACCATCATGACTTCCAAGAACACTTTCAGATGAAATTAGGAAAATTGCTGATTTTTCAAATAAAAAGCAATTGTAAACTCCAGCAACTTTATCTGTACTCATTGTTGAAGTGATAACATGTAAAAAATGGTCTTCCTATGCACATAAGTAAATACAAAGCCACCTACAGTGTGTCTTTATAGTCAATTTGATAAATTAGTGAGCACTGGAAACCTCACTTGATTCTTTGCTACACAGTGATATCCAAAATAGTGCTGCTAGAGAGAATCTGCAAAACAATTGGAGAGGACTTTTAACTCATAGGACTTCACTTATGAAGGCTGTATTCATAGAAGGGGGCAAAAAAAATCAGTATTTGTGGAACATCTGTGTTTCAAGTGTCTAACTTATATTTTCTAATCCTTCCCAAGCCCTCGAGACAATAATCATTATTCCCATTTTACAGGTAAGCAGACTAAGGCTCAGAGAGAAAATAATTTGTCCAGAGAGAAAATAACTTGTCCAACATTATTAGTGGACAGTAGGTACACTTCAAAATAAAATGCTTTCTGCTCTTGTGTAGGTTCAAGTATTTCAAAGTACCTACCATTTCTAACTCAAGGGAGAGTGGATTCATTAAACATTTGTGGCATGAGAAAATGATTTCTACAAATGAAATACACATCTGTTCTTTGAAATCCTTCCTTTCAGGTGTTAACTTCAATTGGATTAAATAACTAATTTTTTAAATCAATGACTGAAAACAGTTTAGTGGAATTAAGTAACAGCATACACCCAATGGGTGAGTTATAATCAGTATAGCTTCCTTTTACCAGATGGCTGATGACCTTCGTAGACCAAATATGTGTTACAACTGATGCCATGGTTCAGTAATATTGACACTGTCTCCAAAGAAGCTTGTCTTAGCTTGTGATTTATTTTCATAAAGAACAAAATGTTCACTGATGGAAGTTAAAAACAAAATGAAACACCAAACATCACTGTAGTGGTCAGTTTTGTTTTTGTTTTGTTTTGTTTTGTTTTGAGATGGAGTCTCACTCTGTCGCCTAGGCTGGAGTATGGTGGTGTGATCTCCGCTCACTGCAACCTCCACTTGCTGTATTCAAGCAATTCTCCACCTCAGCCTCTCAAGTAGCTGGGATTACAGGCACTCACCACCATGTCTGGCTAATTTTTGTATTATTAGTAGAGACGAGGTTTCACCAGTCTTGAGGCCAGGCTGGTCTCGGACTCCTGGCCTCAAGTGATCCGCCCGCCTTAGCCTCCCAAAGTGCTGGGGTTACAGGCGTGAGCCACTGTGCACCTGGCCCGTGATGGTCACTTTTACGTGTTAACATAGCTAGGCTATAGTCCCTAGTTTATAACTGGCTAACATAAGCCAGTTATTTCATTAAAATCTAATCTAGGTGGTGCTGAGAGGTATTTTGTAGATGTGAATCAAGTCTGTAATCAGTTGACTTTATGTAAACAAGGTTATCCTAGATAATCTGGTGGACCTGATTCAATCAGTTGAAGGTCTTAAGAGCAGAATGGAGGCTTTCCTGAAGAAGAAATTCTGCCCGTAGACAGCAGCATTGGCTTGTGCTCGAGAACTCCTGCCTGTCCTTTGTGATGGCCTGCTCTAAGGATTTCAGATTTCAGGCTTGCCTAGCTAGCCACCACAATCGCATAAGCCAGTTCATCTATATTTATATCTATATCTGTATCTGTATCTATATCTATATCTGTATCTGTATCTATATCTATATCTGTATCTGTATCTATACCTATGTGGTCTCCTAATGGTTCTGTTTCTCTGTTGGAATCCTGACTGATACAATCACTATCTTTACTTTTATATATAAATCCATAACTTATATGCACTTAAGAAAAAAGACTAATTTTTCTGGATTTCATATTCTTTCTTTGGATTGGATTTTTCTCTATCAGAAATTTCAAAAGGGATTAAGAAAGTGTCTGACTCCAGAGAATGCTCAGCTTCAGAGACTATCTATAATTTTCTTTCTTTCTTTTCTTTTTTTTTTTTAGGTAGAGTCTTTCTGTTGCCTAGACTAGAGTGCAGTGGTGTGATCTCGGCTCACTGCAACCTCTGCCTCCTGGGTTCAAGCAATTCTCCTGCCTCAGCCTCCCAGGTAGCTAGGACTACAGGTGCACGCCACCACGCCTGGCTAATTTTTGTAGAGACAGGGTTTTGCCATGTTGGCCAGGCTGGTCTCGAACTCCTGACCTCAAGTGATCCACCCGCCTTGGCCTCCCAAAGTACTGGGATTACAAGCATGAGCCACCATGCGTGGCCTATAATTTTCCGTATTAGAAGTAAACTGCCCCACATGTGGCTTAGGAGAGAGTTGTTCCTCTTGGGAACCATCATCTAAGTGAGTTCTCAGAAGCCTCTGTATTTAGCTTCCTGGAGATAGAAGCACCAGGGCCATAGGAGACAAAAGCCCATGAAAACGGCTTCAGGCCTTCTTCTATGCTGTATCCAAGTCCATTCAAAATCCTATGTGTCTGTTGTGCAAGAACCAGTTTTCAAAAAATTTGTGTACATTTAAGGAGTAAAAGTGCAGTTTTGTTACATGGATATATTGCATAGTTGTAACGTCCAGGCTTTTAGCATAACCATCACCTGAATAATATACATTCTACCCATTAAGTAATTTCTTATCCCTCACCACCCTCCCGCCCTTCTGAGTTGCCAGTGTCTATTATTCTATACTAGAACCAGTTTATTTATTTTTTTATCATAACATCAATATTTTTTCCCTTAAATCCTTCAGAAATTTCTTGGGAATATTTTACTTCTCTGGGAGACATTACCCAAATGATTTCATTCCACTGTTTTGTTTCGTTTTTGCTTTTGAGACAGGGTCACCCAGGCTGGAGTGCAGGGGTGTGATCATATCTTACTATAACCTTAAACTCCTGGGCTCAAGTGATCCTCCTGCCTCAGCCTCCCAAGTAGCTAGGGCTATAGGTACATGCCATTACACCCAGCTAATTAAATTTTTTTTTTTTTTTTTAGAGACAGGATCTTGCCATCTTGTCCAAGCTGGTCTCAAACTCCTGGTCTCAGCTAGTCTTCTCACCTCGACCTCCCAAATCATCCCACTCTTTATCCCCCTGAAGAAATTTTGGGGTTACTTTTGGAAATGTTCTTAAATCTTTTCCCTCCCTTTTTTTAACTGCTATTTTTAAAAAACTGATCTTTTTATTTAAAACAGATCTTTCAGAAATGATTTAATGTGGCCTACAATAGTGCAATTAAATATAGCACAAAGATAAAAATTAAAATTGGTAGGAAAGAAGAGAAAGTAAAGAAGGGAAAGAAAAAAGAGTAGGAGAGAAAAGGAGAAAGTGAAAAAGAAAAAAGGAAAGCAAGATGAAAAATGAATGTATAGTTGTCTATAAAATTGATGTGGCTCAAAAGTTGGAAAAAAATAAGAAAAAATATATACTTCAAAATGTCCATGAGATAAAACCAAACGAACTAAGAGAATAATAACTATTTTTGATGTGAAGACAGGAATTCCCCCAGAGATTTACTACAATATTCCCATTCTGTTGCTTTTTATTTTTTTTTTTATTTTTTATTTTTTTTGAGACGGAGTCTGGCTCTGTCGCCCAGGCTGGAGTGCAGTCTGTTGCTTTTTAAAAACAGTAAACAAAGCAATGCTTCTAGCCCAGGTACCATGATGAGGTTTTAAAAAAAGACATTTTAGGTAGCAACTGATTCCAATTACATATTTCTTTTTCTTTTTTTTTTTTTTTTTTTTTGAGACGGAGTCTCGCTCTGTCGCCCAGGCTGGAGTGCAGTGGCCGGATCTCAGCTCACTACAAGCTCCGCCTCCCGGGTTTACGCCATTCTCCTGCCTCAGCCTCCCGAGCAGCTGGGACTACAGGCGCCCGCCACCTCGCCCAGCTAGTTTTTTTGTATTTTTTAGTAGAGACGGGGTTTCACCGCTTTAGCCAGGATGGTCTTGATCTCCTGACCTCGTGATCCGCCCGTCTCGGCCTCCCAAAGTGCTGGGATTACACGCTTGAGCCACCGCGCCCGGCCCCAATTACATATTTCATTCTTTCCTCTCCTAACTTTGGAAAGAAGTTATCTGAAACTGCACACAAATTAGGAAATCTTCGTATTCCTTACTTAGTGCTTGACTCAAGAACCTATTTTGTCCAGTGGCGATAGCCAGGTATGGGGTATCAGAGACCAAGGAGTATTTAGAGAGAATCCTCCTAAAGTGACCTTGTGTGGGCATCAAAGCTCAAACAGGATAAGGGGGTATCCACACGTGGTGGTGGTGGAGGGGGATGCTCCCCAGCCTGGGGCATTGGAGTTTGAGGCAGGTGAAGAGTTCCTCCCACCTATCTATGGTATTTGTTTGTTTGTTTGTTTTTAGTTTAGGAGCAGAGGCTAAATAGGCAGAAGAGAAGAGAAAGAGAAACAACTCTCTCTCTATAGACAGAGGGGTCTCCGAACAGAAAGGACCAGCAGGCAGCCGATGTGCCGGATTTTATAGTCAGGTTTGAGGAGGGGTGTCTGATTTACATAGGGCTCACAGATTGGTTTGATCAGGTATGACATTTACATGGACTATGACTTTCCCTGGTCTTGCCAAACAGGATTACTTCCCTGAATTGTAAAGCTTCCCACACATTGCATACAGAGAGGATAAGAGATATGGTGGTCACAGACAGGAAAGGAGGAAATTACAATAGGAAAGTTGGAGATCCTGTTGCCGACACCCCATCGAGGCAGACACCCCATCGAGGCAGTCGGAGGCTGGGGTCAGTCCAGAAGCCTTTGTATAACACTGGGAGCTAGCCCTGGTCAGAAATCCTCAGTTGACTCAGGACTTCTTCCAGCCCTACCTGACGGCTAAGTCCTCCGTGAAAGGAGGCTGGTTCAAACATGGCCAATATGCCCAGCAACCTGTGGGTGCTGGGAGATTCTCCATGTTCTCCCTGGTAAGCCTGTCCCCCAAGTCTTGTAAGGCTGGCAGCCACACTAATTGTTTTTAAATGGCTGAAGGGGGCCCAGTATTTGGTTTGATTTTGTTCTAAAATGGAGGCCAAGAGCCTTGAAATGAAAGGACAGAGTTGGAGTCCACTCCTCTATTCATCGTTTCGATGAATGTTGCACCTTGGTATCTAGGATGAGGTCCCCATTATGAAGCGACTACGTTGTCTGGGGTATATACCCTGGGGTTCATTGTCACACGACAGGAAAATTTAGGACATGGACACACACAAGGAGTTTAGGAGTGGAGGTTTAATAGGCAGAAGACAGGAGAAGGAGAAACAGCTCGCTCTCTATAGAGAGGTCTCCAAGCGGAAAGGACCCTATGGTATATTTTAAACTAAACAGATTGCAAGCTTCGTGTGGCAGATACTGATAGTTGCTTACCCAGTAGCCACCTTTTCACCTTTACTGTCAGAACCTCAGTTTTTCAGCAAAACAATATGCCTAGTAAAAATACTTCCTCAGACTACCTTGAAGCCAGAATGGACATGTGATCCACCTCTGGCAAATGAGATCTAAGCAGAAGTCTACTGCATGAGGCTTCTGGGAAAGTTATTGTTTTCCTGATGAAAGGGGACAGACTTAGCTGGCCTTTTGCCACTCTCCTTATTCTTTCTGCCTAGAATGCAGTCACAATACTTAAAAGGTATGAGAGCTATCTTACCAGCAAATAGAAAAAACTACATGATTAGGATGGCCAAGAAGGAAGATAGAAAGAGCCCAGGACCTTTCTATTCCACTAACCCATTTTCTAACCCACTGTGGGATGCCTCCCTCAAGCCTTTGTGTTTCATGAGAACCAGCATGTTATTCCTTTTTTGGTAACCTGTTAACAGTTCTCTTCACCCTCCTACCCCCATCCTACAGTGTTTAGCTTATTTCAGTAAGTTACTGATTTAGTGGCATTAATGTACTAGAACCTCCTCAAGCATATTCATATTTGCATTCATCCAACCAGCTTCTGCCTCAGGTGGTATTTGGCTGCCTAAGGCCAAGATGGGGCAGATATAGAAGTCTTGGTGTTGTCCACAGAGGGTTTTGTGTCATTTTGGAAAAAATAAGAAGTAATACTTCAATGTTTTATATGATTAAGGGGAAGGAGAACTAACACTAGGGGCTGGTACTTTTACTTATAGAATGCCCAAAATAACTGCACAGCATGCATCACTGTCTTTTTGCAGAGGAGGAAACTAAAGACACTACATAGCTGATGAAGATCTAGACAGGTAATATGTAGTAGAATATAAGTCAAACTCAGGTCTGATGTTCTCAAATCCACACTTGTTGTTTGCAACTCTGACACAACTAGCCCAAATGATCATGGGTCAGTGGCTTCCTGGAGGAGATAGAACTTGGACCAGTCCTGAAGGATGGGCAAAATTTGAAGCTTCGAGGTGGGGAGTAGAAAAAGGTATGGAAAGGTATGGAAAGGAACATAAGCAAAGAGCTTATGCAGGTATGGAAAGGAATGCAGGTATGGAAAGGAACATAAGCAAAGAGCAGCTTTCATTGATCATGCCCATTCAATAGTCAGGAGATGAAACGGCTAAAGCAGAGGACTCAGTTCTTTAAACACATAATATCTGTTGACTTATCTCCTGTGATATCCTGTGATAGTCACTGTGAGATATGCCAAGGTTAATTTTGTGAAAGTACCTGGCATGTAGTTGCTGCTGGCTTTTTTTGTTTTTGTTTTGTTTTTGAGATAGAGCCTCACTCTGTCACCCAGGCTGGAGTGCAGTAGCATGATGTAGAGACAGGGTCTTGCCATGTTGCTCAGGCTGGTCTCAAACTCCTGGGCTCAAGCGATCCTCCCACCTTGGCCTCCCAAAGTGCTGGGATTACAAGTACTGGTGTGAGCCACTGTACCTGGCCATTTTTTGTCCTTTAAGAAAGTGCTGGCTGGGCGCAGTGGCTCATGCCTATAATCCCAGCACTTTGGGAGGCCAAGGTGGGTGGATTACTTGAGGTCTGGAGCTCAAGACCAGCCTGGCCAACGTGGTGAAACCCCAACTCTACTAAAAATACAAAAAAATTAGCCAGGTATGGTGGCAGGCACCTGTAATCCCAGCTACTTGGGAGGCTGAGGCAAGAGAATCGCTTGAACCCAGGGGGCAGAGGTTGCAGTGAGCCGAGATCACACCATTGCACTCCAGGCTGGGCAACAAGAGTGAAACTCCGTCTCAAAAAAAAAAAAAAAAGAAAAAAGAAAAAAAAAAGAGAAAGAAAGTGCTCTCCTTTCTCAAAGTGAAGGTACTCATCATTTGGATTACTCAGAAAGCTGACAATCTAGCTAGGGAGATTTTTAAATTATTTAAGAGTTCCAAAATAGAAAGTGTCATAAGATGATATAAGACTGGTGATAACAGCCCCAGGGGCTATGCTCTTAACTACTGTGCTCTTTTACCCTGCAGTGTATAGGATGTACAGGATGAAAAGATCCCAAGTGAGGACCCCAATCAGGAGGCTGATGTAAGTAACCATGGGGTCATTAGGTTGATGATGATGGGCGTGAAAAGGAGAGGATGGAGAAGAAAAACATTTCAACAACAGGGCTAGTTAACAGCTGCTTAGCAGAGTGGAAAAAGAACAAGCTAAAATGACCCCAAAATGTCAGTGGTATAACTAAGATAACTGCATGTCATCGATGGAAATGGAGATGCCAGGACAGGGAGACCATATGGGAAAGAGAAATGTGATGAGTTGAGTTTAGTACATGGTGAGACGAGGAGAACGATTATTTAACTATTCAAGTGAGCATATTTGGTAGAGAGTTGGCAGATTGAGGAATGGCAGTCGGATGAATGGCTGTGCTCAGTAGTGACAGTTGAAGCTGTGGTGAGAAGGGTTCATGTACTTGAAGGAAAGAATATGTAGGGCTGCAGCCACCCATTGAAACCTCTTTGTCTTCCTTGCCCTCGTTGACATCTCATTCCAGTTCCCGCTTGCACTTACTTTTGGCAATGTGGTTGGAATGTATGTGGCTCAGAACTATGATATACCAAATCTAGCTAAAACATTTGAAGAAATTAAAAAGGAATCAGGTGCCAAGAAGACACCCCCTAGTTCATGAGGTCAGTGCCAGCACTGCCTTCTGGATACACTGATTCCACTGCTCTTCAGGCCCTTCTTTACCATCTGAACCAAAAACTTTTGCTTTGTCTTTAGCTTCAATGATTTTTCTTCTTTGCTAGACCCTGCATTGCCTTAGAACAAAAATGGAGCTAAGAACTATCCTTACTTTCCAACATCTTTGTCTCTTCCCATCCTCCTTTCAGCTGCTTGGGAGGTTCTAAGACTGGAATTATGTGCTAAATTAGTAAACATGACCTTTAATTAGTAGACTCTTCCATACTCTTCAGGATTTCTAATGTAGGTTGAACATCCCTGGTCCAAAAATCTGAAATCTAAAATGTTCCAAGATCTGAAACTTGAGTGGTCATGCTCAAAGGAAATGCTCATTGGAGCATTTTGGATTTCAGATTTTTGGATTAGGGATGCCCAGCTGGGAAGTATAATACAAATATTCCAGTCTGAAAAAATAAAAAAAATCCAAAACACTTCTGGTCCCAAGCATTTCAGATAAAGGATACTCAACCTGTATTTTGTCAAAAGAAAAATTGATGAGTATTATATAATTGGTCAGATACAAATAATGCTGATTTTCCAGTTTAGCAATTAAAATGGTTAAACATTTCATACTAAGTTAGGTTGCTTCAAAGTAATTAATATTTAGAAGCAAAAAAAAAAAAAAGAACATAAGGATAAAAGCAGAGGACTCAAGACTGAGTCTTGTACTGTGATGACAGCTGAGGTGGAGGAGGGTAGAGGAAAAAAGAAATGAGGAGCTAGCCAAAAAGACTAAGTCTGAGAGAAGTAGAAAACACTGAGTCTGGCACAGTTCCTGGCCCAAGAAGCAGTGCTCAGTGAATTCATAGATGGGGGACAACTACATAAGTATCCCAGGAACCAAAATGGGAAGAAATTTTGAAGAAAAATGGAGTGATTTTCACTGATGTAAAAAATGCTACAGGGGCCAGGAGCAGTAGCTCACACCTGTAATCCCAGCACTTTGGGAGGCTGAGGCGGGTGGATCACCTGAGGTCAGGAGTTCGACACCAGCCTGGCCAACATGGTGAAATCCCATCTCTACTAAAAATACAAAAATTAGCTGGGTGTAGTGGCGGGCGCCTGTAGTCCCAGCTACTTAGGAGGCTGAGGCAGGAGAATCGCTTGAACCCAGGAGGCGGAGGTTGCAGTGAGCCGAGATCTCGCCACTGCACTCCAGCCTGGGTGACAGAGCGAGACTCCATCTCAAAGGAAAAAAAAAAAAAAGCTATAGGGAACAAAGTGTGATTTTTAAAGCACACCTATAGATCCTGACAAGATTTAGAAGCATCCTTCTGGAGTATAAGTGGTATTAACATGGTAGCTTTTTTTTTTTTTGAGACAAAGTCTTGTTCTATCACCCAGACTGGAGTGCAGTGGCATGATCATGGCTCAGTACAGCCTCGACCTCCTGGGCTTAAGCAATCCTCCCACTTCAGCATCCCAAGTAACTGGGACTACAGATACACACCATCACGCCCAGCTTAATTTTTAAATTTTTTGTAGAGATAGGCTCTTGCCATGTTGCCCAGGCTGGTCTTGAACTCCTGGGCTCAAGCAATCTTCTTGCATCGGCCTTCCAAGTAGCTGGGATTATAGGCACATGCCACTATACCTGGCTAATTTTTTCGTAGTTTTTGTAGAGACAAGGCCCTACTATGTTGTGCAGGCTGATCTAGAACTTCTGGGCTCAAGCGATATTCCTGCCTCAGCCTCCCAAAGTGCTGGGTTTACAGGCGTGAGCCACCACATCTGGCCTGATAGCATTCTTAGGAGGTAAAAAGAAGTAATGCACATGAACAACAATAAAAGTAGTGCCAACTGACTTGGTGACTGCCTGACTCCTATTTCTTAATTGAGGTGGAGTTCTTCATCAGCTACTTTAGTCACTGAGGAAACATTTTATTCTGGGCTCCAGGTCCAGTCTATGATATCCAGCCAAAAGCCATCTCTTTCCAGCCATCTCTGAGCACTAATTTTTTTGCTTTCCCTGCATTCCCCGGAAGTAAAAAAAGACCACCCAACTAATCTTTGGAAAAGTATTCCCGTGATTTTTTCACTTATTCTTTTCTCCTTCACTCTCTACCACATTCTTTATGTTTTTTACCACCAACTTTTATTTTAAAACAGATAGTATATTTATGAAGTTCAAAAATCAAAACTGTAAAAGATATACATTTTAAAAGTCTTATTTCCTTGGCTGCGCACATTGGCTCACACCTGTAAGCTTAGCACTTTGGGAGGCCGAGGCAGGAGGATTGCTTGAGCCCATGGGTAACATAGTGAGACCCTGTCTGTACAACAAAAAGTCTAATTCTCACTTTTGACCCCACTCCCCTTGTTCCCCCTTGTCTTCTATAGGTAACTTGTATTAGTTTCTTTTTTTTTTTTTTTTTTTTTTTTTTTTTTTTTTAGACTGTGTCATGTTTATTATCATTTATTTACATACATTTTCAATGTAGACAAGATGTCTAAGGAATTATAACTCTCCAGAAGATGATTCATTTCTCTTGTTTTGTTTGTTTGTTTGTTTGTTTTGAGACGGAGTCTCGCTCTGTCACCCAGGCTGGAGTGCAGTGATGCAATTCCTCTTGGTTTTTTTTTTTTTTTTTTTTTTTTTTTTTAATGTAGTATTTTTTTTTTTTTTCTTTTTTTTTATACTTTAAGTTCTAGGGTACATGTGCATAACGTGCAGGTTTGTTACATATGTATACTTATGCCATGTTGGTGTGCTGCACCCATCAACTCGTCAGCACCCATCAATTCATCATTTATATCATGTATAACTCCCCAATGCAATCCCTCCCTCCACCCCCCTCCCCATGATAGGCCCAGTGTGTGATGTTCCCCTTCCGAGTCCAAGTGATCTCATTGTTCAGTTCCCCCTATGAGTGAGAACATGCAGTGTTTGGTTTTCTCTTCTTGTAATAGTTTTGCTAAGAATGATGGTTTCCAGCTGCATCCATGTCCTACGAAGGATGCAAACTCATCCTTTTTTATGGCTGCATAGTATTCCATGGTGTATATGTGCCACATTTTTTTTTTTTTTTTTTTTTTTTATACTTTAAGTTCTAGGTACATGTGCATGACGTTATATCATGTATAACTCCCCAATGCAATCCCTCCCCCCTCCCCCCTCCCCATGATAGGCCCAGTGTGTGATGTTCCCCTTCCCGAGTCCAAGTGATCTCATTGTTCAGTTCCCACCTATGAGTGAGAACATGCGGTGTTTGGTTTTCTCTTCTTGTGATAGTTTGCTAAGAATGATGGTTTCCAGCTGCATCCATGTCCCTACAAAGGATGCAAACTCATCCTTTTTTATGGCTGCATAGTATTCCATGGTGTATATGTGCCACATTTTCTTAATCCAGTCTGTCACAGATGGACATTTGGGTTGATTCCAAGTCTTTGCTATTGTGAATAGTGCCGCAATAAACATACGTGTGCATGTGTCTTTGTAGTAGAGTAATTTATAATCCTTTGGGTATATACCCAGTAGTGGGATGGCTGGGTCATATGGTACATCTAGTTCTAGATCCTTGAGGAATCGCCATACTGTTTTCCATAATGGTTGAACTAGTTTACAATCCCACCAACAGTGTAAAAGTGTTCCTATTTCTCCACATCCTCTCCAACACCTGTTGTTTCCTGACTTCTTAATGATTGCCATTCTAACTGGTGTGAGATGGTATCTCATTGTAGTTTTGATTTGCATTTCTCTGATGGCGAGTGATGATGAGCATTTTTTCATGTGTCTGTTGGCTGTATGGATGTCTTCTTTTGAGAAATGTCTGTTCATATCCTTTCCCCACTTTTTGATGGGGTTGTTTGTTTTTTTCTTGTATATTTGTTTGAGTTCTTTGTAGATTCTGGATATTAGCCCTTTGTCAGATGAGTAGGTTGCAAACATTTTCTCCCATTCTGTAGGTTGCCTGTTCACTCTGATGGTAGTTTCTTTAGCTGTGCAAAAGCTCTTTAGTTTATTAGATCCCATGTGTCAATTTTTGCTTTTGCTGCCATTGCTTTTGGTGTTTTAGACATGAAGTCCTTGCCCATGCCTATGTCCTGAATGGTACTACCTAGATTTTCTTCTAGGGTTTTTATGGTATTAGGTCTAACATTTAAGTCTCTAATCCATCTTGAATTAATTTTCGTATAAGGGGTAAGGAAAGGATCCAGTTTCAGCTTTCTACTTATGGCTAGCCAATTTTCCCAGCACCATTTATTAAATAGGGAATCCTTTCCCCATTTCTTGTTTGTCTCAGGTTTGTCAAAGATCAGATGGCTGTAGATGTGTGGTATTATTCTGAGGACTCTGTTCTGTTCCATTGGTCTATATCTCTGTTTTGGTACCAGTACCATGCTGTTTTGGTTACTGTAGCCTTGTAGTATAGTTTGAAGTCAGGTAGCGTGACGCCTCCAGCTTTGTCCTTTTGACTTAGGATTGTCTTGGCAATGCGGGCTCTTTTTGGTTCCATATGAACTTTAAAGCAGTTTTTTCCAATTCTGTGAAGAAACTCATTGGTAGCTTGATGGGGATGGCATTGAATCTATAAATCACCTTGGGCAGTATGGCCATTTTCACGATATTGATTCTTCCTATCCATGAGCATGGTATGTTCTTCCATTTGTTTGTGTCCTCTTTGATTTCACTGAGCAGTGGTTTGTAGTTCTCCTTGAAGAGGTCCTTTACATCCCTTGTAAGCTGGATTCCTAGGTATTTGATTCTCTTTGAAGCAATTGTGAATGGAAGTTCATCCTGATTTGGCTCTCTGCTTGTCTGTTACTGGTGTATAAGAATGCTTGTGATTTTTGCACATTAATTTTGTATCCTGAGACTTTGCTGAAGTTGTTTATCAGCTTAAGGAGATTTGGGCTGAGACAATGGGGTTTTCTAAATATGCAATCATGTCATCTGCAAACAGGGACAATTTGACTTCTTCTTTTCCTAACTGGATACCCTTGATTTCTTTCTCTTGCCTGATTGCCCTAGCCAGAACTTCCAACACTATGTTGAATAGGAGTGGTGAGAGAGGGCATCCCTGTCTTGTGCCAGTTTTCAAAGGGAATTTTTCCAGTTTTTGCCCATTCAGTATGATATTAGCTGTGGGTTTGTCATAAATAGCTCTTATTATTTTGAGGTACGTTCCATCAATACCAAATTTATTGAGCGTTTTTAGCATAAAGGGCTGTTGAATTTTGTCAAAAGCCTTTTCTGCATCTATTGAGATAATTATGTGGTTCTTGTCTTTGGTTCTGTTTATATGCTGGATTACGTTTATTGATTTGCGAATGTTGAACCAGCCTTGCATCCCAGGGATGAAGCCCACTTGATCATGGTGGATAAGCTTTTTGATGTGCTGCTGAATCCGGTTTGCCAGTATTTTATTGAGGATTTTTGCATCGATGTTCATCAGGGATATTGGTCTAAAATTCTCTTTTTTTGTTGTGTCTCTGCCAGGCTTTGGTATCAGGATGATGTTGGCCTCATAAAAAGAGTTAGGGAGGATTCCCTCTTTTTCTATTGATTGAAATAGTTTCAGAAGGAGTGGTACCAGCTCCTCCTTGTACCTCTGGTAGAATTCAGCTGTGAATCCATCTGGTCCTGGACTTTTTTGGTGGGTAGGCTATTAATTGTTGCCTCAATTTCAGAGCCTGCTATTGGTCTATTCAGGGATTCAACTTCTTCCTGGTTTAGTCTTGGGAGAGTGTAAGTGTCCAGGAAATTATCCATTTCTTCTAGATTTTCTAGTTGATTTGCATAGAGGCATTTATAGTATTCTCTGATGGTTGTTTGTATTTCTGTGGGGTCGGTGGTGATATCCCCTTTATCATTTTTATTGCGTCTATTTGATTCTTCTCTCTTTTCTTCTTTTTTAGTCTTGCTAGCGGTCTGTCAATTTTGTTTATCTTTTCAAAAAACCAACTCCTGGATTCATTGATTTTTGGAGGGTTTTTTGTGTCTCTATCTCCTTCAGTTCTGCTCTGATCTTAGTTATTTCTTGCCTTCTGCTAGCTTTTGAATGTGTTTGCTCTTGCCTCTCTAGTTCTTTTAATTGTGATGTTAGAGTGTCAATTTTAGATCTCTCCTGCTTTCTCTTGTGGGCATTTAGTGCTATAAATTTCCCTCTACACACTGCTTTAAATGTGTCCCAGAGATTCTGGTATGTTGTATCTTTGTTCTCATTGGTTTCGAAGACATCTTTATTTCTGCTTTCATTTCGTTATGTACCCAGTAGTCATTCAGGAGCAGGTTGTTCAGTTTCCATGTAGTTGAGCAGTTTTGATTGAGTTTCTTAGTCCTGAGTTCTAGTTTGATTGCACTGTGGTCTGAGAGACAGTTTGTATAATTTCAGTTCTTGTACATTTGCTGAGGAGTGCTTTACTTCCAATTATGTGGTCAATTTTGGAATAAGTGCGATGTGGTGCTGAGAAGAATGTATATTCTGTTGATTTGGGGTGGAGAGGTTCTATAGATGTCTATTAGGTCCGCTTGGTGCAGAGATGAGTTCAATTCCTGGATATCCTTGTTAACTTTCTGTCTGGTTGATCTGTCTAATGTTGACAGTGGAGTGTTGAAGTCTCCCATTATTATTGTATGGGAGTCTAAGTCTCTTTGTAGGTCTCTAAGGACTTGCTTTATGAATCTGGGTGCTCCTGTATTGGGTGCATATATATTTAGGAGAGTTAGCTCTTCCTGTTGAATTGATCCCTTTACCATTATGTAATGGCCTTCTTTGTCTCTTTTGATCTTTGATGGTTTAAAGTCTGTTTTATCAGAGACTAGGATTGCAACCCCTGCTTTTTTTTGTTCTCCATTTGCTTGGTAGATCTTCCTCCATCCCTTTATTTTGAGCCTATGTATGTCTCTGCATGTGAGATGGGTCTCCTGAATACAGCAGACTGATGGGTCTTGACTCTTTATCCAGTTTGCCAGTCTGTGTCTTTTAATTGGAGCATTTAGTCCATTGACATTTAAGGTTAATATTGTTATGTGTGAACTTGATCCTGTCATTATGATATTAACTGGTTATTTTGCTCGTTAGTTGATGCAGTTTCTTCCTAGCCTCGATGGTCTTTACATTTTGGCATGTTTTTTGCAATGGCTGGTACCGGTTGTTCCTTTCCATGTTTAGGGCTTCCTTCAGGGTCTCTTGTAAGGCAGGCCTGGTGGTGACAAAATCTCTAAGCATTTGCTTATCTGTAAAGGATTTTATTTCTCCTTCACTGATGAAGCTTAGTTTGGCTGGATATGAAATTCTGGGTTGAAAATTCTTTTCTTTAAGAACGTTGAATATTGGCCCCCACTCTCTTCTGGCTTGTAGAGTTTCTGCCGAGAGGTCTGCTGTTATTCTGATGGGCTCCCTTTGTGGGTAACCCGACCTTTCTCTCTGGCTGCCCTTAAGATTTTTTCCTTCATTTCAACTTTGGTGAATCTGGCAATTATGTGTCTTGGAGTTGCTCTTCTGGAGGAGTATCTTTGTGGCGTTCTCTGTATTTCCTGAATTTGAATGTTGGCCTGCCCTACTAGGTTGGGGAAGTTCTCCTGGATGATATCCTGAAGAGTGTTTTCCAACTTGGTTCCATTTTCCCCCTCACTTTCAGGGACCCCAATCAGACGTAGATTTGGTCTTTTTACATAATCCCATACTTCTTGCAGGCTTTGTTCATTTCTTTTTCTTCTTTTTTCTTTTGGTTTCTCTTCTCGCTTCATTTCATTCATTTGATCCTCAATCGCTGATACTCTTTCTTCCAGTTGATCGAGTCGGTTACCGAAGCTTGTGCATTTGTCACGTATTTCTCGTGTCATGGTTTTCATCTCTGTCATTTCGTTTATGATCTTCTCTGCATTAATTAGTCTAGCTGTCAATTCTTCCACTTTTTTTTCAAGATTTTTAGTTTCTTTGCGCTGGGTACGTAATTCCTCCTTTAGCTCTGAGAGGTTTGATGGACTGAAGCCTTCTTCTCTCATCTCGTCAAAGTCATTCTCTGACCAGCTTTGATCCGTTGCTGGCGATGGGCTGCGCTCCTTTGCAGGGGGAGATGCGCTCTTATTTTTTGAATTTCCAGCTTTTCTGCCCTGCTTCTTCCCCATCTTTTGGTTTTTATCTGTCTCTGGACTTTGATGATGGTGACGTACTGATGGGTTTTGGTATAGGTGTCTTCCTGTTTGATAGTTTTCCGTCTGACAGTCAGAAGACTGTCTGTTGGTCTGTTAGAGATTGCTTGAGGTCCACTCCAGACCTGTTTGCCTGGGTATCAGCAGCAGAGGTTGCCGAAGATAGCATATTGCTGAACAGCAAGTGTACCTGTCTGATTCTTTCTTTGGAAGTTTCCTCTCAGGGGTGACGCCACCCTGTGAGGTGTGGGGTATCAGACTGCCCCTAGTGGGGGATGTCTCCCAGCTAGGCTACTCAGGGGTCAGGGACCCACCTGAGCAGGCAGTCTGTCCGTTCTCAGATCTCAACCTCCGCGTTAGGAGATCCACGGCTCTCCCCAAAGCTGTCAGATAGAGTCGTTCGGTCTGCGGCGGCCCTGCTCTTTCCCCTAATGGACTGCAGCTGTGCGCTGTCCGAGGTAGAGTCTACAGAGACAGGCAGGCTTCCTTGAGCTGCTGTGAGCTCCACCCAGTTCGAGCTTCCCAGCGGCTTTGTTTACCTACTTAAGCCTCAGCAATGGCGGGCGCCCCTCCCCCAGCCTCGCTGCTGCCTTGCGGATAGATCGCCGCAGACTGCTGTGTTAGCAGTGAGGGAGGCTCCGTGGGCGTGGGACCCTCCCGGCCAGGTGTGGGATATATTCTCCTGGTGTGCCTGTTTCCTTAAAGCGCAGTACTGGGGTGGGAGTTACCCGATTTTCCAGGTGTTGTGTGTCTCAGTTCCCCTGGCTAGGAAAAGGGATTTCCTTCCCCTTGCGCTTCCAGGTGAGGCGATGCCTCGCCCTGCTTCAGCTCACGCTGGTCAGGCTGCAGCAGCTGACCCGCACCGATTGTCCGCACTCCCTAGAGAGATGACCCCAGTACCTCAGTTGAAAATGCAGAAATCACCGGTCTTCTGTGTCGCTCGCGCTGGGAGTTGGAGACTGGAGCTGTTCCTATTCGGCCATCTTGCTCCGCCCCCTCTGTATTAGTTTCTTATTTGTCCTTTCAGTGGTTCTTTTTTGGGTTTGTTTGTTTGGTTTTTTTTTTTTTTTTGAGACAGCCTCACTCTGTCACCCAGGCTGGAGTGCAGTGGCATGATCTCAGCTCACTGCAACCCCCGCCTCCTGGGTTCAAGCGATTCTCCTGCCTCAGCTTCTTGAGTAGCTGGGATTACAGGTACCTGCCACCACACCTGGCTAATTTTTGTATTTTTAGTAGAGACGGGGGTTTCACCATGTTGCCCAGGCTGGTCTCGAACTCCTCACCTCAGGAGTTTGCCTCGGCCTCCGAAAGTGCTGGGATTACAGGCATGAATCCCAGCCTTTCAGTGGTTCTTGATGTAAAATTAAGCATACACACAACACACACACACACACATTTATTATCTCCCCTTTCTTACACAAAAGGTAGCATAGTGAGTACACTGTTCCAGATCTTGGTTTTGTCATCTAACAGTAAGATTTCTCCTTATCAGTACTTAGAGAGATAGATCTTTGGGTTTTTGTTTTGTTTTTGTTTTTGAGACAGAGTCTTGCTCTGCCACCCAGGCTGGAGGGCAGTGGCACAATCTCAGTTCACTGCAACCTCCACCTCCCAGGTTCAAGTGATTCTCCTGCCTTAGCCTCCCAAGGAGCTGGGATTACAGGTGTGCGCTACCATGCTTGGCTAATTTTTCTATTTTTAGTAGAGATGGGGTTTCACCATGTTAGCCAAGTCTCGAACTCCTGGCCTCAAGTGATCCGTCTGCCTCAGCCTCCCAAAGTGCTGGGATTACAGGCGTGAGCCACTGTGCCCAGCCTGTTTTTGTTTTTGACTTCATGTTTATTTGAATGTTGTTTCTTTGCCCATCTTCAATCTTTTCTCCCACCTTTAATGCTTTGCACAATACCATGTTTAGGCTTTATAACTGCCTGGAGGGTTATATGTAATTTTGATACGCCCCTCCCCGTGGTATAATGGTTAAGAGCACAGATACTGGTTTAGATCCCAGTTCAGACACTTACTTGCTGTGGTAATGCTGGTCTTTAGGGTAAAGGAGGCTGAGATTTTCTCTTCTCTTTTTCTCCCCCAACCCGCCCACCCAGAAGGAATGTTAGTCTGGATTGGATTCCATGGCACTAGGCTGTACCACAGTCACAGAAAGAGGAACTTTCAGAAGACTAAAGAGGTAAGTGGTTGTCTCCATCTTCTGCCTGGAAGTGCCCTGTTGCTCATTTTCCCTTTCTCTCCCTTTGCAGCAGCCAGGCCTAGAGGTAGAGGCTCCCAAGCATCAATACAACCATCTTTCTTTGAATTTTCTCCTCTTCTAGCACTCATAGGCAGGGACTTGTCCCATCAGTGGAGGAAGAGCAGAGCCTAGAATGTGTGCTTTGCAGGCTGCAGGCCAATCTAGCATAGGAAAACTATTATGGGCCAGCGTGAGTCCTTTCTGTTCTACACTGGCGGTTAGGGCCAAAGCCCCAGCTAATAATAAATAATCTTTGCTTTGTTTTCTACTCTGGACATAGATTTCCCTGAGATTGCCTGGAAACAGGTACTTGGGGCAAGATTCAGGTTCTATTCGGGTTCTACTCTATTTTGGCCAAATACATCCTTAACCATATTGATCTCATCCTTTAATAGGTCCCCTCTTCCCAATTTTCAAACATGTGACCCTGAACAAATGAGGTACTTGACGTAAGTGTCAATTTCTTCATCTGGCAAAATGGGACCAGTAATGCAGTCTTCATACACTTGATGTGAAGGTTAAATGACTTAATATATGCAAAATAGTGAGCACAGTGCCTGGCTATTAAAGCAGGTGCCCAGTAAATGTTTGCTATTATTTTTATTGCTAAGCAGTATAGTGTAGTGGTTAAGAGCATGGCTTTCAGAGTTAAACTGATCTCTCTGGCCTTGGATCCAGACTCTGAGCTTAGCACCTGTTTGACCAAGGGAAATTAGCTCTCTAAGCTTCAATTTCCTCAATAATAATAATAGTAAAGGAATAGTAATAGTACCTCTCTTAGGGTTGCTGAGAAGATTAAATGAGATTCTATATGTGAAGTACTTAATACAGAAACACAGAGCCTGATATATAAGTAGCTGCTATATCTTAATAGCATTTAAAAACTCAAACCCAACTATACTTAAATGATTTATGTCCCTTCAGATATAGTGAGAGGAACCTCTTTACATATACTTGAGCTGGGGAAGAAAGTATCATTTATCCATATAAATGCACTCATAGTCTATATTTGGATACTTAAATTTTTGTTATGACATAGACTTCATCTCTACAAAAAAATTTAATAAATTAGCAAGGCATGGTGGCATGCACCTATAGTCCCAGCTACTTAAGGGGCTGAGGTGGGAGGATCCCTTGAGCCCGGGAGGTCACAGCTGCAGTGAGCCATGATTGCACCACTGCACTCCAGACTGGGTGACAGAGCAAGACCCTGCCTCAAAAATTTTTTTTGTTTGTTAAGGGAGTAGATCTTGTGTTACCTTTTATTCAAAAAAATTTTTTTTTTTAAAGCACTCATACAAACAAGTTTTAAGACCAGGCATAGTGGCTCACACCTATAATCCCAGCACTTTGGGAGGCTGAGGCAGGAGGATTACTTGAGCCTAGGAGTTCAAGAACAGCCTGGGCAACATAGCAAGAGATGGGTCTCTATGAACAATTTAAAAATTAGTTGGGTATTGTGACATGTGCCTGTAGTCCTAGCTACTTGGGGGACTCAGGTAGGAGGCTCACTTGAGCCCAGGAGTTCGAGGTTGCAGTGAGCTGTGATCATACCATTGCACTCCAGCCTGGGTGACAGAGCAAGATCCTGTTTCTAAAAAACAAAGAAAAAAAATTAAGCAAGTTTTATAAGGGTAAAGGGAGGACACTGTGAGATTCTGAGCATTTACTGTGTGTCCTATGGTTTACGCCTTTCCTTATACTTGTGCTAATATAAAAATATAAAATATAGATAATATATATAACATAAAATATAAAATAATTGGAACATTATTTTTGGAGTGTTATTTTGTAGTGCTGTTAGATTGAGTATGAACAGCACCATAAAGGTCTCAAATGCTGCCCTATGTATTGCTCTAACCTTTGATTATTTCCTTGACAAATACTAACACAAAAGGATTTGTAATATTACACACCTGATCAAAGTTGTGTAAAGAACGTCTGCATTTGTTTTTATTTCAAGCCGCTGAGCCCTGGCTCAAGTCAGAAACGTCTGACTCTTCAAATCTAAGCACCACACTTATGCACTTGTTTTCCGTTTTTTGTGTGTTATGCTACCTTTAAAACAGTAATTAGAAGGGGATAATCATCTGCCACCTGAATCCTGGTCTACTGCTACCATTGAATAAATGCAAAAACAACCCAAAACCTTTCTTTTCAAAAACATGTGGTAGAGATGGTATCTCGCTATGTCGCCCAGGCTGGTCTCAAATTCCTGGCCTCAAGCTATCTTGCCGCCTTGGCCTCCCAAAGTGCTGGGATTATAGGCATGAGCCCCATGCCTGGCCACAAAAAAAAAAAATAAAAACTTTCTAAATAAGAAATTACAATTAAGACTCATATGAAGGTATCAATGTATTTATGCTAAAGAAACAGAAAAAAAAATTCAAAGTAAATAAAGGTAGAGTGTGCATTTAGAATTTTACTTTTCTTCCAAATTTTAGATTTACAACTAAGCCTTTTTTTTTTTTTTTTTTTGAGATGGAGTCTTGCTCTGTGGCCCAGGCTGGAGTGCAGTGGCCAGATCTCAGCTCACTACAAGCTCTGCCTCCCAGGTTTACGCCATTCTTCTGCCTCAGCCTCCCGAGTAGCTGGGACTACAGGTGCCCGCCACCTCGCCCGGCTAGTTTTTTGTATTTTTTAGTAGAGACGGGTTTCACCGTGTTAGCCAGGATGGTCTCGATCTCCTGACCTCGGGATCTGCCCGTCTTGGCCTCCCAAAGTGCTGGGATTACAGGCTTGAGCCACCGCGCCCGGCCACAACTAAGCCTTTATTCCAGGAAAGAAAGAAAAGCCACTGTTAACTACCATATTCTCCCCAAAAAGTTACAGCAACACTGAACACTTTCCTGGACAGTCCTGTACATGTTTTATTGATGATGCCCAGGCTTATCCCTGAACACTAGAAAAAGTGGGAAGACGTCAAGAGCTAGACAGAGGATGACAGATCTGAGAGGGATTGAGTGATTTAATTTACCTCTGCAAGCTCAAAGCAAGAAGTTGACTGCTTTTTCATTTTAACTCTGCCCCAGCATCAACAAATCACCACTCTGGGTTTATGCAACTTGTTTCCTAATTGAATAAAATAAGCCTGAATATGAAAACATATCAGAAGAAAATTTAAGTCAGAAACTGCTGTGCTCTTACCTGTTTCCAGTGAATACCACTGATGTTCTTAAAGCTTCCTAGGAGCCTCAATGGGCAGAAACCACAGTTACTATTTCAGTACAAAACAGAAAAAATAGATATTGTAGAAGGATTGTTACTCCAAAGTCAATCAAGGAGAGTACCTGGAAGGAGGAATTACAGAAGAGACTAACGTCTGATAGAGTAGAATGAAATACTGGATTGTGAATATTTAATTAAAAAATATTAAACATAGATCACATTACTGGACTCTAAGCTACTCTCTAGGAATAGAACGATTTCTAAGCCTTGATTCTAGAGCCAATAGACTAGGCCAAGGCTTCTTAAACTTTAATGTGCATATGAATCCCCTGAAAATCTTGTTAAAAAGTAGAGGCTTGGCTGGTCGTGGTAGCTCACGCCCGTGATCCCAGAACTGTGGGAGGCTGAGGTGGGCAGATCACTGGAGGGCAAGAGTTTGAGACCAGCCTGGCCAACATAGCAAAACCCCTCTCTACTGAAAATACAAAAAAAAAAAAAAAAAAAAAAAATAAGCTGGGTGTGGTGGCACACACCTGTAATCCCAGCTACTCTGGAGGCTGAGGCACAAGAATTGCTTGAACCCAGGAGGTGGAGGTTGCAGTGAGCTGAGATTGTACCACTGCACTCCAGCCTGGGTAACAGAGCATCTCAAAAAAAAAAAAAAAAAAAAAAAAAAAAAAAAACGTCGAGGCTTATTCAAGAGATCTGGAGTGGAGTCTTAAATTCTAACAAATTCCTAGGTGATACTGATGCCGCTGGCCACGGACTACTCTTTGAGTAGCAAGAAATGCATGGATAAAGAAATAGAGTGAAGTGTTGCAGGTACTTGGAAATCTATACAGAGTACTATGTGAGCACCATGGAGGGCCTTTCTACCGCAGAGTATTAGAAAAGGCTTCATACAGGAGGGGATGGATGGGCTGAGTCTTCTCCTGGTAATCACAGGGAGAAAGTCAGAGGTCAACATTAAAGTTCAGTGACTATGGTGTGAGTTGGACAGGCCGTCTAAACTTTCTGGCCCTCAATTTTCTTCTTTTTTTTTGAAATGGAGTCTCACTCTATCACCCAGGCTGGAGTGCAGTGGCGCAATCTCAGCTCAGTGCAACCTCCACCTCCCGTCAAGCCATTCTTCTAGCTCAGCCTCCCAAGTAGCTGGGATTAGAGGGGCGTGTGACCACACCCAGCTAATTTTTGTATTTTTAGTAGAAACGGGGTTTTACCACGTTGGCCAGGCTGGTCTTGAACTCCTCACCTCAGGTGATCTACCTGCCTTGGCCTCCCAAAATGTTGGGATTACAGGCGTGAGCCACTGTGCCCAGCCTCAATTTTCTTCCTCATCAGTAAAATGAAGGATGAAAAATGTCCAAACCGTACATGATCCTAAAACCAGATTACTGTGAGACAAATTTTAAAATATTTAATATAAGATCTGTTTAGAAGTTACGGTGAAATAGTATAAAAGGTTCTAAGCCGGGTGCGGTGGCTCATGCCTGTAATCCTAGCACTTTGGGAGGCCAATGCGGGTGGATCACCTGAGGTCAAGAGTTCGAGGCCAGGCTGGCCAACATGGTGAAACCTCATCTCTACTAAAAGCACAAAAATTAGCTGGGTTTGGTGTTCAGTGCCTGTAATCCCAGCTACTTGGGAGGCTGAAGCAGGAGAATTGCTTGAACTGAGGCGGAGGTTGTAGTGAGCCAAGATCGCACCATTGTACTCCAGCCTGGGCAACGAGCAAAAACTCCATCTCAAAAAATAAATAAAAAGTATAAAAGGTCCTATCAGTTCACCTAACAAACCAACATACATTTGACAAATGAAAGTACATCAATCAATAGGAAAACCACAGTAAGTCTTGCATTTTTAGTAGAGACGAGGTTTCACCTTGTTGTCCAGGCTGGTCTTGAACTCCTGACCTCAAGTGATCCTCCAACGTCGGCCTCCGAAAGTGCTGGGATTACAGGTGTGAGCCTCTGTGCCTGGCCCAAACCGCAGGAAGTCTTAGCAGCATCTTGCACTTGTTTTTTCCTATTCAGTTGCCTATTTGTGGCCGGGTGTATGGCTTCACAGCTGAACTACTTTAAAAGAATACCATATAGAAGTCTCTCTTTATTTGCAGCGATACATTCCAAGACCCCTAGTGGATGCCGGAAACCATGGATAGTACCAGACCCTATATAAACTATGATTTTTCCTTATATACATACATAAATACATATAACATTTATAAACTAAGCACAGTAAGAGCTTATAAACAGAACAATTATAACAATATACTGTAATAAATGTTATGTGAAGGTGGTATCTTTTAAAATATCTTATTATACTGTACTCACAGTATTTTGGGACTGTTGGTTGACCACAGGTAACTGAAACCACAGAAAGTGAAACTGCAGATAAGCGGGGAGTCCTACTGTACTCATTTTGCTCAGCACAATAATGCTTAATATTTATAAAGTACCTTTCATTTTCAAGGCACTTGACAAACATCAGTTAATTACTTGTCACACAATTTGCAATTTAATTTTCATTAGTCCAATTAGGAGTGGACCAGATAAAACTGAAAGAGTAAAGGCAGGCCCCAGAGGGGGGATTCAAGCCAAGGTGAGAATGGTGGGGCTGTGTATGACTTATGCTCACAGTTTTTATAGAAAAGAAACAGCCCTCACCAGGAAAGCACTAAAACACTAGAAAAGGAAGAAATTGCCATTTCTGAACATCTTGCTGGAGCTTGCCACTAAGAACCAAAATATATAAGGAAAGTAGTGAAGTATTTTAAATGCTTATTACCCTACCCCATCTACCAAAAAAGAAGTCAACAGTGACTCCATTTTCACAAAAAAGATTTCTATTATGAAAATTCAAATGAAGTTTAGCTTTCTTGTGTTGTAGTTTTAAAGGATAAAATATTTTCTAGAATGAGTTTTGAAGGAGTGATCATACCCTAATTATAATACTTTCTCTTCCTATAGAGAATGGTTAAGTATGGCTAGGTGTGGTGGCTCACTCCTGTAATCCCAGCACTTTGGGAGGCCAAGGCAGGCAGATCACTTGAGGTGACGAGTTTGAGACCAGCCTGGCCAATATGGTAAAACCCCATCTCTACTAAAAATACAAAATATAGCTGGATTAGCCAGGCATGGTGGTGGGCACCTGTAATCCCGGCTACTCGGGAGGCTGAGCCAGGACAATCGCTTGAACTGAGGAGGCAGAGGTTGCAGTGAGCCGAGACTGAATCACTGCACTCTAGTGAAACTCCATCTCCAAAACAACAGCAACAACAACAAACAGCTAAGTATGTCCTTTAAATGAGAAAAACAAATTTTAAACATCAAGAATTATCCAATAATCTTGCTGGGGGCAGTGGCTCACGCCTGTAATCCCAGCACTTTGGGAGGCCGAGTTGAGCAGATCACCTCAGGTCAGGAGTTTGAGACCAGCCTGGCCAACATGGTGAAACCCTGTCTCTACTAAAAACACAAAAATTAGCTGGGCATGGTGGCACACGCCTATAATCCCAGCTACTCAGGAGGCTGAGGCAGGAGAATCAGTTGAACCCAAGAGGCGGAGGTTGCAGTGAGCCAAGATCATGCCATTGCACTCCAGCGTGGGCAACAAGAGTGAAACTCCATCTAAAAAAAAAAAAATTATCCAATAATCCTGGCTGTCACTACTTAAAAAGTTATCCAATAAAAAAAATTTTTTGTTATTGTCTTATGCATGTTTTTTCTTAGTGCTCCAAATGCTGCAAGTGTACATGCAGAACCTTATAAAAATGATAAATGTTATTTTAAAAACTAATCAATCTGCAGTTGTCTCAGTCCTCTGATTTATGGGCTAGGAGAGAGAGAAGTTGGGTACAAAAGACTGAACAATTTGTAATTTTAAAATAAGGTCCATTTGTATAAACCTGAAAGTGTATCCCTATTTTTGTTAAATATGGAAGAGAAAGATACCTAATCTTACTATCCATTCATATAAAATTCAAAATAAAATTCCTTTAAGCAAAGGAAGCATTATATTGGAAATTCCTCAGATTAAAATAGGTTTTCTACTTCCTTCACATTGCTCCAGCGTCTTACACACAAACCAACACACACACACACACACACACACACAGCTCACAGCTCATATCTCATTAACATAAAATGTAGATTAGAGCATTTTACATTTAATATTTAAAAAATTACGTCAAGTTTTGGCACATGTATGAGTAAATGCATGTTATAGAGTGTTCTTAGTGGTAAGTCATTTTATCAGTCCATTTCAGGTTGCTAAAAAAGAATGTCTGAGACTGGGTAATTTATAAAGAAAAGAGGTTCTGGGCCGGACAAGGTGGCTCATGCTTGTAATCCCAGCACTTTGGGAGGCCAAGGCGGGTGGATCACTGGAGGTCAGGAGTTCGAGACCAGCCTGGCCAACATGGCGAAACCCCGTCTCTACTAAAAATTCAAAAATTAGTCGGGCGTGGTGGCATGTGCCTGTGGAGGCATGTGTCTGTGGAGGCATGTGCCTGTGGAGGCTGAGGAAGAAGAATCGTTTGAACCTGGGAGGCGGAGGTTGCAGTGAGCCGAGATCACACCACTGCACTCCAGCCTGGGTGACAGAGGGAGACTCGGTCTCAAAAAAATAAATAAAAGAAAAAAAGAGGTTCTGTAGGCTCTCTTTTTTTTTTTTTTTTTTTGAGGCGGAGTCTCGCTCTGTCGCCCGGGCTGGAGTGCAGTGACCGGATCTCAGCTCACTGCAAGCTCCGCCTCCGGGTTCACGCCATTCTCCTGCCTCAGCCTCCCAAGTAGCTGGGACTACAGGCGCCCGCCATCTCGCCCGGCTAGTTTTTTGTATTTTTAGTAGAGACGGGGTTTCACTGTGTTAGCCAGGATGGTCTCGATCTCCTGACCTCGTGATCCGCCCGTCTCGGCCTCCCAAAGTGCTGGGATTACAGGCTTGAGCCACCGCGCCCGGCTGTAGGCTCTCTTAAAGAAAAGAGGTTCTTTATAAAGAAAAGGGGTTCTGTAGGCTGAGAGGTTCAAGGGCATGGCTCTGGCTTCTGGTGAAGGCTTTTGTGCTACATCACAACATTGTGGAGAAGGTTAATGGGGAAGTGGACATTAGCAAACAGAAGGAAACCCTGAGGGCTTTATAACAACTCACTCTCATGGGAGCTAATCCAGTCTCTCTAGAGACAGGACCAAGCCATTCAGGAGGGATTGGGCTGCATAATTCAAACACCTCCCACTAGGCCCCATCTCCCAACACTGCCACACTGGGGATCAAATTTCAACATGAGCTTTGGTGGGGACAAACAGACCATATCCAAACCATTGCAGTCATTTTCATTTTAACATTTATTACAAATCACATTTTATAAACACTAGATAAATTACATATAAAAGCTAGACATAAATATAAAGAAGCAAAACAAAAACAGCAGTACTATTAATGCAAGAGAAATAAGCTAATATAATATTTAAACACATAACTTAATTCCCAGTTTTTCATTGTTAATTTTTCATAAGTTCAAAAGCTATTCAGAAATGAAATGTAATACATTCTGATTACTATCGAAGGTTAGAATTATAGAAATAACCACCATAGCACTACTTATTTTTTAAAATCGTTTCAAACATTCAGAAGCCAAATGACTGTCCTTGAAGACAAATTAAATGGGTAAAAGGTCTTATCTAACTGAAGAATACAAAATTTTAAGCTTTGGTTAATAGATAGTAAGTTTAGTGGAAAATTTTAAATTAACATCTCCTTATATGTTATATTCCTGAGTTGTTGTTGCTCAAATATCATAAAGAACTCAGTTTATAGCTTTATATAACATTGCATTTTATTTTTGAAAAACAAAAAGTATTGTTATTATTTTAAATGTGAATAATAGTGTTTAATAATATCATCATGGCCAGGCGCAGCAGCTCACACCTGTAATCCCAGCACTTTGGGAGGCTGAGGTGGGCGGATCACCTGAGGTCAGGAGTTCGAGACCAGCCTGACCAACATGGAGAAACCCCATCTCAACTAAAAATACAAAAATTAGCCAGGCGTAGTGGCACATGCCTGTATTCCCAGCTACTCAGGAGGCTGAGGCAGGAGAATAGCTTGAACCCAGGAGGCGGATGTTGTGGTGAACCGAGATCACACCATTGCACTCCAGCCTGGGCAACAAGAGTGAAACTCCATCTCAAAACAATAATAATAATAATAATAATAATAATAATAATATAATCATAACAGGAGGGAGTCCCTTTAATTTAGCTTAACTAAGGGAAAAACTAATGCCCTCTGACCACTATTTGCAAAGATCATTTGTAAATTGTGATCAGAATTATATTAAATGTCACCAACTTTTATTTGCACCTTATGAAATCATATTGATTTTGTAGTATTGAATGCCCTTATAAAAGAATTGAAATGATGCAGTGCTAATGGTTAGCACAAGGCCACGCACAGGGTGAGTGCTCAATATTACTAATTAATTTAAAGTGAAAATCTTTTAATGTATTATTTTTGCACCTTAACATGCAATTCAATGTAGTAGTTATTAACCCAAAAATATCCAAAAACATTTTAAACATGAAAATACATTTTAGTAACAATCATAGGAATGTTTATAAGTGGTTATTTTCAGTCTTAGTTTTATCAAAATAGAATTAAATTTCAGATTCCTTTTAAAAATAGGCCTATGAAAGCTGATTTCATAATAGCTGCTATATGTGATGTGGATGGCAGATTCAGTGCCTTCTCACAAGTTCAACCTATTGACACCTCCTGAACCAATTACTTTAGATTACAACATACCCCTTAAAACAGAGTTTCCCCTGAAGACTGAATCTGTGCATCTGAGGACTGGGTCCAAGAATGTGGATTTTTAAACAAGTAGCTCTCCTCTGCTTCCTGGTAAATTATTATGATCAGGTAGATTTGGGAAACAGTGCTTTAAAGCAACCAAAATAATTTTATCATACTTGAACATACTTGATATGAATGGCATATCTAATGAAAAACTAAAGTATCAAGCTTTTTAATAATCTGCATAGCTTATCATCATGCCTATTTCTTACCTAAAAGTCACAAGGTTTTGTTCTAATTCTCTTGATAGCCTGCAAGAGCTAATACAAGTTATCACCTTTTTAAAAACTGCTGGTGATTTGGCTTCTATAGTTTTAGTATTGCATATACCTTTTCTCACCAGGAAGCAGAAGAGTCATATAGCAGTTGCGTTAAAAAACTAAACAATGTGGAATTTATTCAAATAATCATACTACTTACGAAGTAGTCTTTAAATAGCTATACCAACATCTGTTAGTAGAGTTACTCGCCAAGCTGGTTATCAAATGCCTATTTCTTTAAAAAATTCAATTTACAAAGTCTCATGTCAACTCCATGTACAAAATCTAATTTGCCATATAATGCAACTAGGAAGCAATTATATAACTGGATATGTGTACATAAAAATGTGCATAGGTTCATTCTAATTCATCAACTAGTAACAAATCCCTCTAAATTGAAAAAGGTAAAATAAGCAATGAAATACAGTCTTAAAAAAAGTATCATGGAGCACTGAGGAAAGTTTACATTATTAGAGATTTGAAAGAACATTTAAATAGGATTAAAATAATAAACTGTTAGCTACTTCTATTTTCTAATAAGAATATCATATGTGGAGAAACAAAACTGCAAGCTTATTAAAGTGGGTTAAATAGCTTTTAAGCTGATTAAAACTACTTAATTTAAAATGAATTATTTTTGAACCTCAAGTAAATGATGTAATAGTCAACAATTTATTAAAAAATAAACTTTAACAGTTTTAGCATTAGAAAAAACCATTGCTAATACACAAAAGTATATTATCAAATTCTATATTCACAAGTTGGGAAAGGCTTAATACCAAGTCCTGGTTCCACATTGCACTTCATATTCCCATCTGTATATCAGCAAAGTTGTAGAAGCTGTCTACATCTCCAGATGCCGTCTCCTTGCTTTCTGATACAAACATCTATTTTAAATAGAAAATTAAAAAAAAAAATAAGTACCAAGTACTTCAGAATGCCAAAGCCCATGTTCTCCACAGAACAAAGTCCCAAGCTAATTATTCAAAAGAAGTTCAAGTACATCATTTATAATGACAATATTTAATCTGTAGATTTTCTTTAGAATTCATGTAATACAGTTTGAATAGCTATAATGTAAATTAAGCTCTTTTGGAAGCACCTATATAATTAAGGTCTCTGCTTTCATAATACTTGAGTTGTATTTTATTACATCTGGACTTTTACAACACTCAATATTATGAAAGCTACTGAATAAGAGTCACTTAAAAAACTCTTTGTTTCTTCTGTTTTCTAATAATAATCTCAGTAGTCTGAGCAGCAAAACTTGAGATTATCCCTTTCAAAGCTGCTAAAGATATATTACTCTTTTTTATTTTATTTTATTTTATTTTAATTTTATTTTTGAGACAGAGTTTTGCTCTGTTGCCCAAGCTGGAGTGCAGGGCTCACTGCAGCTAGACTTCCAGACTCAAGTGATTCTCCTGCCTCAGCCTCCCAAGTAACTGGGACTACAGGTGTGCACCACCACACGTTTTTTTTTTTTTTTTTTTTTACTTTTTGTAGAGTCTCGCTATGTTGCCAGACTGGTCTTGAACTCCTGGGCTCAAGCAGTCTTCCTGCTTCAGCCTCCCAAAGTGCTGGGATTATAGGTGTGAGCCACCACACCCAGCCTACTATTTTTAAATAAGCTATTTGCTAAACATCAATGAAGCAATATTCAATAAAACCCTTCTAAAGTAGCTTTTACAAATGTCAGCAAGGAATTAGAGCAGATGGGGGTTCTATTCTAGCTTTATCATAAACTAGCATATGATGCTGACAATTTAATAAACTTACTCTGTGGGCTCAGTAACTACACCTGTAAAATGAGAAAGCTGGATTAGATAATCTCTAAATCATTCAGCTCTAAAAGTCCAAATTATAACCATTTTATCTCTCAGTTTCCTTTTCTATTCAATCTGGTATTTTCCCTCTCCCTTAGTACTACTGTGATGATAAAATGAGATCAAAGACAAAGTACTTTAATTTTTGTAAATGCAAGGAATCATAAGCCAAATCAGATGACAAAACCAAAATGTCCTCCAAGGTATTTATCAAAACGTAGTCAATTATGGATTTGCTAATGTAATCTATGTTTGGTTTTAAATTTATTTATGTCTGAAATTCTTAGATATAGCAACTTCATCAATATATTTAGAAAATGCCTACATGTGATGATTTCTATATACACCTGAAGTTCAATTTTTGGTGAAGCATTACTGAAGCAAGTAAAAATGAACCCTGGGCAACAGGATCATCCATCTAAAGACTATAATCTTAGAAATAAAATATTTCAACGAATCAGTATTTTTAAAAATGCAAAGACTTGAAAAGACATTTGATGAGACTTTTTACTTTAGAAACGTATATACTATAGAAGGTTTTTAATAAATAGATTCTTATTTTTAAATTATTTTAAACAATTAAAGTTTTAGTTTGGCAAGAAAAAAAATCACAGCTTAGTTCCCAATTATTTATGAAAGGTTCTAAAAATCATGATCTGTTTTTAAAAAACACACACACACACAAAAATTCCAAGCAACATTAGGGACAAAAGTATTAAAGTATTATTTGACTGTAAGGAACAGGAGATGAAATGAAAGGTTAGATTGAAATACAGTCAATAAAATCTTGTACCTTGGTCCCATGAATATCTCGTTTACAATAAGTTGACATCCTTCTACAGCACCATCTCCATTAAACTCCAAGGCAATAACAGGACCTATAAGCAAACCCAAGAAACATTTTCTTAACACAAATACAAATATATTCTAAATTTCATCTTTTTATCCTTCCTGAAGAATCTCCAGCATCTTCTTTGAGGGTGAAAGAGAAGGAAGATGAAAGCAGACAGATGGGACATATCACCTCAGCTGCTTCTTCCTACGCTAATCATAAAACAAATTAACACAGTCTCATAACAAGTAGCTTCAGTACTATTATAGGACTAGTGTCACATTTTTAAAGTGTTGTAAATAGTCTGGCTTTTCTGGTTCTCATTCTTCTATAAAAACCACAGAAATTCTACTCATTTAGGAATATAAAAATAGTTGATAAAATAGCAAATAAGATCAAAAGCAATCCAAGTCAACATAAGTAGGTTTTGCCAGGCAGCCAGCCTTGCTTCCAACTCTCCTACTTACCAGCCAAGTTCTAGGCCACCAATAATGAAGCTAAACCAAATGAGAATTGAGGTCAGGCACCAAAAAGTAATGACTATCTGAAAGTATTTTCCTCGAGTGTGTGTCTTCAAAGCTACATTCTAGAAACATAGACAAAGTTTTTATTTTTTAATCCTTTTAATATAATATTGTGCCTCCTTTCTCATACATTAATTTGAAAACATTAAAAACCTCCTACAGTGATGGAAAAGTCTTGATCTCCAGGAAATTACAAATGTATTGAAAGAAGACATAAACCCATTAAGCAAATACAAACCAACATATAACAATGAAGTACTAAGTAATGAAATACTAGAGTGAATGAATATGAAACATTAAATTGAATGTAACTGCGTGCTGCAGTACAAGGTACAAGAATGAGAAAGAAAAGATTACACTACATTGGGCATCAAGATAACTGAAGGCTTGTAATGTGTTTTTTTTTCCTTGAAGGCTTGTGATATAATACAGGCAACAAATACACATAAGGCAGGATATAGTGGTCCCTAGGTATCTGCATAGGATTGGTTCCATTGGTTGCTCAAATCCCTCATATATTAATAAAATGGTATAGTATTTGCATATAATTTATGCACATCCTCCTGTATACTTCATTACACATTTATAAAAAATTTTTTTAGAGATAGAGTCTCACGGCTGGGCACAGTGGTTCATGCCTGTAATCCTAACATTTTGGGAAGCCGAGGCAGGAGGATCACAAGCCCTGGAGTTCAAGACCAGCCTAGGCAACAAAGCAAGACCTCATCTCTACAAAAATTAAAACATTAGCTGGGTGCAGGGTTGCAGGCCTGTAGTCCCAGCTACTCGAGAGACTGAGATGGAAAGATCACTTGAGCCCAGGAGTTTGAGGTTACAGCAAGCCATGATCACGCCACTGCACTCCAGCCTGGACAACAGAGTGAGACCATGTCTCCAAAAAAAAAAAAAAAAAAAAAAAAGATATGGGGTCTCACTATGTTGCTCAGTCTGGTCTCAAACTCCTGGCCTCAAGCAATCCTCTTGCCTTCACCCCTGGCCAGGAGTTCAAGAACATATTGTAATAAAACATCTAACCTTGCAAAAGAAAAGCTTAAAATCTTAATTTTTTATTTAGAAATATCAATGTAAACTCATGATCTTTTCCTTTTAAAAATACATGGTTTCTAGCTATGTCCACTGAAAAAGCTTAAAAGAAATGACAACCCAGTAATACACAGCACCTAATATGTATTTCTAAATATCATTCCCCTAAAAATAACTAAGTAATCTTAGAAAAATAGATGAGTCCATGTCTGGGGCAAGAAATGGATTAAGATCAATGTGGAATATTTTCTTCAGCCAAAAAGTAATGAAGCTATCAAAGGCCAGTGGGGTTATATCAAAAGGAGACAGAAGCCAGCCTGAAGGAGCTCCCAATGGCCAAAGATGAGACATAGTGAGACAGAAGGAATAATGACTCTAATTTATTAAAATGTATTAATATATAAAAAGTCATGAGTTCATAATGATACTTAGAGAGATCCTCCTTACTACCAGATGTTTTTAAGGAAATAAAAAAAGAAGAAACAAAATTCACTGTAAACCAATGGAGGTTGCTAGGGCACCAATTCACTACTCTGAAAATTGATGCTTATTTTTCTCTTTATTCTGCTTTTCTGACATAAAGCATATTTCAAGTTAACCAAACAGCTCTGATATACAAGGAGTTCTGTTAACATCTGTTAATAAATGCAGAGGTAGTGACAAGATTAGAAAGTAAGTTTGCCAAAAAAAAAAGAAAAGAAAAGAAAATACAGAAAACAGTCATTTTGCAACGCCTATTAAAATAATTGGTTCAGGCAACAATCATCAATGGTTTTAGCGTCCCACAGAGAAGACTGCAGGAAACTCTACAATAAAAAGATAACATCGTCACCCTGTAAACCCAACCATTAAATCTTAGTATCCCTAAAGTACAACAATCAAACATTATGTGCCTTCTCAATTAATGCAATAGGAAACAGTACCATCTATGTGTTCCTGGCAAAAAAAAAAAAAAAAAAAAAATTAAAATTAAAAAATAACTAAACCTGAATGTAAACAAGGCTTTGATCTAACGTCTAGTCTACAAGAAATATGGAGGAACGAATTAAACAACCTCATGAATACTATAAGATAATTGACTAAGCTTCTTTCCCAAGACAAAGGCAAGAAATAAGTAGAGAGGGAACACCTGTTTTTGATTGAGTGATATACGATTAAAAAAAAAAAACCAAATACAGTAAGTGGATCTATTTTAGATCTGGATCACAACTGTAAAAATACAAAGAATTATTTTAGTAAGTAGGTAAATTTGCATATGGACTGAGTATTAGAGGATATTAAGGAATTATTGTTAATTCTGTTAGATGTGATATGCACTGTAGTTAAGAAAACATTTTTAATTTTAAGATAATGAAATATTTAGGGATGAAATAACAGGATGAATCAATTTGATTAAAATGTTTTAGCAAACAATGAGATTTTTTTTTAAGTATGGCAAGAAGTTGATGAAACTGGGTGACGGGAACACATGGGGGTCACTGTACTCTCTACTTTCAGTACATTTGAAAATTTACAAAAAGTTAAAAAGTACTTTAACCTAATAAATATTGAACTAAAAAAAAAAAGTTGATAATAAATGTAGGGTTTCCAGTTTTGCAAGGTAGAAAGTTTGAATTAAGGTAGAATATGGTTTCATCACTACAAGGAAATACTGTGTGTGTGTGTATTTAAGTTAGACATTTATTATTAAAAGTTAGTCTTTCTATAAAGAACATGTAATCTAGAATTTAGAAATAAAATCTTGGTAGAATTACTCAGGTATATAACTTGACTGATATTCTTTGACTAGAATATGATAAACTTCCAATAAATGACCTAATGATTTTCCAACAAAAAAGTGGACAAATGCATTCGTTTTGATTAACGTGTGGATAATCTTAAATTTAAAAAGACTAAATATTTGTCTTATATGCTTGACATAGATTTGCAACTCAGTAGTATATGGTGTTCCTGGAACACAACTGAAGACCTGGTATGTAGAGGAAATATGAGGGGTGGTGCTAGAAGACAGACATCTGTGGAATGATTCACATCTTCTCAGTTAGGAGGATGGAGGCCTGCTTCATTAAGAAGCTCAGGGTCGGGTGGGGGTGGGGAAAACAATAACATGGGAACCGTCAGGGGAATCCCCTTATTTCTGTTTTGCATATGAAGAATCCTAGAGCAGCCAGGTGAGGCTCTCTAGTTAAATAAAAATCATGGGAAGAGTCTGAAGACTATTCATAAGTGTTAATAGGGATTTTTATCAGCTTATTTTGGTTGCAGTTTCCAATTTTTAAAAATGTTTAGGCAATCTTTTCCACCTTTCCAAATCCTAATTATTGTAGCTTCATTAGTGTTGAACCAATGCTTTCTCATGTCTCAATTCTTTGTTTATGCATTCTTTTCATATGTATTAAACAAACAAAAACCCTTAAAAACTCCAATGTTGACAATGCACTTACTAAGCACTACTAAATTTTTTAAAAATTACAATGTTGACAATGCACTTGTTAAACACTACTATTTGTCCCTCTATCTAATGATGATGCCAATTACTGTGATTATTTCTAACTGAACTATGAGGTCAACAAGGATTACTGGTCATGTTTTAAGTGTTTTAATATGAACATCTTATTCAGATAGTCCATGGTAGCTTTAGATTTAAAATTTCAGCTGTCATGAAAAATTGTGAGACTCTGAAGCAGACAAAAAGGATTTCTGGATGTCTATCTAGTGAACCCTTCTGAGTTATCTAACATGACCTTGGAACAAGCCACTATGTCTCAATTAGATTACTGCAACAGCCTCCTAGCTGGTCTCTTTGCTTCCCCATTAAAGCAACCAGTGACAGGATTTACATTTTAAAAGGACCATGACATTCCTCTGCTCTAAAACTGCCTGTAAAGTATGATCTATATTTTTATTTTAATTGCTCTAAAAATAAGTGACAGTTCAGGCCAGGCACAGTGGCTCACCCCTGTATTCCTAGCACTTGAGAAGCTGAGGCAGGCAGATCGCTTTAGCCCAGGAGTTCAAGACCAGCCTAGGCAACATGGCAAAGCCCCATCTCTACAAAAAAATACAAATTAGCCGGGCGTCGTAGCGCATGTCTGTAGTCCAGCTACTCGGGAGACTGAGGTAGGAGAATCATGTGAGCTCTGGGGGTTGAGGCTGCAGTGAGCCGAGATCAAGCCACTGCACTCCAGCCTGGGCATCAAAGTGAGATCCTGTCTCAAAAACAAACAAACAAACAAACAAAAAAACAGTTCAAAGCAATAACATTAACAATGTATTACGTGTTTATAGCATATACAACAGTATATATTACAATAATGACACAGGGATGAGAAAGAAGAATAAGAATATAATGTTATCAGGTCCTTAGATGACAGGTGAAGTTGTGTAATATTAGAAGGTAGACTCAAATTATTTAAAAATATTTGCTGTAAAATCCAACATAACCATTAAATAAGTTTTTGAAGAAGAGGTATAAATATAAGTCAATAAAGGAAATTAAGTGGAATTATAAAATTGCTAAAAAGAAAAAGAGGTAATAAGAAAAAAAGAACAAATGGAGTAGAAATCAGCTAGCAAGATGAGAGATTTTGATCCAACTGTATCAATAATCCCTTTCAATGTGAATGGTCTAAATATGGCACTTAAAAGAGACTGACAGACTGGATTAAAAAGCAAAAACCAACTACATGCTGTCTACAAAAACTCATTTTAAATATACAGCCTTGATAAGCTAAAAGAAAAGAGATAAATCTTTACAATAAAACACTAACCAATGAAAGCTAGGGTTAGCTATATTAATTTGAGATGAAGTAGACTTCAGAACAAGGAAAACTATCAGAGATAAAGGAAGACATCAGAGTCGGACATGGTGACTTGTGTCTGTAATCCCAGCTACTCAGGAGGCCTAGGTGGGAGGATTACTTGGGCCCTAGGAGTTTGAGGCTGCAGTGAGTTATGACTGCACCACTGTACCCCAGACTGGTGACAGAGCAAGAACCCCCCCTTAAAAAAAATGAGGGAGGATCACATAATAATGAAGGATTCTCCAAGAAGATATAACAATCCTAATGTGTATGCATGTAATAACAGAGCTTCAAAATACATGAGACAAAACCTGACAGGATCTGAAAAGAGAACAGACAAATCCACAATTACAGTTGGAGACTTCAACACTCCTCTCTCATTGATTTATGGAACAAGTAGGCAGAAAATCAGCAAGGATACAAATAACCTGAATAGCACTATCAACCAACTTGACCTAGTGGACATTTATAGAAAATTCAACCAAGCAACAGCAGATTACACATTCTTCTCAGATGCACATAGAATATTCACCAAGATAAGCCATATTGTGCCATAAAACACATTTTATTTTATTTTTTTTTATTTCTAATGCTTTGTTTATTACTTCGATTTATTTTCTTTTTGAAATGATTATTTTACTTATCAAGAATTAATAACTGGTATAAAGAAAATCTTTTTTGTATTTTTAAAAACAGCAGTTTTGCTTAACTCTTAATAAATCTGATTTTTCCAAGGATTTCTTTTCTTTTTTTTTTTTTTTTTTTTTTAAGAAAGAAAAGCGGGCCCAGGGGACCGCGCTCAGCTTACAGAGGACCCACGCCGGCCGGATTTCTAAGTATATAATTATATAATTTGCCAACAGTGATATTATTATTCTCCTCCATTATTTCTATTTTAAAGATTACATTGTCCAGAACTTTCAGAATGATGTTAAGTAATAATGATGACTTCTGGTATTTTTATTAAAAAAAAAAAAGACCCGAAGCATGGAAATAATGTTTATAGCATCAATGACTTCTGTCCCGTAGTCCTTGCTTTAGTTCCATATCCAGTATTTAGGAACTGGTAGTCATCACTGTTCATCAAAACAATTACGTTAGTTTTCTCACCTCGTTTTTTATATTGCCATAATGCTTAAACTAGATCCTCTAAACCTAATGCTAAATAATAAAGATGAGAGGGAGCATTTTCAATAGTATACAAATAATAAAGATCCATCATTAGTGAATTCTGGCTGTTGTTTTAGATAATCACCTTTCCATCCCCACTATTAAATCCTGAAAGCAGTACTGAATCATTATTTTAATGCCTTTTTCAGCTCCTATTAATTAATTTGAGGATATTAATTTGGAATGATTAATATGTTGCATAATATGATGTTAGTCATATTTGCAGTATTTTGTCTGCTGATATATACAGTAAAATATTTGAAATTAAATTAAATTTTACTCTAAGTGAATAGTTACATAGTTCTAAAGAGTTTTTTTTTTTTAAATGAGTTTTTTTAGACTTTTGGTTGTTAAACTTCAAAAACTTGTTTCTAGATTCATTGCATTGTGTTTAAATTAATATTATCAGCATTTTCAGGTTTTTGACAGAATTTTAAGTTTTTTTTTTAGATGTAGAAAAGAGAATGGTCATTATAAAGCTGAGAAATGTTAACTTTGTCTTACGTAGGCTACTTCATACTACTAAACTATTATTATTACTTGCTTCTTGCTTTCTTTGTCTCTATTTGAACCCAAAAGTTTGTTACAATTGTTGTATAATAGAATTTTCTATCCATTTTCTGTTGTATTTCTGAAACTTTTATTTCTGCATTTGATACCATTTTGTGTATATGAAATCCACAGTTCATACATGTAACATTAATTTTTTTTTTTTTTTTTATATACTTTAAGTTCTAGGGTACATGTGCATGACGTTTATATCAGTATACTCCCCATGCAATCCCTCCCTCCTCCCCCCTCCCATGATAGGCCCCAGTGTGTGATGTTCCCCTTCCCGAGTCCAAGTGATCTCATTGTTCAGTTCCCACCTATGAGTGAGAACATGCGGTGTTTGGTTTTCTCTTCTTGTGATAGTTTGCTAAGAATGATGGTTTCCAGCTGCATCCATGTCCCTACAAAGGACGCAAACTCATCTTTTTTATGGCTGCATAGTATTCCATGGTGTATGTGCCACATTTTCTTAATCCAGTCTGTCACAGATGGACATTTGGGTTGATTCCAAGTCTTTGCTATTGTGAATAGTGCCGCAATAAACATACGTGTGCATGTGTCTTTGTAGTAGAGTATTATAATCCTTTGGGTATATACCCAGTAGTGGGATGGCTGGGTCATATGGTACATCTAGTTCTAGATCCTTGAGGAATCGCCATACTGTTTTCCATAATGGTTGAACTAGTTTACAATCCCACCAACAGTGTAAAAGTGTTCCTATTTCTCCACATCCTCTCCAACACCTGTTGTTTCCTGACTTCTTAATGATTGCCATTCTAACTGGTGTGAGATGGTATCTCATTGTGGTTTTGATTTGCATTTCTCTGATGGCGAGTGATGATGAGCATTTTTTCATGTTCTGTTGGCTGTATGGATGTCTTCTTTTGAGAAATGTCTGTTCATATCCTTTGCCCCACTTTTTGATGGGGTTGTTTGTTTTTTTCTTGTATATTTGTTGAGTTCTTTGTAGATTCTGGATATTAGCCCTTTGTCAGATGAGTAGGTTGCAAAAATTTTCTCCATTCTGTAGGTTGCCTGTTCACTCTGATGGTAGTTTCTTTAGCTGTGCAAAAGCTCTTTAGTTTAATTAGATCCCATTGTCAATTTTGGCTTTTGCTGCGTTGCTTTTGGTGTTTTAGACATGAAGTCCTTGCCCATGCCTATGTCCTGAATGGTACTACCTAGATTTTCTTCTAGGGTTTTTATGGTATTAGGTCTAACATTTAAGTCTCTAATCCATCTTGAATTATTTTCGTATAAGGGGTAAGGAAAGGATCCAGTTTCAGCTTTCTACTTATGGCTAGCCAATTTTCCCAGCACCATTTATTAAATAGGGAATCCTTTCCCCATTTCTGTTTCTCTCAGGTTTGTCAAAGATCAGATGGCTGTAGATGTGTGGTATTATTTCTGAGGACTCTGTTCTGTTCCATTGGTCTATATCTCTGTTGTGGTACCAGTACCATGCTGTTTTGGTTACTGTAGCCTTGTAGTATAGTTTGAAGTCAGGTAGCGTGACGCCTCCAGCTTTGTCCTTTTGACTTAGGATTGTCTTGGCAATGCGGGCTCTTTTTTGGTTCCATATGAACTTTAAAGCAGTTTTTGTTTTTCCAATTCTGTGAAGAAAGTCATTGGTAGCTTGATGGGGATGGCATTGAATCTATAAATAACCTTGGGCAGTATGGCCATTTTCACGATATTGATTCTTCCTATCCATGAGCATGGTATGTTCTTCCATTTGTTTGTGTCCTCTTTGATTTCACTGAGCAGTGGTTTGTAGTTCTCCTTGAAGAGGTCCTTTACATCCCTTGTAAGCTGGATTCCTAGGTATTTTATTCTCTTTGAAGCAATTGTGAATGGAAGTTCATTCCTGATTTGGCTCTCTGCTTGTCTGTTACTGGTGTATAAGAATGCTTGTGATTTTTGCACATTAATTTTGTATCCTGAGACTTTGCTGAAGTTGCTTATCAGCTTAAGGAGATTTTGGGCTGAGACGATGGGGTTTTCTAAATATACAATCATGTCATCTGCAAACAGGGACAATTTGACTTCTTCTTTTCCTAACTGGATACCCTTGATTTCTTTCTCTGCCTGATTGCCCTAGCCAGAACTTCCAACACTATGTTGAATAGGAGTGGTGAGAGAGGGCATCCCTGTCTTGTGCCAGTTTTCAAAGGGAATTTTTCCAGTTTTTGCCCATTCAGTATGATATTAGCTGTGGGTTTGTCATAAATAGCTCTTATTATTTTGAGGTACGTTCCATCAATACCAAATTTATTGAGCGTTTTTAGCATAAAGGGCTGTTGAATTTTGTCAAAAGCCTTTTCTGCATCTATTGAGATAATCATGTGGTTCTTGTCTTTGGTTCTGTTTATATGCTGGATTACGTTTATTGATTTGCGAATGTTGAACCAGCCTTGCATCCCAGGGATGAAGCCCACTTGATCATGGTGGATAAGCTTTTTGATGTGCTGCTGAATCCGGTTTGCCAGTATTTTATTGAGGATTTTGCATCGATGTTCATCAGGGATATTGGTCTAAAATTCTCTTTTTTGTTGTGTCTCTGCCAGGCTTTGGTATCAGGATGATGTTGGCCTCATAAAATGAGTTAGGGAGGATTCCCTCTTTTTCTATTGATTGGAATAGTTTCAGAAGGAATGGTACCAGCTCTCCTTGTACCTCTGGTAGAATTCAGCTGTGAATCCATCTGGTCCTGGACTTTTTTTGGGGTAGGCTATTAATTGTTGCCTCAATTTCAGAGCCTGCTATTGGTCTATTCAGGGATTCAACTTCTTCCTGGTTTAGTTTGGGAGAGTGTAAGTGTCCAGGAAATTATCCATTTCTTCTAGATTTTCTAGTTGATTTGCGTAGAGGCATTATAGTATTCTCTGATGGTTGTTTGTATTTCTGTGGGGTCGGTGGTGATATCCCCTTTATCATTTTTTATTGCGTCTATTTGATTCTTCTCTCTTTTCTTTATTAGTCTTGCTAGCGGTCTGTCAATTTTGTTGATCTTTTCAAAAAACCAACTCCTGGATTCATTGATTTTTTGGAGGGTTTTTGTGTCTCTATCTCCTTCAGTTCTGCTCTGATCTTAGTTTTTCTTGCCTTCTGCTAGCTTTTGAATGTGTTTGCTCTTGCCTCTCTAGTTCTTTTAATGTGATGTTAGAGTGTCAATTTTAGATCTCTCCTGCTTTCTCTTGTGGGCATTTAGTGCTATAAATTTCCCTCTACACACTGCTTTAAATGTGTCCCAGAGATTCTGGTATGTTGTATCTTTGTTCTCATTGGTTTCAAAGAACATCTTTATTTCTGCTTTCATTTCGTTATGTACCCAGTAGTCATTCAGGAGCAGGTTGTTCAGTTTCCATGTAGTTGAGCGGTTTTGATTGAGTTTCTTAGTCCTGAGTTCTAGTTTGATTGCACTGTGGTCTGAGAGACAGTTTGTTATAATTTCTGTTCTTGTACATTTGCTGAGGAGTGCTTTACTTCCATTATGTGGTCAATTTTGGAATAAGTGCGATGTGGTGCTGAGAAGAATGTATATTCTGTTGATTTGGGGTGGAGAGTTCTATAGATGTCTATTAGGTCCGCTTGGTGGAGATGAGTTCAATTCCTGGATATCCTTGTTAACTTTCTGTCTCGTTGATCTGTCTAATGTTGACAGTGGAGTGTTGAAGTCTCCCATTATTATTGTATGGGAGTCTAAGTCTCTTTGTAGGTCTCTAAGGACTTGCTTTATGAATCTGGGTGCTCCTGTATTGGGTGCATATATATTTAGGAGAGTTAGCTCTTCCTGTTGAATTGATCCCTTTACCATTATGTAATGGCCTTCTTTGTCTCTTTTGATCTTTGATGGTTTAAAGTCTGTTTTATCAGAGACTAGGATTGCAACCCCTGCTTTTTTTTGTTCTCCATTTGCTTGGTAGATCTTCCTCCATCCCTTTATTTTGAGCCTATGTATGTCTCTGCATGTGAGATGGGTCTCCTGAATACAGCAGACTGATGGGTCTTGACTCTTTATCCAGTTTGCCAGTCTGTGTCTTTTAATTGGAGCATTTAGTCCATTGACATTTAAGGTTAATATGTGTGAACTTGATCCTGTCATTATGATATTAACTGGTTATTTTGCTCGTTAGTTGATGCAGTTTCTTCCTAGCCTCGATGGTCTTTACATTTTGGCATGTTTTTGCAATGGCTGGTACCGTTGTTCCTTTCCATGTTTAGGGCTTCCTTCAGGGTCTCTTGTAAGGCAGGCCTGGTGGTGACAAAATCTCTAAGCATTTGCTTATCTGTAAAGGATTTTATTTCTCCTTCACTGATGAAGCTTAGTTTGGCTGGATATGAAATTCTGGGTTGAAAATTCTTTTCTTTAAGAACGTTGAATATTGGCCCCCACTCTCTTCTGGCTTGTAGAGTTTCTGCCGAGAGGTCTGCTGTTAGTCTGATGGGCTTCCCTTTGTGGGTAACCCGACCTTTCTCTCTGGCTGCCCTTAAGATTTTTTCCTTCATTTCAACTTTGGTGAATCTGGCAATTATGTGTCTTGGAGTTGCTCTTCTGGAGGAGTATCTTTGTGGCGTTCTCTGTATTTCCTGAATTTGAATGTTGGCCTGCCCTACTAGGTTGGGGAAGTTCTCCTGGATGATATCCTGAAGAGTGTTTTCCAACTTGGTTCCATTTTCCCCCTCACTTTCAGGCACCCCAATCAGACGTAGATTTGGTCTTTTTACATAATCCCATACTTCTTGCAGGCTTTGTTCATTTCTTTTTCTTCTTTTTCTTTTGGTTCTCTTCTCGCTTCATTTCATTCATTTGATCCTCAATCGCTGATACTCTTTCTTCCAGTTGATCGAGTCGGTTACTGAAGCTTGTGCATTTGTCACGTATTTCTCGTGTCATGGTTTTCATCTCTGTCATTTCGTTTATGATCTTCTCTGCATTAATTAGTCTAGCTGTCAATTCTTCCACTTTTTTTTCAAGATTTTTAGTTTCTTTGCGCTGGGTACGTAATCTCCTTTAGCTCTGAGAGGTTTGATGGACTGAAGCCTTCTTCTCTCATCTCGTCAAAGTCATTCTCTGACCAGCTTTGATCCGTTGCTGGCGATGGGCTGCGCTCCTTTGCAGGGGAGATGCGCTCTTATTTTTTGAATTTCCAGCTTTTCTGCCCTGCTTCTTCCCCATCTTTGTGGTTTTATCTGTCTCTGGTCTTGATGATGGTGACGTACTGATGGGGTTTTGGTATAGGTGTCCTTCCTGTTTGATAGTTTTCCGTCTGACAGTCAGAAGGACTGTCTGTTGCTGTTGGAGATTGCTTGAGGTCCACTCCAGACCCTGTTTGCCTGGGTATCAGCAGCAGAGGTTGCCGAAGATAGAATATTGCTGAACAGCGAGTGTACCTGTCTGATTCTTTCTTTGGAAGTTTCCTCTCAGGGGTGACCCACCCTGTGAGGTGTGGGGTATCAGACTGCCCCTAGTGGGGGATGTCTCCCAGCTAGGCTACTCAGGGGTCAGGGACCCACCTGAGCAGGCAGTCTGTCCGTTCTCAGATCTCAACCTCCGCGTTAGGAGATCCACGCTCTCCCCAAAGCTGTCAGACAGAGTCGTTCGGGTCTGCAGCGGCCCCCTCTTTCCCCTATTGGACTGCAGCTGTGCGCTGTCCGCAGAGGTAGAGTCTACAGAGACAGGCAGGCTTCCTTGAGCTGCTGTGAGCTCCACCCAGTTCGAGCTTCCCAGCGGCTTTGTTTACCTACTTAAGCCTCAGCAATGGCGGGCGCCCCTCCCCCAGCCTCGCTGCTGCCTTGCGGATAGATCGCCGCAGACTGCTGTGTTAGCAGTGAGGGAGGCTCCGTGGGCGTGGGACCCTCCCGGCCAGGTGTGGGATATATTCTCCTGGTGTGCCTGTTTCCTTAAAGCGCAGTATTGGGGTGGGAGTTACCCGATTTTCCAGGTGTTGTGTGTCTCAGTTCCCCTGGCTAGGAAAACGGATTTCCTTCCCCTTGCGCTTCCAGGTGAGGCGATGCCTCGCCCTGCTTCAGCTCACGCTGGTCAGGCTGCAGCAGCTGACCAGCACCGATTGTCCGGCACTCCCTAGAGAGATGACCCCAGTACCTCAGTTGAAAATGCAGAAATCACCGGTCTTCTGTGTCGCTCGCGCTGGGAGTTGGAGACTGGAGCTGTTCCTATGCATAAAACACATTTTAATAAAGAAAACAGAAATCATACAAATGTGCATTCTTGGACCATAACAGGATTTAGAAATCAATAATAGAAATATACCTGGACAATCCCCAAATGTTTGAAAATTAAACAATTATACTTCTAAATAATCTGTGGATCACTAAAAAATATTTTTAACTAAATCAGGGGTCAACATACTTTTTCTGTAAGGGGCCAGACAGGAAATATTTCAGGCTTTGTGTATCATAACATAATAGATAAAAGGTTGAGTGGCCAGGTGCAGTGGCTTAGGCCTGTAATCCCAGCACTTCGGGAGGCTGAGCGGGCAGATCACCTGATGTCAGGAGTTTGAGACTAGCCTGGCCAACATGGTGAAACCCCATCTTTACTGAAAATACAAAAATTAGCCGGGCGTGGTGGCAGGCACCTGTAATCCCAGCTACTCGGGAGGCTGAGGCAGGAGAATCGCTTGAACCTGGGAGGCGGGGGTTGCAGTATGCCACTGCACTCCAGCCTGGGTGGCGAGAGCAAAACTCCATCTCAAAAAAAGAATGAGCGTGGCTGTGCTCCAATAAGACTTCATTTATTAAAGCGCGCAGTGGGCCATATTTGCCAAACTCTGAATAAATAAAAATGAAAATACACATATCAAAATTTGTGAGATGCAGCTAAAGCAGTGCTTAAAGGAAAAATTGTAACATTGAATAACAAATATAGTCAATCCTCATTATATGCAGATCCCTTCATTTCAAATTTACCTACTTGCTAAAATTCATTTGTAACTCCCCAAATCAATGCTTGCAGTGCTTTCATGGTTATTTGTGGACATGCACAGTGGCAAAAAATTTGCATTGCCTGACGTGCATGCTCCCAGTTGAGGTTGAACAAGGTGACACTCTGCCTTTTTGTTTCAGCTATTGTACTATAAGAAAATGTCCTTTGTGAAGTCTAGGTAGTGCCATATTTTTCACATTTTTGTGCTTTTTCTTGGTGATTTTGCCTGTTTAAAATATCCCCTAGGTCAGGCACAGTGGCTCATGCCTGTAATCCCAGCACTTTGGGAGGTTGAGGAGGGAGGATTGCTTGAGGCCAGGAGTTCGAGATCAGCCTGGGTAACATGGCAAGACCCCAACTCTACAACATTGTTTAAAGAAAAATAGCTGGGGCTGGGTGTGGTGGCACATGCCTATAATCCCAGCAGTTTGGGAGTCTGAGTTGGGTGGATCACCAGAGCCCAGGAGTTCAAGACCAGCCTGGGCAACAAAGCAAGACCCTGTCTCTTTTATGTTAAAAAAAAAAAAAAAAAAAAAAAAAAAAAAGCTGGGCATGGTAGAGTGCACCTGTAGTCCTAGCTCCTTGGGAGTCTGAGGTGGGAGGATCACCTGAGCCCATGAGTTTGAGGTTACAGCGAGCTATGGTCACACCACTGCACTCTAGCCTGGGTGACAGAGCAAGATCCTGTCTCCAAAAAAATAAAATAGCCCCCAACGCAGTGCTGAAGTGCTATCTAATGGCTCCTAAACTGAGGAAGGCTGTGCTGTGCCTCAGGAGACAATGTGTTAGATAAGCTTTTCTCCAGCATGAGTTCTAGTGCTGTTGGCTGTGAGTTCAGTGTTAATGAATCAACAGTATATACTAAATAATGTATCTTTAAACAGAAACACACATTAAACAAAGTTATGTCCTGGGCCAGACGCGGTGTCTCACGCCTATAATCCCAGCACTTTGGGAGGCCGAGGCGGGTGGATCACCTGAGGTCAGGAGTTCGAGACCAGCCTGACCAACGTGGAGAAACCCCGTCTCTACTAAAAATACAAAATTAGCCGGGCATGGTGGTGCATGCCTGTAATCTCAGCTACTCGGGAGGCTGAGGCAGGAGAATCACCTGAACCCAGGAGGCGGGGGTTGCGGTGAGCCGAGATCATGCCATTGCACTCCAGCCTGGGCCATAAGAGCAAAACTCTGCCTTAAAAAAAAAAAAAAAAAAGTATGTATGAAAACCTACAACTGAAGGCTGGGCGTGGTGGCTCATGCCTGTAATCCCAGCACTTTGGGAGGCTGAGGCGGGCAGATCACCTGAGGTCAGAGTTTGAGAACAGCCTGACCAACATGAGGAAACCCTGTCTCCACTAAAAATACAAAATTATCTGGGCATGGTGGTGCATGCCTGTAATCCCAGTTACTCGGGAGGCTGAGGCAGGAGAATCACTTGAACCCAGGAGGTGGAGGTTGCGGTGAGCCAATATTGCACCATTGCACTCCAGACTGGGCAACAAAGAGCGAAACTCCATCTAAAAAGAAAGAGAAAAAGAGAGAGAGAGAGAGAGAGGAGAGAGAGAGAGAGAGAGAGAGAGAGAGAGAGAACCTACAACTGACATAAGTCCTTTTAAAATTTTAATTTAATTTAATTTATTTAAAGAGATGGGGGTCTCACTTTGTTCAGGCTGGACTTGAACTCTTGGCTTCAAGCAATCTTCCTGCCTTGGCCTCCCAAATTGCTGGGATTACAGGCATGAGCAACTGTGCCTAGACCTGCAATCATTTTGTTGTTGTTGTTGTTTTGAGACAGGATCTCCTTGGGTCACCACTCCCCACCAGGCTGGAGTACAGTGGTGTGATCTCAGCTAACTGCAACCTCTGCTCAAGTGATCCTCCCACCTCAGTCTCCCAAGTAGCTGGAACTACAGGCACACACCATCATACACCCAGCTAATTTTTGTATTTTTTTGTAGAGATGAGGCTTTGCCTTGTTGCCCACGCTGGTCTCGAATTCCTGGGCTCAAGTGATCTACCTGCCTCGGCCTCCCAAAGTGCTGGGACTACAGGCATGAGCCACTGCACCCAGCCACTGACATCATTCTTTTTTTTTTTTTTTGAGATGGAGTATTGCCCTGTCTCCTAGGCTGGAGTGCAGTGGCATGATCTTGGCTCACTGCAACCTCCACCTCCTGGGCTCAAGTGATTCTCCTGCCTCAGCCTCCCGAGTAGCTGGGATTACAGGCAAATGCCACCACGCCCAGCTAATTTTTTGTATTTTTAGTAGAGATGGGGTTTCACCATGTTGGCCAGGCTGGTCTGGAACTCCTGGCCTCAAGTGATCCACCCACCTCGGCCTCCCAAAGTGCTGGGATTACATGCATGAGCCACCGCGCCCGGCCTCCTTACACCATTCCTAATGGTGAGACTGAACACTTACAGAATAGTGATGGAGGGCATCTTTGCCTCGCTCCTGAGATCAGCCTCCAGAGTAGCTGGGGCAACACGCACGTGACACCATGCTCGGCTCATTTTTTTTTTTTTCCTTTTTGTAGAGACAAAGTCTCATTATGTTGCCTAGGCTGGTTTTGAACTCCTGGGCTCAAGCAATCCTCCTGCCTCGGCCTCCCAAAGTGTTGGGATTACAGGCATGAGCCACCACACCTGGCCTATCTTGACAACTTTCCTGTGAATCTAAAATTATTCCAAAATTAAAAGTTGATTTAAAAAACACAATGAGATACCATGACACACCTATTAGAAAACTGACAATACTAAATGCTAGCACATTACCCAAGTGATTTTAAAAGTTATGTACACTCAAAAACCTATACACAATGCAGGTTCCTCAAAAAACTAAAAATAGAACTACAGCACGATCCAGCAATTCCACAACTGGGTACAGATCCAAAAGAAAGGAAATTAATATGTCAAAGAAATATTTGCACTCATGATCACTGCAGCACTATTCACAGCTGTCAAAATATGAAACCAGCCCATCAACAGATAAATAGATAAAGAAAATGTGTTACATTTATACAATGGAATATTATTAAGTCATAAAAAGAATGAAATCCTGCCATTTGCAACAACATGGGTGGAACTAGGGACCATTAGGTTAAGTGAAATAAGCCAAGCACAGAAAGACAAATATCACATGCTCTCACTCATATGTGGGGGCTAAAAAAGTGGATCACATGAAGATAGAGAGTAGATTGGTGGTTATCAGAGGCTGGAAAAGGGGACGGTGGGGGGAGGGAATGTGGAGAAAAAAAGAGAATGTAAATGTATTATTACTACTGAACTATATACTTATAAATGGCAAATATGGTAAATTATGTATGTATATTTTACCTCAATAAAAAAACTTACACACAAATGTTTATAGTGGCTTTATCCATAATTGGCAAAAACTGGAAACAAGCAGGATGTCCAATAATTGAATGGAAAAAACAAACTGGTACATCAATACAAGGAATACTATTCAGCAATAAAAAGGAACAAGTTAGCTGGGAGCGGTGGCTCATGCCCGTAATCCCAACACTTTGGAGGCCGAGGTGGGTGGATCGCCTGAGGTCAGGACTTCGAGACCAGTCTGGCCAGCATGGTGAAACCCCATCTCTACTAAAAATACAAAAATTAGTTGGGTGTGGTGGCTGGCACCTGTAATCCCAGCTACTCGGGAAGCTGAGGCAGGAGACTCGCTTGAACCCAGGAGGCAGAGGTTGCAGTGAGCCAAGATTGCACCATTGCACTCCAGCCTGGGCAACAGAGTGAGACGCTTAGTCAAAAAAAAAAGAAAAAAGAAAAAAGAAAAAAAAAAGGAACAAGTTATCGAGTCACCTAGCAAGAAGGCTGAATCACAAATGCATTTTAATAAATGAAGCCAGACTCAAAAGGCTACATATTGTATGATTCCATTTATGGGACACTCTGGAAAAGACAAAATCATAAGGACAGGAGACAAATCAGTTACCAGGAGTTGTGGTTGACTGACTAAAGGGGCCACACAAGGGAAATTTTTAGGGAGAACTGTTTTCTATGGTACTGGGGTGATAAATGGGGTGGTGGACTTAATGCACTCATCAAAACTCATGCCAAATGAATGTTACGTATGCAAATTTTAAAAAATTAACCAAGATATCACGGTATCCAAGGATGGAATGCAGCTTGTGACAAATGAATCTAACAGTATTATAAATGTGTGCCAATACTTCAATGAAGGGGATAAGGGAAAAAGGAACTGACCTCAGGACTTTGGAAAACTGTTTTGAGTGGCTACTGTAAGGCTAAAGACAAGACTATACAATACCAACTGCACTCTAGTTGGTAAATAAGTTTCTCACAGGGGTATCGGTTAGTAATTCTAAAACTATATTATATTTATACTAGGGTTAAACAAATAAGTGAATAAAATGTACATAATGAAAGCCAGGTTTCTCACTTTCAGAGTAAGAAGTCACAAAAAAGCAAGGGAAGGGATGCTAGAATGAACCCTGTGGTGCCGGATTAGGGTCAGAGGTATTTTAATAGCTAGATACAGGATTATAGACGTGTGTATATATACAGGTTAATAGTCATACATGTATTTTTTACATTTGTCTGTTGAAAGGGCCTAGAACCAGTGGTACTCCATTAGCAAAGGACACACCTAGCACCCAGATCTTGGCTTCTAACTATCATTCTAGAATAAAAGAAACCAGGGTTCCTTAGAGAAATGGTTGATACTAGTTCTGGAGCAAGGAAAAATACAGGATGAGCCTGGAGCATCTTGTAGGGCCAGAAAGTAAGGAAGTGTTCAAAATTCAAAAGGATGAGGCATGTCAAAGGGACAAAAAAGCCAACCTAAAAGAGCTCCAGATGGTTAAAACCAGAACAATTTGATAGTATTGGATTATAACTTAAAGAATAAAATACACACCCATGAGAAATAAATGACTGAATAAATGGGAAGGGGCAAATTTTTTTTTCTTTTTCTTTTTTTTTTTTTTGAGACAGAGTCTCACTCTCACCCAGGCTGGAGTGCAGTGGCACGATCTCAGCTCACTGCAACCTCCACTTCCCAGGTTCAAACGATTCTCCTGCCTCAGCCTCCCGAGTAGCTGGGACTATGGGTGTGTGCCACCACATCCAGCTAATTTATCTATTTTTAGTAGAGATGGGATTTCACCATGTTGGCCAGGATGGTCTTGATCTCTTGACCTCGTGATCCTCCTGCCTCAGCCTCCCAAAGTGCTGGGATTATAGGCGTGAGCCACCACGCCCACTCAGGACAAATCTTTCTTACAGAATTCCAAATAATGTATGTGGATATTCCTGTCTTCCGATGGTAGAGCTTAATTCTCCTCTCCTTGATTGTGTGTTGATCTTAGTGACTCATTTTCAAGTGGAAAGGGAAACATGGAAACTTTACAGCAGAGAAATCTGGCAGATACCACCTCATATTGACATCATGTGCCCTGTGATGTCATGTGATGAGAAGGGCACTTCCTCTTCCTAAAAACCCATAACCCTAGTCTAACCAGAGGAAAACGTCAGATAAACATATTGAGGAACATTCTACAAAATAATTGACCACTACTATTCAAAAGTTTCAAGATTATGAGAAACAAGGAAAAACTGAAGAAATGTCACATCTGTCACAGGAAATTAAGGAGACATGGCAACAAAAAGCAATGTGGGATCTTGGACTGAATTCTGGAACTGAAAAAGGACATAAGTTGAAAAACTGGTAAAATTTGAATAAAGTCTGTAGTTTAAGTTAGCATTTTACCAATGTAAATTTCTTAGCTTTGACAAATGTACTATGGTTATGTTAACATTTAGGGAAGCTGGGTAAGGGATATACAGAAACTTTCTGTACTATCTTTGCAATTTTTCTGTAAACCTAAAATCATTCCAATATAAAAAGTTTATTTTAAAAAAGCCCACAAATGTCCAGTAGCATCTCATCTCACTCAGACTACTATAGAAGCCAAAGTCTCTACAGTGGCCTACAAGGCCCTACATTATCTGACTCTCTCTCTACTACTTCTCGGACCTCATCTACTATGTTTGTTGAATAACTGAATGAATTATTCCCTAAAACAAAAGAACCCAAGTCTGACTAATCTGGAGAACTATCAAAAAAGGAATATTCCAAGGGTACATCTCAAAGATTTCTGAATCAGGCTTTCTGGGGTGGGAGTAGAAAAATGTTTATTGGCTGGTCTCGGTGGCTTATGCCTGTAATCTCAGCACTTTGGGAGGCTGAGATGGATGAATTGCATGAGCCCAGGAGTTTGAGACTAGCCTGGGCAACATGGCAAAATGCCGTCTCTACAAAAAATGCAAAAATTAACTGGGTATGGTGGCGCACGACTGTAGTTCCAGCTACCTGGGAGGCTGAGGTGAATGGATTGCTTGAGCCCAGGAGTCGGACGCAGGAGGATTGTTTGAGCCCCAGAGACAGAGGTTGCAGTGAGCCAAGATTGCATCACTACACTCTAGCCTGGGCAACAGAGTGAGACTCTGTCAAAAAAAAGAGAAGAGAGGAGAGGGGAGGGGAGAGGAGGGGAAATTGTTTATGTATTTATGTATTTGAGACAAGGTCTCACTCTGCTGCCCAAGCTGGAGTGCAGTGGAGCGATCATGGGTCACTGCAGCCTTAACCTCCCTGGGCTCAGGTGATCCTCCCACCTCAGCCTCCAAGTAGCTAGGACTATAGGTGCACACCATCATACACAGCTAATTTTTGTAGAGACAGGGTTTTGCCATGTTGCCCAGGCTGGTCTTGAACTCCTAGGCTCAAGCGATCCACCTGCCTCAGCCTCCCAAAGTGCTGGAATTACAGGTGTGAGCCACCATGCCTGGCTGAAAATGTACATTTTTAAAAGCACCCTGGATGATTCTGAGAATTATTCAGATTTGGAGATCCTCATGATGGAAAACAATGAATTCTCTTATTAAGCAGTCAAATAGCTTTATTAAATATTAAAAATAAATGTGACTATTGCAACTAAAGAGGAAAATTGAGAGACTGAGATGCAAATTATTTAAGATACATGGGAATTCTCAAAAAATATATAATAAATAAGACGACCCTTAGTTCAGTACAGTGGTTCTCAACTGGGAGCAATTTTGCCTCCTTCCCACACCCCTGGGGACATCTGGCAACATCTGGAAACATTTTTGGTTACCACAACTGGGGTGGTGTTTTATTGGCATCTAATGGGTACAGGCCAGAGATGGTGCAAAACATCTTGTAAGGTATAGGACAGCCTCTCATAACAAAGAATTACCTGGCCTAAAATGTCTGTACTGCCACAGTTGAGAAACCCTGCCTTAGGATGACTGATGGCCGCTTTCAGATAAGGGCCCAGTCCATCCAACTCCTGCTAGAATATCACCACTGCCAGCCTACTCACTATTCCACAGGAATCAATGCACTGCTGAGCAGCTTAAAAGTTTTCCCCAACTTTTTATTTTGAAAATTTCTATACATTATAGAAGAGTTGAAAGAATAGCATAAATATGCATTTGTCCTTCACTTACACCCACCAAAAGTTAACATTTGCCCCCATTTGCTTTATTACAGAATAAACACCATCTATCTGCACATATATGCTTTGTTTTGCTGAGTCATTTGAAAGTAGCAGACATAAGAACGCTTCAACATGTATCTCCTGCATAACCACACCACCATTATCATACCAAAGGATATTAACGATAATTCTATCTCATCTTCAAACTTCCCCACTTGTCCCAAATATGCCTTTTACAACTCACTCCAACCCAATCTAAGATCCAATCAAGGTTCACTCATTGCATTTAGTTATGTCTCTTTAGTTTCTTAATCCAGAATAATTCCCCCATCTTTTTTGTTTTCCATTATACTGTCTGAAGAGACCTAGCCAGTTGTCTTGTAGAAGGTCTTCTATTTTGGATTTGTCTTATTTCCTTATGGTGTCATTTAACATATTTATTTTCTTCCTACAAACTAGAAGTCTTGGCTCAATTAGATTCAGGTTACTTTGGCAAGAACACTCTACATGTGATGTTGTGTATCGTTTTCACTGCATCACATCACAAATAACACACGTCAGGCTGTCCATCAATGATGCTGTTTGATCACTGGGTTAACATGGTGATCACCAAATTTCTGCTGTAAAGGTACACTTCCCCCTTTGAATTAGGATGTATAAATATCCTTTTTTTTTTTTTTTTTTTTTGAGACAGAGTCTTGCTCTTTCACACAGGCTGGAGTGCAGTGGCGCGATCTTGGCTCACTGCAACCTCTGCCTCCCAGGTTCAAGCAATTATCTGCCTCAGCCTCCCAAGTAGCTGGGATTACAGGCGCCTGCCATCACACCAGGCTAATTTTCATATTTTTAGTAGAGACGGGGTTTCACCACGTTGGCCAGGCTGGTCTCAAACTCCTGACCTCGTGATCCACCCACCTCGGCCTCCCAAAGTGTTGGGATTACAGGCATAAGCCACCATGCCCAGCCAAATATCCTACTTAGCAACTTTTACCCCAATAGTTTTAGCACCCACTGATAATCTTTGTCTGAAATAATTATTACACTGGGGTTGGAAATGGTGATTTCCAAAGTCCATCATTCCTTCTGCATTTTTTAGCTCACAATATTCTGTAAACAGCAGATGAACATTCTTTTCTTCCCTCCCCTTTTTGTTTAACAATATGGATGCATAGATTTCTGTTGCTAAATCATTACCTTCATTCTTCTTCTCTTTTTCTGGGACAAGGTCTTGCTCTGTTGCCCAGGCTGCAGTGCAGTGGCGTGAGCATAACTCATGCAGCCTCAAGCTCCTGGGCTCCAGTGACCTCCCACCTCAGCTCCTGAGTAGCTGGGACTACAGGTGTGCATCATCCCTAGCTAATTTTTGTATTTTTTTGTAGAGACAGGGTCTTGCTACGTTGCCCAGTTGGGTTTCAAACTCCTGGCCTTAAGCAATCCTTCCACCTCACCCTCCCAAAATGCTGGGATTACAGGGGTTAAGCACTACATCCAGTCCTAGTATTCTTTTTAATTGTTAAATTGTCCCGAATTTGGCCCATGGAAACTCCTTCAAGCTGGCTCCTAAGATCTTTTGATATGAACTCATCAGTCTTTGAATACCTCCTATAGGCATCTCTGGTTTTTAAGACTTTGTTCCCACATCAAAATGGTTGCATTAAAGGGGCCAGGTCAGAATTTCCTACATACATTCTGGGGTAGAGTCATGCAGTGGGTCACAGCAAGTCCTTGCTACCACTACAGTAACCACAAAAGTATTATCAAATACTGCATTAATACTTACCAGCTGAGTTACACCCAGCATTACTTATTATCCTAACAATCCTCTAACATTTGCATACAGATTTTTGCAGTTTATTATAATGTTTTTATACATAAAGAGCACATAAAATGCAGATGTGCCCTCTCTCTAGGGTATACCCAATCAACACTGCATATTACTATACATATTTGCTCAGGCCAGTCAAGGAAAGCCTGATGAGCCTTGAGCAAACAATGTACCCACTCTGAACAGGTAGAGTACTCTGTCCTCTAGAATCAATACACCTTCAAATACAGGTAGGCAAACAGTAACCCTTCAGGTGGGCACACATACTCAAGTTCCTCTCTTTGAAGACCTATATCCAGTATCTGAAATTTATTGGTGGCATTTACCCATTAGGGAAAACAATTCTAATTATACACGGGAAGTTAATCCATCATATTAAATACATAAAATAGTATACCACTTTATATTTCTTATTTCTTTTCCGGTATGATTAAAGCACACTGAAGATAGAAAGAATCTTTATCAAGTGCTTTGCAACTCTGAGCAGGGAGTATGAAATATTTACTCACACTATAAAGGTACAACGATAATACAATAATTAAAATAATAAGATACATAATAAAATGTGACTTTCAGTACTAAGAACAGAGGATAGGGGAAAAAAAGAATGCCTAATTTCTAGTTAGTTATCTAGGGCTCCTTGAGTGATGTGAAATTTTGACATCTCTGAACAATAACAGAAAAAAAGAACAAATGAGAAAGAGAAGGCAATGTAAAAGAAATGTTAAAGGCAAAAGTAAATCAAATTGGTATGTAAAGAAAATATCCACAAAAGTATACCAATCATCCAGAAGGTACCTTTGTTCAGAAGAGGAAGGAAGTCAGGTGCTTTTTCCCGAAAAACCCTTTGAGCATCCTCGGCTTTCATGGACACTTCCTTTGTCTGAACTAGGAAAAAGCCTTTACCAACCATCTGTGAAAATAAAATTTCATTGAGATTTTAAAATGAACTTCTGAGACTAAAACAATGATTTCCTATTCTAGTATTTCTCTGTATAAAATGCAACAACAGCACACTGATTTTTGTTTTAATTATAAGTCTAATTCAGGGTGTTTGCTATAATAAGTTCTCACTATATATATATATAAGATTCTTTCTTACAGATGGGTGGTTCTGGTTTAGTACTGCAGTTAAGAGTAAGGGTCAAATAAATGTGAATTATCTCTCAAGTTTAAAACATGATTAAAATTTTTCTACGACCAGATGGAAGTTTTAGTTTGGTGATACTGCAAATGTCCAATAAGAAGAGAATGGTTAAGTAAATTATGGTACAGTCACATGATGAAATGCCATAGTTCATTACATTTATCATAGTTCATTATTCATACAACAAAGATGTTATAATAAAATGAGGAAAAGCTTATGTAATAATGTTAATTTTACTTTTATTTATTTATTTATTATTTATTTATTTTTCTTTTCTTTTCTTTTTTTTTTTGAGACAGGGTGTCACTCTGTTGCCCAGGCTGGAATGTAGTGGTGCAATCATAGCTCACTGCAGCCTCAAACTCCTGGGCTCAAACGATTCTCCCACCTCGGCCTCCCAAGCAGCTAGGACTACAGGCCTGTGCCACCATGCCTGGCTAATTTTTTAAATTTTTTTGTAGAGACAGGTTCTCGCCATGTTGCCAGGCTGATCCTGAACTCCTGGGCTCAAGCCATCCTCCTGCCTCAGCCACCCAAGATGCTGGAATTATAAGCATGAGCCACTGTACCTGGCCAATAATGTTAATTTTAAAAGGCATGATACAAATTTATATAGTATAGCAAAATAATGGTAGATCACACTTATGGAGCACTTACTATGTGGCAGGCAGTTTTATGTACTTTACATATTATATATTTAACCCTCTCATGAAGTAGGTATCATTACCCTCATTGTACAGATGTGAAAACTAAGGCGCACAGTGATTAAGGAACTTGCCCAAGGACATTTAACAATTAAGTGACAGAGCTGTGATTCAAACCTAGTTAATCCGATTACAGACTAAATAAATTTAAAAATTATTCCTAAAAAGATTATTCAAGGTATGGCACAATTATGTATTGCTTTTAAACTTATTTTACTCTTTCTTATTTCTATAATTCTCCACAATGAGGACATATTAATTTTTAAAGTAATTATGAAAGTAGTTTTTAAAAATGCAAAGTCAGCCCAGCATCATGGCTCACACCTGCATTCCGAGCACTCTGAGAGGCCAAGTTGGGAGGATTGCTTGAGACTAGGAGTTTGAGACCAGCCTGGGCAACACAGCAAGACCCCATCTTTATAAAAATTTTTTTTAAATTAGCCATATGTGGTGGTGTGTGCCTGTAGCCCTAGCTACTCAGGAGGCTGAGGTGGGAGGATCCCTTAAGCCCAGGAGTTAGAGGCTACACTGAGCTATGATCTCACCACTGCACTCCAGCCTGGACAACAGAGCAAAACCTTGTCTCTAAAAAAAAAGTAGTCATTCCAACCACTTAATTTTTAGCAAAGCTTGTTAGGTTTTTAATAATTAAAAGTAACATATATTTTCAACACAGAACATCTGAAAAATAAAAAATAGAAATGAAGAAATATCAACCAGGGTGCTACAACTAAAAGATACTACTGCCATACAGGCATACCCTCCCAGTTTTCTTTTTCTCCCATTACAGAAATAATATATGCTCATTGTTAAATCCACAGAACTACAAAAAAAAAAAAAAAAACTCTTAATAAAATAAAACAACTGTTAACATTTAAGTATCTATAACTTTCCAGACTTACCCACTTAAAAAAATCAGTTACTTACATAATATTCTACAGATTTTCACTTACTTGCTTGTGACATTTTCTACATAAAATCAGTTTTAATGGCTGATAGAATTTCATCCTATGGCTACATTATTCCATACCATTCCATCAAATTTTATCAAACTCAAATCCTATTTCAGAATCTTGAAATACCCTCATTCAATGCTGCCTCCAAAAAAGAAACATACATTTAAAAATTGTAGAGAATTACATGGACATCACTGCCAGATGACTGTAAAATAAAAATATCAGAAACAATTCTACCTCTCTTATTTTCTAGAGTGCTTATCATCTCTCATTTATAAACACAAACTGATATGATTATGATGATTACTTCAAAATAATGTTACCTAAATAATAAACTATATTTTAATATTTCCCCACAGATATTTGGAGAGACTCCTTTTCATGAAAATTCTTCTACTTTTAAAGACTTGAAAACAGTGGTAACTACCCAACTTCAATTTCAGATGATGAAATACTCTCAAACAATTCAAACTATTTTATTCTACTTTATCCTGTACATATCTGTGATGTAGGTAAGAGAAGTCGAGGAATGTGATTTTTATTGTTTGTTTGCTTTTGAGCCGGAGTCTTGCTCTCTCGCCCAGGCTGGAGTGCAGTGGTGTGATCTCAGCTCACTGCAACCTCTGCCTCGTGGGTTCAAGCAATTCCCTGCCACAGCCTCCCGAGTAGCTGGGATTACAAGCACCCACCACCACGCCTGGATAATTTTTGTATTTTTAGTAGAGATGGGGTTTCGCCATCTTGGCCAGGCTGGTCTTGAACTCCTGACCTCATGATCCACCCGCCTCGGCCTCCCAAAGTGCTGGGATTACAGGTGTGAGCCACCACGCCTGGCCGGAATCTGATTTTTACGTGAGAAAACCAAAGTCTAGTAACTTCTCTTGGCTTCCTATGGAGTGTACTTTCTGCTTTACCCCGCCTTTTTAGACTTCCTACCCTCTCTCAAATTGTATACTTCCTATTGCAAAAAAAAAAAAAAAAAAGTATTTAATGCATTAAAACAATGTGAAACAAAATTCTGTGATCCTCCTGGGGTTTAACAAATATAGAGTTAGCAATCATAGTTTCAGTCTAAGCTGTCCTAAGATACTTGTGTTATGACATGAGAAAGACTCAAGTTTTATTTTTTTCATCTCAAGATTCACTAGCTTCTATACATATTTCCCTGTGAACTCATTTCATTTTTTAAAAATGTAATCTCTCAATATAATATGTAAGTCTTTTGTCTTTCGGCATGTTTTGATACCCTCTTCACATGTACTTGGTATTTTATTTTTTATTTTTGTTTGTTCTCTTCATTCCTTAATTCTGTACTTTCAGAATAAGATAGGATAACTATAGCCAAATAGTCCCTAGACTGGAAGGCCCTAGAGTCCACATGCTTTCAGTCACATTCCTGCTCCACCAGGCATTCAGCAACTTGCCTTTACCACTGAGGCAGCATAACAGCATCATGTTTAAGGGTTAAGGTGTGGCCTACACAGCTAGACTGCCTGGACTGGAATCATGGCTCTGCTGTTTACTAGCTGAATGGCCTTTTGCAAGGTACTTACCCTCTTTTGGTCTATTTTTCATATCTGTAAAATGGGGAATAATAGCACTTATTTCATAGAGTTGTTTTGAGTATTGAGTTAATTCATTTAAATTCCTTTCCATAGTGCCTGGCATATAGTAAACACTATGTAAGTGTTAGTTATTATTGTCGCTGTGGGATTATTGTTTATGTTGTATTCCAGGGGATATCTAAAGAACATCATTCTTCCTGGTCATATTCTTTTCAAAGGCACACAACACTGCCATTTCACATACCAGATACCAAAGGTTAAAAGGTTAAGAACATTTGATGACTCATGAAGAAACACTGTTTTGATGGCTTTTCTCTTTAAACATGCTAAATATTCTTTATGTCCACTCCTCATTACCTACAAAAAAGGAGTTTAACCTAAATAATTACATATTTTGAAAATTGTATGTAGTTTTTTTTTTTTTAAATCACCATACAGCATAATGAAAGCATTTACCTCAGATGTTCGATTAACATGTGATCAGATAGCTCAAAAGCCAGAAGCACATTTTTCTATATCTTACCAGATTCATAGAATGTTTTTATCACATAGGCATAAGTAAAAAAGAAAATCTAAAAGTCTTAAAATTATACTTTGACTTCTGTTGGTTTAAAAACTATACCTCAGATATACTTTGTAGATTTCAGACATTTCTACATGGGTTTTCTACATTGTGGAATGTATAGCTATTGAAAGGTATTCATTTTTAATATTTTCCTAAAATCATTCCTTTTGATATGTTCCAACTTTAAAAAAAAATCCATTCAAAAAGAGACTTGATGAGTTTTCCAGCCGAGCATGGTGGCTCTTGCCTATAATCCCAGCACTTTGGGAGGCCGAGGTGAGTAGATTGCTTGAGGTCAGGAATTAGAGACCAGCCTAACCAACATGGCAAAACCCTGTCTCTACTAAAAATACAAAAATTAGCAGGCATGGTGGCGGGCATCTGTAATCCCAGCTACTTGGGAGGCTGAGGCAGGAGAATCGCTTAAACCCAGGAGGCAGAGGTTGCAGTGAGCTGAGATGGCGCCACTATACTCCAGTCTGGGAGACAAAGTGAGACTCCGTCTTAAAAAAAAAAAGACTTGATGAGTTTTCCATTCACTTCTCCATTTCTGTAAGTTTGGTTTTTAAATTCAAACAGATTCCTCCTGAAGGTACCTGATTAATGCATAATCAGTACATCCTACTGCTGTCTTCCCACTGGAGCACCCACCAACTAAGGAACTGCTGCTTCTGGAGCCCCTAACCTCTGTATCTCCAATTATTTTTCAAGCAGAAGCTGCAACCCCAAAAACCCTTCTCTACTCATGAGCTCACCAAGACCCACTGTTCATAAGCCTATGAGTTTTGCCAACCTAGCTTCCATCTCACTCTTCTGCATCAAGCTCCCTTCTATGGCAATAAAGGAAAATAAGGAACATAATGTGGAGGTTGCTGTCACAGTCACAACAGGGTCCAAAAGTTGTATTCCTAAATGTATTTTTGGCTGAGCATGGTGGCTCATGCCTGTAATCCCAGCACTTTGGGAGGCTGAGGCAGGCAGATCACGAGGTCAAGAAATCGAGATCATCCTGGCCAACATGGTGAAACCCTGTCTCTACTAACAATACAAAAAAAATTAGCTGGGCGTGGTGGCGCACACCTGTAGTCCCAGCTACTTGGGAGGCTGAGGCAGGAGAACTGCTTGAACTCAGGAGGCAGAGGTTGCAGTGAGCCGAGATCGCACTACTGCACTCCAGCCTGGTGACAGAGCGAGACCCCGTCTCTCACACACACACACACACACACATTGCATTTTCTTACCCCCTAACCAATTAGAACTCCAAAGAAATTTCCCCACTAAATAATTATAAAATGTCATGCTTTACTAAGCAGTACTACTTTTGTGAGCTTCTCTGGAAATCATCTAGTATAATGAAAACTCTAAGGGCAGAGAATTTTGTCTATGTATCTTCATCTCCAGCATATACTGTAGTTCATCATTTCTGAGTTGCTATCAATTATAAGATGCATTCCAGATAAGCAAAACCATGGAAAACAAATAGACATCCTATCATCAGTGAAATATAACAGTAACTAGCACATAATAGGTGCTTAATGCTTACTGAATTGAATTATTTTTTTTTTAAGTTTCTTTGGGAAAGTATTTTGAAGCCCATGCAATCTACTTACAAACAAATGCTTAATGCTTACTGAATTGAATTATATATATTTTTAAAGTTTCTTTGAGAAAGTATTTTGAGGCCCCAGCAATCTACTTACAGACAAATCTATTGGGGGAGGGGGTGGTGGCAAAGGATTATAACTTGAGGGTTGCCTGTATTTCCAATAGCCAATTTGAAAAGAATGGAAGTACTCCATAGTGGTCCATTTTTAAATCTAGGTGTATGACTATTTCTCTTCTCTTTGTCCTTACCTCATCAATTAGCTTCCTGGCATTTGCAATAGTATAATCACCAGCAAATAAAACCACTAAGCATGATTCATCGCTGCTCTTCTGTCTCTGACCCCGGGATACTGGAACAATGCTTCTATTGGCTTCTGTGGAAACACGAACAGCTTTGAGCTCTTCAGTAGTAGGTATAGGAACATAGTCCTGAACCACAGCTTCTTCTGGAAGAAGGCTCCAGTTGAGTTCTCCTGACACAGGTGTAAAGTCATGAATGTTACTCCATGTATTGTTGAAGATACTTAGCCCTGCATCTTTGAACTGGAAAGCTAATTCAGGATAGTACCATTGAAAACAGCCAAATTTGATATTTGAGGAAGACTCAATGATGGGTTGAGTGGCACAACACAAAAAGACTTCCAGCTTTCTACAATCTCGCACACGAAATTGTTGGCAGGCTAATGTGCACTTGCAATCTCTGCAATTCCGGAAAAACACGCTGCCTTTCACGGGTCCCAGAAAAATTATGCAGTTAGTACAGTCATCAATGGTAATTGTAGCAGAGTGATCAAAAATATAGATGTTACAGTTCTCACAGTCTTGAATGAGAAACTGTTGACCTGCTACTGTCCCAGGTAAGCGACCTACTGTTTCATCCTTCAGTCCACTGAACATGTAGTCTTTTGGATCAACCTGCAGGAACAAAACACAGACCTTGAGTATTATTAACATTATTCAACAAATATCAGCTAAATGCCTATTGGCTGCCAGGCACAGTTCTTAGTGCTGAAATAGAAATTCTTAAATCTCAAGGACTTTGAAACACAATAAGAAAATGAACAGGACAAATTGTTTCTCTGAATAATAATATAAAACTTATGATCTTAGTCAATATACACACCTCCCAGAAGACAGATCCATTCTCTTTGCTATTAAATTGTGCTCTGCGCATGAAAGCTAAAGGGTAGCCTCTGTGACACTATGGTTTGAGTTTCCCCATGACTTAACCCAAGTGACACCTACATCATCATTGCTACTGTCAATATTGTCAGTAGGCTTTTAGCCTATTTGGAATTTATATAAGTGAAAAATGTACTAAGCTTTGTAGAGTACCACGGTCAAAAAAATATTTTTAAATGATTGTTTTAATAAAAGGGACTATGAAAAATTCAATTCATATCCTATGTATCTAATGATCTTAACCACGACCTTGCTATTTCAGCTTTCTGATACTTTTTCTTTTTTGATGCTTCATTTTTAAAACTTCTACTTCTCTGAAAAATTCTGAGGCTGGGTACAGTGGCTCTTGCTTTTAATCCCAGCACTTTGGGAGGCGGAGGTGGGAGGATCAGATGAGACCAGGAGTTCGAGACCAGCCTGGCCAACATGGCGAAACCCTGTCTCTATTAAAAATACAAAAATTACCCAGGCGTGGTGGCACACGTCTGTAATCCCAGCTACTTGGGAGGCTGAGGCACAAGAATAGCTTGAGCCTTGGAGGCGGAGACTGCAGTGAGCCGAGATCGCACCACTGCACTCCAGCCTGGGGGACAGAGTGAGACTTTCTCTCTCTCAAAAAAAAAAAATAATAATAATAATAAAATAAAATTCTGAAAATGGGAATGTACCCAGACTGAAATATATTTCTCTATCCTTTTTCTTTTTTTTTTTTTTTTTTTTTGAGGCAGAGTCTGGCTCTGTCGCCCGGACTGGAGTGCAGTGGCCGGATCTCAGCTCACTGCAAGCTCCGTCTCCCAGGTTTACGCCATTCTCCTGCCTCAGCCTCCTGAGTAGCTGGGACTACAGGCGCCCGCCACCTCGCCCGGCTAGTTTTTGTATTTTTAGTAGAGACGGGGTTTCACCGTGTTAGCCAGGATGGTCTCGATCTCCTGACCTCGTGATCCGCCCGTCTCGGCCTCCCAAAGTGCTGGGATTACAGGCTTGAGCCACCGCGCCCGGCCTCTATCCTTTTTCAAATCAATGTATGGGTCTCAGTTTCTAAACCCCAACTGATTTCTGCAATATGCTATAGAAAACAGAAGAACCTGAAGGCACAAGAATCACAATATGTAAATGCAAGCAAATTCGATTCAAGCATTTATTAAGCTACAATGCAATTTTTCAAATTTGGCCATTTCTATCCTTAGATCTTCCAAACTGTAGCTCAATCTTTTCTTTCTTTCTTTCTTGGCCATTTCTATCCTTAGATCTTCCAAACTATAGCTCAATCTTTTCTTTCTTTCCTTCCTTCCTTTATTTTTTAGTTTTATTTATTTATTTTATTTTTTTGAAACGGAGTCTCGCTCTGTCGCCCAGGCTGGAATGCAATGGCGCAACCTTGGCTCACCGCAAGCTCCACCTCCCGGGTTCACGCCATTCTCCAGCCTCAGCCTCCTGAGTAGCTGGGACCACAGGCGCCTGCCACCATGCCTGGCTAATTTTGTTTATATATATATATATATATTTTTTTTTTTTTTGTCTGAGACAGAGTCTCGCCCTGTTGCCCAGGCTGGAGTACAGTGGCGCGAACTCGGCTCTCTCCTGTCTCAGTCTCCCAAGTAGCTGGGACTACAGGCACCCGCCACCACGCCCGCTCATTTTTTGTATTTTTAGTAGAGACGGGGTTTTACCATGTTAGCCAGGATGCTCTCAATCTCCTGACCTCGAGATCTGCCCGCCTCAGCCTCCCAAAGTGCTAGGATTACAGGCGTGAGCCACCGCGCCCGGCCCCTGTTTTTGTGTTTTTAGTAGGGATTGGGTTTCACCATGTTAGCCAGGATGGTCTCGATCTCCTGACCTTGTGAGCCACCTGCCGCGGCCTCCCAAAGTGCTGGGATTACAGGCATGAGCCACCATGCCCGGCATTTTTCTTTTTTCTTTTTTTTTTGAGATGGAGTTTTACTCTTGTCACCCAGGCTGGAGTGCAATGGCGCGATCTTGGCTCACTGCAACCTCCACCTCCTGGATTCAAGCGATTCTCCTGCCTCAGCCTCCCGAGTAGCTGGGATTACAGGCATGTGCGACCATGCCCAGCTAATTTTGTATTTTTAGTAGAGATGGGGTTTCACCATGTTAGCTGATCTGGTCTTAAACTCCTGACTTTGGGTGATCTGCCCGCCTCAGCCTCCCAAAGTGCTGGGATTACAGGCGTGAGCCACCGAGCCCAGCCCACATAATCTTTTAAACAGTATGCCTGGAAAATGTCACATTAATTTTTTTATTTTAACTGACCTATCAAAATATGGTCACTAAAAGCCTATTTTTGTTTATTCCATGTGACTTTCTTATCTACTTCAACTGTTATAACTGTTTGTGACTATATAAATTTCATGCAAAACTATTCATGCACCATAGGCTCCCATATATACAATATGTAAAAATTTGATTTACAAAGCAAAATTTAATCATCTTAATAATTAGCAAATGAGCTTAAATTGACTTAGTAATTACACAATAGGTATTGTACTTAGCCAGTTTTACATGCTGTACTAGGAGGAGTACTGGTCTGCAGTATGAGGCAATAAAAGAGGTACTCATTTTCCAGTCCCAATTTTGTCCCCTATAATCAACCTGATCTTGAAAATGTTACCTTAACTTTCTGGATGTTCAGTCACTCTACAAATATTTGAATACCCAGTATTAGCCAGACATTGTTTTAGGCACTAAAATGAATATGACCAGCTCTTTCCATAAAAGAAGTAAACATTCACCTAAACTAAACTAAAAACAACTTGACCATGTAATGAGAGATGCTGAGAATATTCTGGAGGGGACAGAGAAGGGACCTCTGGGGCGGGGAAGAGAAGTGGGGTAGAAGTTCTGCAAAACGTGAGAATGGATAAGCTAGAGCTCGTTAGGTAAAAGGGGTAGGAATAAAGGACCCTCCCTTCCCATGCCAGGTAAAAGTAACAGAAGGAACAAAGTAAAATTCTTCAGGGAGTGGGAGGAAAACTGAAAGTAGTTTGGTATACAAAAACTAGCCGGGCGAGGTGGCGGGTGCCTGTAGTCCCAGCTACTCGGGAGGCTGAGGCAGGAGAATGGCATAAACCCGGGAGGCGGAGCTTGCAGTGAGCTGAGATCTGGCCACTGCACTCCAGTCCGGGCGACAGAGCGAGACTCCGCCTCAAAAAAAAAAAAAAAAGAAAGTAGTTTGGTGTTACACATGCTATCAGAATGCTAGTAGATGAAGCTACAGAGGTAGGCAGAAACCGGATTATAAAGCTTAGAAGTTATCCACAGACAAGAGGGAACCAGAGAAAGATTTAAATAAGCAAAATTTACATGTCAGAATAATTACTCTGATGAGATAAGGACATGTGGAACATGGATTGATCTGAGAGATTATTGTAGTCGTACAGAAAGGGCTGGAACCAGAGCTGTAGTTAGTAGGGAAGAAGATGATGGGATGAATTTGAGAAATACTGAGGAAAGAGAATCAGCAGACTGATAATTCAATGGCTGTAGGAGGTAAGGCAGAAGGATGAATCACAGAGGAAAGGCCATGTGAGGACACAGCAAGAAGGCAGCTGTCTGTAAGCCAGGAAGAGAGCCCTTACCAGACAATCTGCTGGCACCTTGATCTTGGACTTTCCAGGCTCCAGAGCTGTGAGAAATAAACTTCTGTTATTTAAGCCACCAGTCTGTGGTATTTTGTTATGGCATCCTGTTTTAGTCTGCTCAGACTGCAAAAGCCATCCTCTTGCTATGTCATCACCAGACCTGTCCTCTGTGTGAAGGAGAGGGAGGGAGTAAGTGCAAGCTAACTGAATCTTCTTATAAGGACACTAATCCTATCAGATCAGCACTCTACCTTTATGACCTCACTTAACCTTAATTACTTCCTTAGAGGTCCCATCTCCAAATACAGCCATGTGTAGGGGGGCAGGGCTTCAAGATATGAATTTGACAAACATTCAGTCCATAACAGCTGCCAATGCTGAGGAGTTAAATGTAATTTACTATCCTAAGTATTTTCTCTGGACACTCCAGTTTTCTTAGCTCATAGGGAGAAATTAACCTGATAGCTAAAGATTTTATAGCTAAATAGTTCCGCAGTATAAAATTATTTGGACTGTCAGCACAGCCTTCCAAGGAGAAATTTAAGATTTATGTTGCTGTACTTTCTCAACAATTCCTGAAAGTTTTCAAAACAAAAAGTAACAGGAGCTAGACACAGTGGCTCACATCTGTAATCCCAGCTACTTGAGAGTGGGCCAGTGGCCTAGTGAGGCTAGGAGTTTGAGACTGGCCTGGGCAACACAGTGACAACCCCCAGCTCTAAAAAAGTTTTTTAAAACTTAGCAGATTATTTGAAGTGAGTTGGTGGAAGAGGAAAAAAAAAAAAAACCTTAGCTGGGCATGGTGGTGTGCACCTGTAGTCCTAGCTACTCAGAAGGTTGAGGCAGGAGGACTGCTTGTGCCCAGGAGTTCAAGGCTGCAGTGAGCCATGGTCATGCCACTGCACTCCAGCCTGGGTGACAAAGCAAGACCCTGACCCTTAAAAAAAAAAAGTAATAATAAACAACTGAAACTGAAATCCATCGTAATTTTGCAGGTTACTAGTTCTGAAATAAAGTGTCTACAATCACAAACACGGAAAGGTCATGTTTTAAATTATTTTTTCCTAAGAGCCATTTATGAAGTGAGTTTAGTTTAGACTGTATTTTTTTTCTGACATAGGGTCTCACTCTGTCACCCAGGTTGGAGTGCAGTGGCCCACTCACAGCTCACTGCAGCCTCGGCCTCCACCGTTCAAGCAATTCTCCCTGCCTCAGTCTCCTGAGTAGTGGGGACTACAAACGCACACCACCACGCACAACTTATTTTTGTATTTTCTGTAGAGATGGGGTTTTGCCATGTTGTCCAGGCTGGTCTCGAACTCCTGGACTCAAGCGATCCGCCTACCTCAGCCTCCCAAAGTGCTGGAATTACAGGCGTGCGCCACTATGCGTGGCCTAGACTGTATTTCTTACTACAATCCTTAAAAGGTTATGAATATGCTTTTAAAAATCAAGGAAAGTGGTTGGGCATGGTGGCTCACGCCTGTAATCCCAGCACTTGGGAGGCCGAGGTGGGTGGATCGCCTGAGGTCAGGAGTTCGAGACCAGCCTGGCCAACATGGTGAAACCCCGTCTCTACTAAAAATACAAAAATTAGCTGGGCGTGGTGGTGGGCGCCTGTAATCCCAGCTACTTGGGAGGCTGAGGCAGGAGAATCACTTGAACCCAGGAGGTGGAGGTTGCAGTGGGCTGAGATCGCACCACTGCACTCCAGCCTGGAAGACAAGAGCCAAATTCTGTCTCAAAAAAAAAAAAAAAAAAAAAATCAAAGAAAAATTTCAAGAGTTGTAATTCATCTGATATCAATTTAATGTCCTACATCTATTAAACCAAGTTAAGCATTATTTTCCCAACAGAAAACAAAAATGAACATCTTATTATCTAAGAAGCAATACAAATTTTTCATTAAAATTCATTTCCACAGTTAAATTCCCATAATGATAATGTGAGATAAAATAATGGGATTTGTTAATTCCAATGAAAATCCAGTCCCAATAGAAGTAAAAAGATTCAGGAGTATAAGAAGCACTATAATGTACCAGGCACCATACTGAGTACTCTATAATCATTCACTCAATCCATAAAAACCCCTATAAGGCTTGTGTATTATAATTATCTCTGTTTTATACTTGAAAAAACTGAGGCACATGGAGACTACATAACTTGTCCAAGGAAACACTGTGAGTCAGTGCTTGATCTTAGTCTCAGGCATAGACGTTCTGGCTCCTAAATACATTCTCTTGGCGGCTTCTTCATATTCAACCATATTCAGACAAAAACAATTGCTTACTAGATGCACAAATCAATGGAATAGAGAGTTCATAAACAGGCATATCTCTCTTTACATATATATCTCTATATAGATCACACTATGTATGTGTGTGTATATATACACATATATATGTATATACATGTGTATATATGTGTATATACATACACACACATATATGTATATATGTATATACATATATGTATGCGTGTATATACATACATATATGTATGTGTGTGTGTATATACATACATATATGTGTGTGTATATATATATAGTGCAGTGAGCCGAGATCACGCCACTGTACTCCAGCCTGGCGACGAAGCAAAACTGTCTCAGAAAAAGAAAAAAAATTCCTAGATGTGAAAACAAAAACACAATCCACAAAAGAAAAAGTGAGTGGAAATTGAACTTTTGCCCAAATTGAAAATGTTTGCTCTTCAAAAGACACTCTTAAGAGAAGACAAGTTATTAACTGGGAAAAAAGTATTTGCAAAACATACATGGGACTTGTATCCAGGATATATAAAGAGCTCTGAAAAACTCAATAATAAGAAAACAAATAACCCAATTAAAAAAATGGGCAAATGGCTCTTTCCAGCCAGCGCCGAGCGATGGGCATTTCTCGGGACAACTGGTACAAGCGCCGCAAAACCGGGGGCAAGAGAAAGCCCTACCACAAGAAGCGGAAGTATGAGTTGGGGCGCCCGGCTGCCAACACCAAGATTGGCCCCCGCCGCATCCACACAGTCCGTGTGCGGGGAGGTAACAAGAAATACCGTGCCCTGAGGCTGGACGTAGGGAATTTCTCCTGGGGCTCAGAGTGTTGTACTCGTAAAACAAGGATCATCGATGTTGTCTACAACGCATCTAATAATGAGCTGGTCCATACCAAGACTCTGGTGAAGAATTGCATCGTGCTCATCGACAGCACACCGTACCGACAGTGGTACGAGTCCCACTACGCGCTGCCCCTGGGCCGCAAGAAGGGAGCCAAGCTGACTCCTGAGGAAGAAGAGATTTTAAACAAAAAACGATCTAAAAAAATTCAGAAGAAATATGATGAAAGGAAAAAGAATGCCAAAATCAGCAGTCTCCTGGAGGAGCAGTTCCAGCAGGGCAAGCTTCTTGCATGCATTGCTTCCAGGCCGGGACAGTGTGGCTGAGCAGATGGCTATGTGCTAGAGGGCAAAGAGTTGGAGTTCTATCTTAGGAAAATCAAGGCCCGGAAAGGCAAATAAATCCTTGTTTTGTCTTCACCCGTGTAATAAAGGTGTTTATTGTTCTGTTAAAAAAAAAAAAAAAAAATGGGCAAATGATTTGAATAAACACTTTACCAGAGATATATGGATGGCAAATAAGTACATGAAAAATGCTCAACATTTAGGGAAACACAAGTCGTTAGGGAAATGCAAGTTAAACTACAATGAAACATCACTACACACATATTAGAATGGCTAAACATTGTTTTTAAAAGCTAGGAAAGGTGCAGTAGCTCACAGCTATAATGCTAGCACTTTGGGAGGCCAAGGTGGGAAGATCGCTTGAAGCCAGGAGTTTCAGACCACCCTGAGCAACATAGCAAGACCTTGTCTCTACAAAAAATAAAAATATTAGCTGAGTGTGGTGGCAGACACATGTAGTGTAGTCCGAGCTACTTGGTAGGCTGAAGTGGGAAGATTGCTGGAGCCCAGGAGGTCCAGGCTGCAATGAGCCATGATCATGCCACTGTACTCCAACCTGGGAGACTGAGCAGACCCTGTCTCTTAAAAACAAATTAACCTGACAATACCAAGCAAGTGATGTGAGGATGTGGAGCAACTGTATCTCTCATATACTGCTGGTAGGCAAAATGGCATAGCTACTTTGAAAAATAGTTTGACAGTTTATTTTTTAAATTTTTAATTAATTTTTTTTTAATAGAGAGAGGATCTTGCTCTGTTGCCCACACTGGAGTGCAGTGGTGCAATCTGAGCTCACTGCAGCTTCAAACTCCTGGGCTCAAGCAATCCTCCTGTCTCAGCCTCCCAAGTAGCTGGGACTACGGGCATATGCCACTATGCCTGGCTATGTTTATCCATTTTGCAGAGATGGGGTCTCACTATGTTGCCCAGGCTGGTCTTGAACTCCTGGCCTCAAGCGATCCTCCTGCCTTTACCTCCCAAAGTGCTGCGATTACAGGTGTGAACCACTGACCTGGCAGTTTTTTGTAAAGTTTAATAAACAATTTCCATATGATCAGCAATCCCACTCATGGGTATTTACCCAAGTGAAATGAAAACTTATGTTCACTCAAAAACCAGTACACAAATATTTATGGTAGCTTTATTCATAATTACCAAAATTGGAAACAACCCAAATGTCCTTTAACTGATGAATGGATAAACAAACTGTGATATATCCATACAATGGAATACTACTCAGCAATTAAAAAGGAACCCCTGGCTGGGCATGGTGGCTCATGCCTGTAATTCCAGCACATTGGGAGGCCAAGGCAGGTGGATCACCTGAGCTCAGGAGTTCAAGACCAGCCTGGGCAACATGCTGAAACTCCATCTCTACCAAAAAGATACAAAAAATTAGCTGAGTACGGTGGCACTCGCCTGTTGTCTCCACTACTTGGGAGGCTGAGATGGGGGATCACTTGAGCCCCAGAGGCTGAGGTTGCAGTGAGCCGAGATTGTGCCACTGCATTCCAGTCTGGGTGACACAGTGAGACCCCATCTCAAAAAAAAAAAAAAAGGAACTCCTGATACATGCAACAACATGGATAAATCTCAAAATGCATTCTGCTAAGTGAAAGAAGCCCAACTCAAAAGATTATGTATTATATGATTCCATGTATATGACATTTTCTTTTTTTCTTTTTTTTTTTTTTGAGACGGAGTCTGGCTCTGTCGCCCAGGCTGGAGTGCGGTGGCCGGATCTCAGCTCACTGCAAGCTCCGCCTCCCAGGTTCACTCGCCATTCTCCTGCCTCCGCCTCCCAAGCAGCTGGGACTACAGGCGCCCGCCTGGTCGCCCGGCTAGTTTTTTGTATTCTTTAGTAGAGACGGGGTTTCACCGTATTAGCCAGGGTGGTCTCGATCTCCTGACCTTGTGATCCGCCCGTCTCGGCCACCCAAAGTGCTGGGATTACAGGCTTGAGCCACCGCGCCCGGCCATGACATTTTCAAAAAGACAAAACTACAGGGATAGAAACTTATCAGGAGCTGGGAGTGGGGCTGACTACAAAGGAGCAAACTGACTATACAAAGGAAGAACTTTTGGGGGCAATGGAACCATTTTATATCTTGATTGGCGATAGCTCCACAACTGTATTAATTGTCAAAACTCATAGAACTGTACACTTAACAAGGGTAAATTTCACTGTATATAAGTTACACTTCAATTAAAACAAATACTTAAAATTTAAACATTGTTAAGTCAGCTTCAGGGCTAGATAGCTATGTAGCTGAGAGGTTATTTCACATATGAAAACATTAGTGCCACATAATTATAGAACTAATAGTGCTGAAATATGAATTCTTAATCTCAATGACTTTGAAACACAATAAGAAAATGAACAGGACACATTGTTTCTCTCAATAATAATATAAAACTTATGATCTTAGTCAATATACACACCTCCCAGAAGACAGATCCATTCTCTTTGCTATTAAATTGTCTTCTGGGCATGAAAGCTAAAGGGTAGCCTCTGTGACGCTATGGTTTGAGTTTTCCCATGACTTAACCCAAGTGACACCTACATCATCATTGCTACTGTCAATATTGTCAGTAGGCTTTTAGCCTATTTGGAATTTATATAAGTGAAAAATGTACTAAGCTTTGTAGAGTACCAGGGTCAAAAATATATTTTTAAATGATTGTTTTAATAAAAGGGACTATGAAAAATTCAACTCATATCCTATGTATCTAATGATCTTAACCACAACCTTGCTATTTCAGCTTTCTGATACCTTTTCCTTTTTGATGCTTCATTTTTAAAACTTCTATTTATCTAAAAAATTCTGAGGCTGGGTGCAGTGGCTCTTGCTTTTAATCCCAGCACTTTGGGAGGCGGAGGTGGGAGGATCAGATGAGACCAGGAGTTCGAGACCAGCCTGGCCAACATGGCGAAACCCCGTCTCTATTAAAAATACAAAAACTACCCAGTATCTTGAGCTTATATACTATTGATGATTCGAGAAACTGAAGTACTACATTTATATTAGCTTACCATGTTGTGAAATATATAACAACAAAATAGAATTATGAAATTTTAGGATTGAAAAGATTCCCCATATCATCTAATCTAATCTGAATCTATTTTTACATCCTACCACATTCCCTTTGTTCATCCAGATTTGCCTGGATGTTTCTAGCAATGCTTACTTCCCCTCATGACCTGCTCAAAGAATTTGAGAACTGGAAGGGATCTTAGGAAACTGAGGGCTAAAAGCTAAATTACTTTACCAGTGAGGTGTAGTTAGGTTCAGAATACAAATTAAAATTCCAGCCCCATATACTTTTCACTCTCTATGCTTTTTACCTTTATCAAAATTTTATATGGGTGAAAAAGCTGAACACTCACACATTGCTGGTGGAAATATAAATGGTGCAGGCACTCTAAAAAACAGTTTAGCAGTTCCTCAAAAAGTTAAACATAGGCCGGGCGCAGTGGCTCACACCTGTAATCCCAACACTTTGGGAGGCCGAGGCAGGCAGATCATGAGGTCAGGAGATCGAGACCATCCTGGCTAACATGGTGAAACCCCATCTCTACTAAAAATACAAAAAATTAGCCGGGCGTGGCGGCGTGCGCCTGTAGTCCCAGGTGCTGGGGAGGCTGAGGCAGGAGAATGGTGTGAACCGTAAGGCGGAGCTTACAGTGCGCCGAGATCATGCCACTGCACTCTAGCCTGGGCAACAAAGAGAGACTCCACCTCAAAAAAAAAAAAAAAAGACAAGTTAAACATAGAGTCACCATATGACCCAGCAATTCCAAACCTAGATGTGTACACAAGAGAAATGAAAACATGTCCAGACAAAAACTTGTATACAAATGTTCATAACACCATTATCCATAATAGACAAAAATTAGAAACAACCCAAATGTCCATCAGCTGATGAACAGATAAATGTGGTATCCATACAATAGAATAAAGTCTTGATACATGTTACAATATGGACAAACTTCAAAACATGCTAAGTGAAAGATGCCAGTCACAAAAGGCTAAATATTGTGGCTCCACTGAAGTGAAATGTCCAAAATAGGAACACCTATAGAGACAGAAAATAAGTTTGTGGTTTCCAGGGCCTGGGGGAGACGAGAATGGGCAACGACTACTAATGGGTACAGGGTTTCTTTTTCCAGGGATGAAAATGTTCTAAAATTAGACCATGGTGATAAGCCTGTGAACTTACTAAAAATACTGAATTATATACTCTATTTTTAAACTAAATTTATTTTAAATTTTTATGGATATATAATAATAGTAGTATGCATTTATGGGGTACATATGATATTTTCATACAAGCATACAACAATGTAATGATCAAATATGGGTAACTGGGATATCCATTACCTCAAACAGTTATCATGTCTTTGTGTTGGGAACATTCCACATTTTCTCTTCTATTTTGAAATATACAATAAATTATTATCAACAATAGTTGGCTGTGGTGGGTAGTGGGGAGGAGAGGATGAAGAGTGGTGGGTTAATGAGTACAAAAACACAGTCAGGCACGGTGGCTCATGCCTGTAATCCCAGCACTTTGGGAGGTCGAGGCGGGCAGATTGCCTGCAGCCAGGAGTTCGAGACCAGCCTGGCCAACATGGTGAAAGCCCATCTCTACTAAAAAATACAAAAACTAGCTGCATGTGGTAGCGGGCGCCTGTAATCCCAGCTACTTAGGAGGCTGAGGCAGGAGAATCACTTGCACCCAGGAGGCGGAGGTTGCAGTGAGCAGAGATCATACCACTGCATTCCAGCCTGGGCAACAGAGCGAGACTCCATCTCAATATATATACAGTTAGATAGAATGAATTATATACTTTAAATGGGTGAAGTGTATGGCATATGAATTATATCTCTAAAAAGCTATTTTTAAATTAATAAAGAACTAGTTATATCCTTTAAACAACTTTATGTAGAGGATTTAAAACCTACTGGCAAATTCTCTGACACTCCTCCCATTAAGAGGTCACCTCCTGTTGGAACTGGGTGGGCATTTGTGACTGCCTCAGCATTACTTCTGCCACATCCAAATTAAGTCAAATTAAGTGACTTAAGAATTCATTTAAGAAGCTAGTTAGAAAAAACCATGCAGCTTCTGCCAGTCTCTCTTAGGATGCTTGCCCTTGGAACCCTGCCATCACGCTGTGAGGAAGCCAGGGATACGTGGAGAGCCCCCAGCTGAGCTCCCAGCCCAAAGCCAGCATCAACTTGCCAGCCAGCTATGTGGTCAAGCCATCTTGAAAGCTGTCACGGTTGATGCCACATTGAGCAGAGTCAACCCTGCTTAACCTTACGCAAATTAGAGAGCTGTGAACAAAATATCTGCCATTATTTTAAACCATTAAGTTTCAGGGTGGTTTGGTACACAGCAATGGGTAACTAGAATACTTTTCATACTTAAAAGAAGGCTAAAAACAGTATCTAGCCTCCTCCTACTTAGTGCAGACACTTCTTTCTAGCAGATTACCACCCTAACTGTCCAACAGTTTTGACTAACATGGAGATCAGGTCCTCAACAAAGCCACCCCTTCCACTGATGACCAACTCTGGGAATTATGATCTGCCTTATGTTAAAACCAATTCTGTCATGCCCAACCTCTGGTTTAAGTTCTTCCTCAGAGGTGACCATTACTCTCTAAACCTCTTCTTCAGGACAGGCCTTTACCTTACTAAACAGTAGAGAAATCTTTAGCATTGTCCTACTATATAGCTGAGGAACCTGAAGTGCACAAGTTGGCTGCTTTACCCAAAGTTACACAATAGATATTTGAATTTCTGATATAAGATTTTTGTTTAGTATTATTTCTATTGAATATGAGACAAATATAACAGATACAACATGTGTTGTCCTTACTCAAATCGCAATTTTCATACTTAAAGCCATAATTGTTTAGAGAGTTAATCCTCATTTCTATTATCTAGGAGGAAGAGTATAGGCATGAATAACTGGAAGATGAAAACTACTTTTCCGTATCACTCTTCCTCACCTCATGTGTACTTAAATGTTTCCTGTTTTAACTCCAGAAAGCCAGTAAACTCTTGCAGGGCAGGGATAAATCTTATAATTTTGAGTCTTACGTGGTGTTTGAGTACATATAAACTGAATAATTTGCCTACCTATGGGTGGCAGCATACAGATAAGGATAAAAACATTTCTTCTGAAATAATTTAAACACAAGTCTTACAATCCAAAAATATTTCTCATCACATCAGTGTAAGAATTGTAAACTTTTTTCTTTTTCAAAGTCAGCAGCAATAGAAAATGAGCTTCTTACACTGTTGACTACAGTATGTCAGTTGCTATGACAATGCTTAGTCCCCAGACATTCCTTCTAATTGAGACAATTTCTCCCAGCTTCAGTCCCCTAAGACTGACCCAATTACACAACTCAAACCCCAAAACCCAAGGGGTGCCCTTCAATAAAGATACTCTGGGCTGGGAGTGGTGGCTCACACCTATAATCCCAGTACTTTGGGAGGCTGAGGCAGGCGGATCACCTGAGATCAGGAGTTCAAGACTAGCCTGGCCAACGTGGTGAAACTCTGTCTCTACTAAAAATATACAAAAATTAGCCAGGTGTGGTGGTGCGCACCCGTAATTCCAGCTACTCGGGAGGCTGAGGCTGGAGAATCGCTTGAACCCAGGAGGCGGAGGTTGCAGTGAGCTGAGATCATGCCACTGCATTCCAGCCCGGTTGATGACAGAGCCAGACTCTGTCTCAAAAAGAAAAATTAAAAAAGATACTATGATTACACAACTTAAGGAAAAATGTAAATACCCTTTTCCAAATTGCAAGGAAAATTTTCAGGCAACCCATTTTGTTTTTACATGTAAAAGTCTTACAAGTTGAATGGTAATTGTCTGATATAACTTTAAAACTATATATGCTATAATCCATAACCACATTCCAGAAGCCTTAACTTTTAATATAAACCATTTCTATTAATATGCATGCATCATATCTCATTTATGTTCTCTGGGCTGTATTTGCATTCTGTTCCTTTTAAGGTACAACTGAAATCTTCTAGGAGCAAGCAAGGCCATGCTCAGTAAATGTATCATTGGACTAATACAGAACATTTGCATACTAGCCCAAATTAACCTCATGGGAGGCAAGGAACTAGGAAAAAATATTTTATTTATTTATTTATTTATTTTTGGAAACAGGGTCTCACTCTGTTGCCCAGGCTGGAGGGCAGTGGCCTGATCATGGCTCACTGCAGCCCCTAAGTCTCGGGCTCAGGTGATCCTCCCACCTCAGTCTCCTGAGTAGCTGGGACTACGGGTGTGTGCCACTATGCCCTACTAATTTTTGTACTTTTAGTAGGAATGAGGTTTCGCCATATTGCCCAGGCTGGTCTGGAACTCCTGGGCTCAAGAGAGCCACCAGCCTCGGCCTCCCAAAGTCCTGGGATTACAGGCATGAGTCACCATGCCTGGCCCTAGAAAAAAATATTTAAATTGTATAAAATTTAACAAGCTATCATAAATGAGGCACCTTAGAAAGAATTCTAGTAATTCCAAAAGAAAAAAAAAATCCAAAAAGATAAAGCTATGTTGGGAAATGTGGTATCTGCATTGTCTCAAAATGTAAGCTGGTAATTCTCTTTAACAGTCCAAAAGATTTTAAAACCGGGTTGTTGTTTTTTTTTTTCAGAATATAATGCTCATTTGGTTAGAAATTCTCATTTTGATTGGCTGAGTTGATCAAGATTTTAACTTTTATTATACACTCAGAAGCATGAGCTTATTTTATATATCGAATAACATCTCTTACATCTCTGCAACTACAGAACTTAGTAGTGTTCTCAAAAAAAAATGTTCTCTGTAAGCTCAAAACAGTTTCTATAATTGAAAGTTTACTACACACTCATTTGTGGGGAAAAAGCTTAGACGTTGGTGTCCAATATTGTATTTCTCAATGCATTTACTTAGCCAATGGGCAAAAGAAGAAAAAAAACCACAAGACACACACACTTATTTAAAAGAAGGATTAACATGAGAAATCCCGACTAACCTGAATGTTAATAAACGCTAACTGTAAAACAATTTATTGTGAAACAATGAGTCATAGGCAGCCAAGACTACTATAAATAAAACATAAAGGCATTTTATTTAGTTTAGATTTAGCCTGAGTTCAAAAGAAAAAACTAAAATAAAAATGAAATACACAACTTTCTCTATGGCAGACAGTTCAAGCTAAGAGAACATTGTTAGAAATCCAAAGGCTGAGGAAAATGTTATCTTTTAAAATCGCCCATCAAATAACTTTAAATGGCAGGTGCAATCTTCTTGTGAAATAGAAAGCATAGTACATTCTTCTCCTACATTATAAAATGCTACTATCGAGTATGACTAAGAGAGAATAAATGTACCATGTGACCCAAGAAGGGTGTGTATGAGAAGTAGGGGCAGAAAGATAGGGCTGAGAAAAGCTGCAAAAAGCTTTCAATTTCTTAACTCTGACTCTTAGAGACCAGCGCTTACCTGAATACGTTCTGCTGGGTTTGGAAATCACGCAGAAAGGTCTGTGATTCCAAAACGTTAATACACTTATTATAAAGTATTCTTGGGTAAAGACATGTTGCCGTAAGCAAGGAGTTAACTGTTTATAATACCCATTTGAAAAATCTCTCATTTTGTTTGGGAGAAATAATTGATAAGTCCATCAAAGTAGTTCAGTAAGCACAAATGGAGAACTATGTAGAAAGAGGACTATTATGAAATGTATGACCGAGTGTGTTTTGTGTAAGACTAATGGAGGTTTTCGAAGTTTTTTGGTTTCTGGCTATATACAAAAATAAAAATAAGGGAGTTTTCATTCATTTAAACCAGCAGTAAAATACTGCCCGGTTTATGCCGCTTATTTTCACCTTACAGTCTTAATACACATTCCAAGACTGATGCGATATTCATTATTTCTTCCGGATAACTGGAAGAGGAGGAACAGTAACGCTGTACATTAAACAGTCCACTTGGTAATTGAGAAAATTCAGCAGTGAAATATATCATGAGGCACCAAAGAGATATGCCGGGGAGGGCAGACAAAAGAGAAAACAGCCACAGAACATTAAGCCCCGGAAGAGACGAGAATCAGTCCCATATACGTAACTCGACGACTGGACAAAACCCCGCTTGACGCTGCCGGTGGGTGAAACGAGGTGATTTGAGATTCAGGGCGTTCTCGGTTCTTTCCCTCTCTCGAATCGATCATCTCCGACAGGAAGTCAGAGCAAGGCAGGGTTCGGAGCCAGAGAAAGCTCCCGGGGGAGTCTGTCTACCAGGACAACAAACTCCTAAGTCTCCTTCCGGAGCTCCACAGCCCTCTGGGCGCCCTCTCTAGCGCTGTACTTTACGCCCCCGCTCCCCAAAAGAGTCGTGCACCCCGACTTCAGCTATTCGCGTTCAAGAGAGTGCGGCAGCTGTTGGGTCGGCCCACTCAGCGGTCCCGGGCCGTAAGGGACCCCGGCGGAGCGGCTCAGGGAGGCTGAGACAGCGGCTACACGACTTTCATTACCTTCTCGCGCTGATCCCAGCTGTACTGCTTTGGCCGCTCCTCCTCGTTCTCGGGCCGCGACTCCTTGTCAGCCTTCCGTCTCTTGGAGAAGAAGCAGCCCATGGTCCCAGCCCGCGGAGTTCGCTGGCCAGCTCACTCGCTCAGGTACCTCCTAGAGTGTGGCGTGAACCCTGGGCACCCCGGCCCCGCAGCTCTCCGGACTACGCCCCGTGGAACCGCCCAAGAGTCCGCAGCCTTAGTTTGCCCGCCAGGCCCAGCACCCCTGCCCCTTTTTCGTCGCCCTGACGACCCAGCGCAACCAATGAACACTAAACGCCTGTTGAGCCAATCAAAGCCTCTCGAGCAATCCTGCGCGGCCTATGAAGAGAGGCCTACGTACTCACACACCAATCCACGCCTGGCTCCTGCGACAGCCCCTAGGGGCGGGGCGGGCCGGCTATGGCGCAAGCACGGGCAACCCCGCCCACAGCCTGACCCGGCCCGCCCTCGGCCCCGCCCCTCCTGGGACTTGGTGGGCTCTCTGGCTGGTGGGAGGCCAGGCTCGGCATTCGGGTTTTTTTTTGCCTCTGATTCATAAATTTGCAAATTCGAGGCGCGGGAGAGGTCTCCAATTGAACATTAGATTTATCGTATGAGGAACGTTGTGAGGGAACAGAAACTCCCGCTGACACAAGAAGACCCTGAAATTGTATTACTAAATCCTCTTCTCCCCTCATCACCCTTCCTACCGCCCTCTCATCGCCTGGCCAGGGTCACCCCCTCAAGAATTGTACCCCATAACCTCCCAGTCCTCTTCTGTGCTTGCTTGCTTGCTTTCTTGCTCTTTCTTTCTTTCTTTCTTTCTTTCTTTCTTTCACAGGGTCTCATTATGTCACTCAGGCTGCGATGACACAATCATAACTCACTGCAACCTTGCAACCTTGTCTTCCTGGGCTCAAGCGATCCTCCTGCCTCAGCCTCCCTTCTGAGTAGCTGGAACTGTAAGCAAGCACCACCATGCCCATCTATTTTTTTTTTTTTTAACTTTTGTAGCAGTGGGGTCTTGCTATGTCGCCCAGGCTGGTCTTGAACTCCTGGGCCCAAGCGATCATCCTGCCTCAGCCTCTCAAAGTGCTGGGATTACAGGCAGGAGCCACCGCACCCAGGCTGCTTCTGTGTTTTCTTAAGGCTTTCACATATGACTCTAAAATTGCACAAGTACATAGTGAAATAGTTAATTGTGTATTGTTTCCCTATTGGAATTGTGACTTTCCTGAGATCAAAAAGGTATGTCTTTTTTTTTTTTTTTTTACGGAGTTTTTGCTCTTGTCGCCCAGGCTGGAGTGTAGCGGCGCCATCTCGGCTCACTGCAACCTCTGCTTCCCTGGTTCAAGTGATTCTCCTGCCTCAGCCTTCCGAGTAGATGGGACTACAGGCGCCCGCCACCACGCCTGGCTAATTTTTATATTTTTAGTAGAGACGGGGTTTCACCATGTTGTCCAGGGTGGTCTTGAACTTCTGATCTCAGGTGATCCGCCAGCCTCGGCTTCCCAAAGTGCTGGGGTTACAGGCATGAGCCACCGCACCTGGCCTAAAAGGTATGTCATAAAGGGGATGTAGGGCCGGGCGCGGTGGCTCACGGCTGTAATCCCAGTACTTTGGGAGGCCAAGGCGGTAGGATCACGAGGTCAGGAGACCCAGACCATCCTGCCCAACATGGTGAAACCCCATCTGGTGAAACCTCGCCACTACCAAAAATACAAAAATTAGCCGGCATGGTGGCGCGCGCCTGTAGTCCCAGCTACTCCGGGAGACTGAGGCAGGAGAATCGCTTGAACCCAGGAGGTGGAGGTTGCAGTGAATCAAAATGGCGCCGCTGCACTCCAGCCTGGGCGACAGACGGAGACTCTGTCTCAAAAAAAAAAAAAAAAAAAAATCAGGTTAGGGTCCTGGCACGGTGGCTCAGGCCTGTAATCCCAGCACTTTGGGAGGCCGAGGCGGGCGGATCACAAGGACAAGTGTTCGAGACCAGCCTGGCCAATATGGTGAAACCCCGTCTCTACTAAAAATACAAAAATTAGCCAGGCGTGGTGGCGGGCGCCTGTGGTCCCATCTACTCGGAAGGCTGAGGCAGGAGAATAGCTTGAACCCAGGAGGCGGAAGTTGCAGGGAGCCGAGATCGTGCCACTGCACTCCAGCCTGGGCTACAGAGCGAGACTCCGTCTCAAAGAAAACAAAACAAAACAAACAAACAAAAAAAACCAGGGGTGAGGAAAACTGGGGGGAGGGATGTACCTTTGAATCCCCTGCACCTGGCCCAAGTCCATACTAGGTGCTCAATACAAAGTTTGTCAAATGAATGAATGAATGCATGCATGGGTGTTACTGAAGGAAGCATTTATAAACTTTCCCCCATCCCTTCCCAAAGAAAGTGACCGAACTGTGGGGGGGGAGGCATGTGGATTTATGGTAAAGGGGTTCTCCCCATGGAGTTTATAGCCTCATTGAGGACATAAGCATTGCATATGAACAATCAGATCTGTTCTAAGCAAATAGCATAGGGTTTGTCAGAATATATTTAAAAATATATACGCTAAATATTAACATTTGCTATACTTGGATCAAATTTTACTGCAATACACATGCATTGCCTATGTAATAGAAAAGAAAGGTAAGTCAGTTTCTCTGAGAAACAGTATTTTGACATCTCAGTAGGACATCAAATGCTTATCACTTCAGGTTCAAATTTGGTTATCATTTAAATTTCCATACTTATTCACGTCTAGTTTGTATCCTAAATGAGCCTTTGACTTTTTTTTTTTTGAAATGGAGTCTGGCTCTGTCACCCAGGTTGGAGTGCAATGGCGTGATCTCCGCTCACTGCAACCTCCACCACCCAGATGCAAGCAAGTCTCCTGCCTCAGCCTCCCGAGTAGCTGGGGCTACAGGCACACGCAACCACACCCGGCTAATTTTTGTATTTTTAGTAGAGACTGGGTTTCACTCTGTTGCTCAGGCTGGTCTCAATCTCCTGACCTCAGGTGATCCACCCACCTCAGCCTCCCAAAGTGTTGGGATTACAGGCGTAAGCCACTGTGCCCGGCCGACTTAATTTAAACATAAAGAATGTTCCCCTTTTTACTTCCCGTCCTTTACTGCACAATCGGGAAGAAAAGTACATGTGATTAAGTATTAGAAATTATTGCAATTTTAAGTTTCAGATCTTAGGCAATAGAGTCTTTACCCAGTGCACACTTTTTCTCCGTCAGGGTGAGATGAAAGTTTTATGTGAAGATGTTTTTGGATAAGACCCTCATTCGATATTTTATAATCTATGATTGTATTTATAATCTAAGGTCTATGATTATAAAATATCTGTGACCGGATATAAATATATAACTATGACCACTACGTAGTGTAGCAGAGGAAGCAGAGATCCAGAGAGGTGAAGGGATGAATCTGTGGTCACGATGAGAGTGGCTGAGCAGGGACTGGAAAAACCCAGAGCCTGTGTTTCCCAGTGCCTCCTCCTGCCTTAAGTTTGTTCCTCTCTATTCATCTGAAATAAAGAAGTATCTGCCTTGGCCTTCTGAGGCCTATGGGAGCTCTGTCTCACAGTGATGCTATTCCTCTTAATGAACAAACAATATAACAAAACTAACTTTAGAGAAACAACCTCTGAAACTCTCACTGTTTTGAAGTATTCATTAAAGAGAAAAACTCAAACCTACAATAAAACCTATATCCAACAGTGATCTTTTCAGGGACCCTTAAAAGTGAAGATTAAGTCCCTTTTCTGTTCATTCCCATCCTACCATCACTCTTGACCAAAAACAAAATTACAAAAAGAAAATTAAATTAAATATTAAGAACTGGGGACTAGAAAGCTAATGAATAGAGCTAGTACTAGTGCTATCTCATCCTTTTTTTCTGTCTCTTATTCTTTCTTTCTTTTCTGTCCCCTCTCTTTTCACGGCCCCCATGAATTCTCATCACTACTTATTTTTGCAAACCAGCTCTCTACTTACTCATCAGCATTTACATGGCTGACAACAGCTATCCCACCCTGATTCTCATGGCCTTTCTGTACAAGGCATTCTACAGTTTCAGACTCTCAAGGGAGATAATCATATACATCGCTGGCCAGTCAATAACAGATTGACACTAGGTTGGTGTGCACCCCTGGTCCCATTGCTGCAGCTGCAGGGATGAATTCCAAACATGGGTGTTACAAATATGGGTGGGAAGCAGGTCCTGAAAAGGGAACGCTAACTCTGCAGAGTTCAGGCAGAAGTTGGTTGCTTCTTCTGCTGGTACTTCTCCTGCTATTTATATTCTTGTGATTTCTTTTCTATAGAAGGCTGCCCTTCATGTTCAGCTTAATGTATATATATTCATCTATATTAAAATGTTGAGTTGTGGGTTTACACCTGGCCACAAGCTCCAGAGATGGCTCTGGGTCCCCTGAGTCTTGACCACAGAAGTAATACAGTTACTTCTCAGAAGACAGTCCCAGCCGGGCGTGGTGGCTCACGCCTGTAATCCCAGCACCTTGGGAGGCCAAGGCAGGTGGATCACCTGAGGTCAGGAGTTCGAGACCAGCCTGGCCAACATGGTGAAACCCCATCTCTACTAAAACTACAAAAATTAGCCAGGCGTGGTGGCACACCCCTGTGATCCCAGCTACTCGGGAGGCTGAGGTGGGAGAATTGCTTGAACCGGGAGGCAGAGGCTGTAATGAGCCGAGATCGCACCACTGCACTCCAGCCTGGGCAACAGAGTGAGACCCCATCTGAAAAACGACAACAACAACAAAAAGACAGTCCTGAAGCAGTGTATCTCTACAGCATGAATAAAGTCAATTACCCCAGCAATGATGGCTGGAAAATTCCCTATGTTTGAGTTGACCTGACATACCCTTGCTCACTCTGCACTCACCTAAGGAAATACTTCACATCAAGTGAAGGAGGACTGTTTCAGTCGTCTATTGCTGCATAACAAACCACCTGAAACGTGAACGCTTAAAGCAACAATTAATGTTTCTTTTACTCGTGAACCTGCATTTTAGGCAGGGCTTGGTGGGGACAACTCAGTTCTGTTCCATAGTACATCTGGAGCCTCAGCTGGGATGACTCAAATGGCTGGGGTGCTGGTCAAGAATCATTCTACACGAAATCTCAGAGGCTCTCCACCCAGTCTCTCCTGCAAGGTGGCTTTAGGGTAGTTGAACTCTATATATTGTGCTCAGGGCTCCAAGAGTGAGTGTTCCATGAGACCAACATGGAAGCTGTAAGGCTTCTTATGGTGTAGCCTCAGAAGCCATGCAACATCACTTCGCTGGATTCCATTGGTCACACAGGCCTGGCCCTGACTCACTAACGTAGGAGACAAAACAAGGGACATGGATACTGGAAGGTGCAGATCTTTGAGGTGTCATCTCTGTGGCTAGTCTCCATGGCAAGAGTCAAATCTGTTCAATTCATATACTGATGAAGAAGATTGGAAGGTTTAAAAATACATATAGGCAGATCACTTTTTCCCCCTTTTCATAAGTTTTTTATTTTTTATTTTTATTTTTTTTAAACAGGGTCTCACTCTGTCACCCAGGCTAAAGTGCAGTGGTGCAATCATGGCTTACTGCAGCCTCGACCTCCTGGGCTTAAGCCATCCTCCCATCTCAGCCTCATGAGTAGCTAAAACCATAGGTGCCTGCCACCCCACCTGGCTATTTTTTTTTTCTTTTTTGAGACAGGGTCTCACTTTGTTGCCCAGGCTGGAGTGCAGTGGCACAATCTTGGCTCACTGCAACCTCTGTCTCCTGGACTCAAATGATCCTCCAACCTCAGCCTCCCAAGTAGCTGGGACTACAGGCACGTGCCACTATGCCAGACTAATTTTTGTACTTTTTGTAGAGATGGGGTTTTGCCATATTGCCCAGGCTGGTCTCGAACTCCTGGACTCAAGCAATCCACCCACCTTGGGCTCCCAAAGTGCTGGGATTACAGCATGAGCCACAGTGCCTAGCCACACCTGGCTAATTTTTCAAATTTTTTGTGGAGACAGGGGGCACACTATGTTGCCCAGGGTGGTCTCAAACTCCTGGGCTCAGCAATCCTGTCTCAGCCTCCCAAAGTGCTGGGATTACAGGCATGACTCACCACACCTGGCCCCCTTTTCTTAAGTTTTTGAGTCAACATTTCTTCTCCCGCTTTATTTTTTTTCTTTACTTTTTGTTTGTTTGTTTGTTTGTGTTTTTTTGGAGATGGGATCTTGAGATCACTGCACTTTCTTAATTCCTGGACTCAAGCGATCTTCCCAACTCAACCTCCCAAGTAACTGAAACTACATGTGTGCAACACTATGCCCAGCTAATTATTCGTTAAATTTTTTAGAAACAGGGGCTAATTATTTTTATTTTTATTTTTTTCTAGAGACAGGGTCTTGCTGTGTTGCCCAGGTTGGTCTCAAACTCCTGGTCTCAAGTGATCCTCTCACACTTAACTTTTAAATAATTCTTATCAATTTTCTTTCACTATCTTATTGACCAGTTCCAATTATTTTTAAAAGCATTGAAAATTGTGTATAATCAGTTTATAAAGACTATATATTTTTTTCTTACCATGAGGTATCTTATTCACTGTTGTTGGTAAAAGTCTTAATTTAGGCAAGGTAAAAAAATTGTCCGTCAATGATCTGACTTCCCAGTCAGCTTTCTGAGTACGTGACTGTAACATTTATTGAATTCTGTGTGTTTTTTCCTTCTTTCTATTACTAATCAGTGACTCTACCCTCCCGTGTACATGTCAACTCATAAACTGTGATATCATAATGGGCTGTCTGACAGCACTATCATTCATTCTTATTTAAAAAGTTCATGAATATCCCAGTGTGTTAGGCACTGTGCTAGGTAATGAAATGAAAAAGCATCAAACTGTCAGTTTAGTGGAAAATATAGTCCAGAAAGTAAATGATCACAGTACAATTTTATAGTAAAGATATAACAGAGAGTTGGTAGTTAGTACAAAAGAGGAAAAACAGGGGAAACAGACTTCTAACTCAAACAGGGGTGGGGAGGATAGAAGAGTCAAGAAAGGCTTCTCAGAAGTAAATGGTCTTAGCAGCAGAAAATTATAAATTCTAGTAACTTTTTACATCAAAGCAGTTCCAATGGAGACTTTTTTGTTGTTGTTGTTGAGACAGAGTCTCGCTCTGTCACTAGGCTGGAGTACAGTGGCACCATCTCGCCTCACTGCAATCTCTGTCTCCCGGGTTCAAGTGATTCTCCTGTCTCAGCCTCCCTGGTAGCTGAGACTACAGGCACCCGCCATCACGCCCAGCTAATTTCTGTATTTTTAGTAGAGACGGGGTTTCACCATGTTGGCCAGGATGGTCTTGATCTCTTGACCTCGTGATCCGCCTACTTCGGCGTCCCAAAATGCTGGAATTACAGACGTGAGCCACTGCACCTGGCTTTTTTTTTTTTTTTAAGACAGAGTCCCACTCAGGCTGGAGTGCAGTGGAATGATCTCAGTTCACTGCAGCCTCTGATTCCTGGGTTCAAGCAATTCTTGTGCCTCAGTCTCCCAAGTAGGTGGCATTACAGGCGTGCGTCACCACGCCCGGCTAATTTTTTATTTTTAGTAGAGACAGTTTTTCACCGTGTTGCCCAGGTTGCTCTCGAACTCCTGAGCTTAAGCAAGATCCACCTGCCTCGGCCTCCCAAAGTGCTGGGATAACAGGCATGAGCCACCGCATCTGGCCTACCCAATGGAGACTATTTTTAAAAGATAGTTTCAGCCGGATATGGTGGCTTACACCTGCAATCCCAGCACTTTGGCAGGCCGAGGCAGGCAGTTCACGAGGTCAGGAGATCGACATCATCCTGGCCAATATGGTGAAACCTCTTCTCTACTAAAAATACAAAAATTAGCTGGGCATGGTGACACGTGCCTGTAGTTCCAGCTACTCGGGAGGCTGAGGCAGGAGAATCACTTGAACCCGGAGGCGGAGGTTACAGTGGACTGAGATCGCATCACAGCACTCCCGACTGGATGACAGAACGAGGCTCCATCTCAGAAAAAAAAAAAAAAAAGATAGCTTCTGGACTTACAGATATCTTTTTTTCTTGTCCTAGCAGAATTCCCATTTTCTTTCTTTCTTTCTTCCCTTCTTTCTTTCCTTCTTTCTTTCTTTCTCTCCTTCCTTTCTTTCCTCCTTCTCTCTCTCTCTCTCTCTTTTCCTTCCTTCCTCCCTCCCTCCCTCCCTCTCTCTTTCTTTCTTTTTTTTTCTGAGATAGGGTCTCACTCTTTTGCCTAGGCTGGAATACAGTGGTGCAATCTCAGCTCACTGCAACCTCCACCTCCTGGGTTCAAGCGATTCTCCCTCCTCAGCCTCCCGAATATCTAGGATTACAGGCTCCCACCATGACGCCTGGCTAATTTTCTTTTGTATTTTTAGTAGAGACAGAGTTTCACCTTGTTGGCCAGGCTGGTCTTGAACTCCTGATCTCAAGTGATCCGCCTGCCTTGGCCTTCCAAAGTGCTGGGATTACAGGTGTGAGCCACTGTGCTCAGCCCAGTTTTCCCATGTTCTAAGCATTCCTTTTAATACTTTTCAGGAAAGGGACAAACTCTGAGCAAATTAAAACTACAGAGTTAATTAGAGTATGTTAGAAAATCTGTTTTCATCCTTGGGATTTTATTAGAACTACTTCCCATTTCATCCAAGCTAAATAAGAGATATAGCACTAGTGCTAGTTTCCTCCTCCTCCTCCTCCTCCTCCTCCTCCTCCTCCTCCTCCTTTTTTAACAGAGTCTGGCTCTGTCACCCCGACTGGAGTACAGTGCTGTGATCTCAGCTCACTACAACCTCCGCTTCCCGAGTTCAAGACATTCTCCTGCCTCAGCCTCCTGAGTAGCTGGAATTGTGGGTGCCCACCACCATGCCTGGCTAATTTTTTGTCTTTTTAGTAGAGATGGGGTTTTGCCATGTTGGCCAGGCTAGTCTCGAACTTCTGACCTCAGGTGATCAATCCGCCTCGGCCTCCCAAAGTGCTGGGATTACAGGCGTGAGCCACCACGCCCAGCCTAGTTTCCTCTTCTTATGTTTGCCAGACTGTCAGTCTGACATTTAGAAGATCCCAACTCACATAATTGCTACTCATCAACATTTATATATTTTAAAAATAATTTCAAAATAGTGAAAAAAGATTTGGCAAGATAACTGATGCCACAAGAAAAAAGTGTCAGTAAAAGAATAACATTTCCTAAATCTTACAGAATAAAATGGTTAATATCATATAGATGGCCAATACCTAAGCAGTCCCAACAGTCCCTGGATTTATAAGAGTAGGATCTCTTTCCTACTTTTCACTCTTCCTCTCCCCTGGTTTTGAACAAAGTGAAGAAAAGTTAGGGGTAATTCTAGATAAAATCTTCCTTCAGAGATGCTCTGCTAGGCTTGGTCTAATTCCCACTTCCTCACCTCCCCCACCACATACACCCAGCTGCACAGTATGTTCTTAGATTTCTTACATTCAGGATAAGAAAGTGAATTAGGAAGGAAGACATCTCTTTCTTTCTTTCTTTCTTTCTTTCTTTCTTTCTTTCTTTCTTTCTTTCTTTTCTTTCCTTCTTTCTTCTTTCTTTCTTTCTTCTTTCTTTTTTTCTTTCTTCTTCTTTCTTTTTTTCTTTCTTTTTTTTTTCTTTTTAGACTGAGTTCCACTCTTGTTGCCCAGGCTGGAGCACAATGGCTTGATCTCAGCTCACTGCAAACTCCGCCTCCCAGGTTCAAGCGATTCTCCTGCCTCAGCCTCCCGAGTAGCTAGGTTACAGGCATGTGCCACCACGCCTGGCTAATTTTGTATTTTTAGTAGAGATGGGGTTTCTCCATGTTGGTCAGGCTGGTCTCGAACTCCTGACCTCAGGTGATCCACCCGCCTCGGCCTCCAAAAGTGCTTGGATTACAGGCATGAGCCACCGTGCCCAGCTTTTATCACTTCTTTCATACATTCCCTAATTATCACAATGCTCAGAACGGTACCTAATAAATAATAATTCACTCTAAGCCAGGGAGAATTTCAGGATTTGTAGGCTCTAAAGTCTGTACAATGTGGATTGGGTCCTCTGAAGAAAAATAACACTGATTACTAATGTAAAATTTCCAGGGCCTTTCCTGAGGTGTGTACAGGACCCATACAAGCAAAGGGCTCTCAAGTTTACATTTCAAAAGCTATGTTATAAAATTACCTGTCCAGAGGTATACAGAATATTATCTCTTGAAGAGTCAGGATCTACATTCACAAAGGCTACCTGTTTTTCATATACCGATTGACTTCAAATGTCTACATGACAGCACATTATACAGACAAAGGACTAAGAAGACCATATTCTCCTAGCAGTGCTGCCAATCTGCCACAACTTATTAAAAACCTCAATGGGAACAGAGAAACCAACAGGTGCAAGCTCATGAAAGCCAATAAAAAATTAGCTATTAATACTACTCTGGGCACACTGCCTATGGGGTAGCCCTGCTCCACAAGGAGCAGCATAAAAAAAATTAGCTAATGGGGCCAGATGTACATAAAACATAATTCCTAATGTAACCTGTACTGACTTGTTAGTAATAAGCAGAGACAACTACACAATCAGGTATTCAGATGACCAGAGGCACAAATTTGGTCAAACTCTTAAAAAGTTTGGCAAGAGAAAGAAATAAAGGGAATTCAAATTGGAAAAAGGAAAGTCAGATTGTCCCTCTTTGCAGACGACATGATCTTATATACAGAAAAACCTAAAGACTCCACCAAAAAAAAGCTTGGAACTGATTCTTAGAACAAATTCAAGGTCAGGTGCAGTGGCTGATGCTTGTAATCCCAGCACTTTGGGAGGCTGAGACGCCTGGATCACTTGAGTCCAGGAGTTCAAGACCAGCCTGGGCAACATGGCAAAACCATGTCTCTACAAAAAATTGCAAAAATTAGCCAGACATGGTGGCACATGCCTGTAGTCCCAGCTACTTGGGAGGCTAAGGAAGGAGGATCATTTGAGCCCAGGATGCAGAGGTTGCAGTGAGCCGAGAAGATGGCACCATTGCATTCCAGCCTGGGTGACAGAGCGAGACCCTGTCTCAAAAAAAAAAGGGAGCAAATTCAGTAAGGTTGCAGGATATGAAATCAACATACAAAAATCAGTAGCATTTTTATATACCAATAATGAACTTTTTGAAAAAGAGCTAAGAAAGCAGTCTCTACCATAGCTACAAAAAAATAGGAATAAATTTAACCAAAGCAGAGAAAGATCTATACAATGAAAACTACAAAACACTGATGAAAGAAATTGAAGAGGACACCAAAACATGGAAAAACATCCCATATTCATGGATTGAAAGAATTAATATTGTGAAATGATTGTACTACCCAAAACAATCTACAGATTCAGTGCAATCCCTATGAAAATACCAATGACATTTTTCACAAAAATAGGAAAAAAATCCCCAAATTCATATGAAGCCACAAAAGATCCAAATAACCAAAGTGACATTAAGCAAAAAGAACAAAGCTGGAGATATCACACTACCTGACATCCAAATTTCCCACAAAGCTATAGAAATCAAAACAGTATGGCACTGGCATAAAAACAGACACATAGACCAATAGAACAGAATAGAGAACCCAGAGATAAATCTATGCATTTACAGCCAAGTCATCTTTGACAAAGGTGTCAAAAAAACATACATTGGGGAAAGGACAGCCTCTTCAATAAATGGTGCTGGGAAAATTGGATATACATATGCAGAAGAATGAAACTAGACCCTTATCTCTCACCATATTAAAAAAAATCAGGCTGGGCACGGGGATTCACGCCTGTAATTCCAGCACTTTGGGAGGCTGAGGCAGGCAGATCACTTGAGCTCAGGATTTTGAGATCAGCCTGGCCAACATGGTGAAACCCCATCTCTAATAAAAAATAAAGTACAGGCCAGGCATGGTAGCTCACACCTGTAATCCTAGCACTTTGGGAGGCCGAGGCGGGTGCATCACTTGAGGTCAGGAGTTCAAAATCTGGCTGGCCAACATGGTGAAAACCCGTGTCTACTAAAAATAATAACATTAGCTGGGCGTGGTGGTGGGTGCCTGTAATCCCAGCTACTCAGGAGGCTGAGGTGGGAGAATTGCTTGAGCCTGGGAGGCAGAGGTTGCAGTGAGCCAAGATAGAGCCATTGCACTCCAGCCTGGGTGACAGAGCGAAACTCCATCTCAAAACTAACAAACAAACAAAACAGAGATTAGCCTGGTGTGGTGATGTACACCTGTAATCCCAGCTATTCTGGAGGCTGAGGCAGAAGAATGGCTTGAACCCAGGAGGCAGAGACTGCAGTGAGCCAAGATCGTGCCACTGCACTCCAGCCTGGGCAACAGAGAGAGACCTTGTCTCAAGAAAAAGAAAAAAAGAAAAAATGAAAGAAAGAAATGAAGTTTTCTCAAAACTCCCTAAATTGAAAAAAGGTCCAAACAGAATTCCAGGCTGGGCACAGTGGTTCACGCCTGTAATCCCAGCACTTTGGGAGGCTGAGGCCAAAGGATCACCTGAACCCAGGAGTTTAAGATCAGTCTGGGCAACATAGGGAGTCCCTGTCTCTACAAATAATAAAAAAATGAATTAGCCAGGCATGGTGGCATGCACCCGTGGTCCCAGCTACACAGGAAGCTGAGGTGGGAGGATTGCTTGAGCACAGGAGGTCGAGGCTACAGTGAGCAGTGATCACATCACTGCACTCCAGCCTGGGTGACAGAGTGATACCTTGTCTCAAAATAAAATAACAGAATTCCCAGACTCTTTACCTGCATCGTATGCAGCAGTGGCTCCACCACGGTGTTCTGATAATCTTGCATGGATCCACGTAGGACACAGCTGAATCAAATTCTTGGCAGATCACCTTGTGATCTTTCTGGAACACTAGGGGATGGGAGGCTTGTGAGGAGCTACAACAAAGCCGTTTCCCACTTACCTCCCTATCTTCCCTGGAAGATATCAGCCTGGAAGGCTGTCATCAGGTAGTTTCTTTTTTTGTTTGAGTTTTTTTCTTTTTTTTTTTTTTTGTTGTTGTTTTTTGAGACAGAGTCTCACTCTGTTGCCCAGGCTGGAGCGCAGTGGTGAGATCTTGGCTCACTGCAGCCTCTGCCTCCTGGGTTCAAGTGATTCTCGTGCCTCAGTCTCCTGAGTAGCTGGGATCACAGGCACCCGCCACTACGCCCGGCAAATTTTCTTATTTTTACTAGAGACAGGGTTTTGCCATGTTGGCCAGGCTGGTCTTGAACTCCTGGCCTCAAGTGATCCACCTGCCTTGGCCTCCCAAAGTGCTGTGATTACAGGCATGAGCCACTGTGCCTGACCAACATAGTTTCTTACAGCCTTCTGGATTTTGATGAAGAAGCTTTCTGCCTCACCCGCTTAGGGCACAGCTGCAGGTCATAAAATCACTTCGCTGCAGTCTGGAATGGGCCCCTCAGTGACAGGGTGTCATATCATTTGTGTTGTAGTCATTTGGCCCTTTGTTTTAGTGTTGCCCTGCTCCAAGGCCATGGGGAGCTGACACCCTTGGCTACCCTTCCTTTCACTGTCATTGTAAGTAATAAACTGTCTGAAACTAAAAAGTGCTTGTTGTTTCTTTGCTGGTAGAGTCTGTCAGGCCTAGACTTGCCTTGTGCTTGACATACATTTCCCCTGCTCTCCAGGTGGGTAGAAAGGCCAAGAACTTGTGGGAAGAGAGAGTGTGGAAAAGTTTTCCTGGGGCAAATCAGAGTGTGTCCTCCAATTTTCAGAACCAGAGCACCCTTATTTTCTTCCCCCAAACCTACCTCCACTCACAGTCCTTTAATGTTTTTATATTGGTGGGATTTGATTAAAAAGAGCAGCAAATAAATAGGCAAATGACATGAACAAGCAATTGACAATCATGGAAATGCAAAGAACTATTAAATACTTAAAATATTTAATATATGTAATCGCACTAGTAATGAAAATGTGAAGACTAAAATTAACAAAGTGTTGGCAAGAGTCAGGGAGCAAGTAGGTACCACCTTTCAGGAAAGCAAATTGGCAATATGTAGAAAGAGCTTTAAAGATGTTTATTCCCGGCTGGGCGCAGTGGCTCATGCCTGTAATCCCAGCACTTTGGGAGGCTGAGGCAGGTGGATCACCTGAAGTCAGGAGCTCGAGACCAGCCTGACCAATATGGTGAAACCCTGTCTCTACTAAAAATACAAAAGTTAGCCAGGCGTGGTGGTGTGTGCCTGTAATCCCAGCTACTTGGGAAGCTGATGCAGGAGAATCACTTGAACCTGGGAGGTGGAGGTTGCAGTGAGCTGAGATCACGCCATTGCACTCCAGCCTGAGCAACAAGAGTGACTCCATCTCAAAAAACAAAAAAATGATTTTTTACTATAGTCACCCTGTTGTGCTAGCAAATGCTAGGTCTTATTCTAATGATTTTTTGTTGGATGCATATATATTTAAAATTGTTATATCCTCTTGCTGAATTGACCCCTTTATCATTATATAGTGTTCTTTTTCTCTTCTTATAAGATTTGTCTTGATATGTATTCTGTCTGATAGAAGTGCAGCAACTCCTGCTCTTTTTTGTTTCCATTGGCAAGGAGTATATTTTCCCATCCCTTTATTTTTAGTCTATGTGTGTCTTTATAGGTGAAGCATGTTTCTTGTAGGCAACAGATCATTGAGTCTTGTTTTTTAATCCATTCAGCCACTCTATGTCCTTTGATTGGATAGTTTTGTCCTTTACATTCGATGTTATTATTGATAAGTAAGGATTTACTCCTGCTATTTTGTTATTTGTTTTCTAGCTGTTTTGGGTCCTTCTCTTTCCTTCCTTCCTTCCTTCCTTCTTTTTAGTGAAAGTGAGTTTCTTTGGTGGTATGATTCAGTTTTCTGCTTTTTATTTTTTATGTATTCATTGCATGGTTTTTGATTTGAGGTTACAATGAGGGTTGTAAATACTATCTTATAACCCATGATTTTAACCTGATAACAACAACACTGTTTGCATAAACAAACAAGCAAAAAGAAAACTAACAAAAACTCTACAGTTCAACTTCATCCCCTCATTTTTTAACTTTTTGTTGTTTCTATTTATATCTTATTATACTGTCTATGTCTTGAAAAGTTATTGTAGTTATTATTTTTGATTGGTTCATCATTTAGTCTTTCTACTTAGGATAAGAGTAGTTTACATACCACAGTTATAGTGTTATAGTATTTTTCTGTGTACTTACTATTAAATATTACCAGTGATTTTTACCTTAAGATGATCTCTTATTGCTCACTAATATCCTTTTGTTCTTGATCAAAACACTCCCTTTAGCTTTTCTTGTAGGACAGGTCTGGCATTGATAAAAATCCCTCAGCTCTTGTTTGTCTGGGAAAGTTTTTATTTCTCCTTCATGTTTGAAGAATATTTTCACCAGATATACTATTCTAGGGTAAAAGTTTTTTTTCCCTCAGCACTTTAAATATATCATGTCACTCTCTCCTGGCCTGTAAGGTTTCCACTGAAAAGTCTGCTTCCAGATGGATTGGAGCTCCATTTATGTTGTTTCTTTTTTCCTGTTGCCTTTATGGTCCTTTATCCTTGACCTTGGGAGTCTGACTATTAAATGCCTTGGTGTAGTCTTCTTTGGGTTAAATCTGCTTGGTGTTCTATAACCTTCTTGTACTTGGATATTGATATCTTTCTCTAGGTTTGGGATGTTATCTGTTATTATCCCTTTGGGTAAATTCTCTATCCCTATCTCTTCTCTACCTCCTCTTTAAGGCCAGTAGCTCTTAAATTTGCCCTTTTGAGGCTATTTTCTAGATCTTGTAGGTGTGAATCTTTGTTTTTCATTCTTTTTTCTTTTGTCTCCTCTGACTGTGTATTTTCATACAGCCTGTCTTCAAGTTCACTAATTCTTTCTTCTGCTTGATCAATTCTGCTATAAAAGACTCTGATGCATTCTTCAATATGCCAATTGCATTTTTCAGCTCCAGAATTTCTACTTGATTCTTTTAATTATTTCAATATCTTTGTTAAACTTATCTGGTAGAATTCTGAATTCCTACTCTGTGTTATCTTGATTCTCTGAGTTTCCTTAGAATTGGTCCCTGGTTCCTTTTTTTTTTTTTTTTTTTAATTATACTTTAAGTTCTAGGGTACATGTGCATAACGTGCAGGTTTGTTACATATGTATACTTATGCCATGTTGGTGTGCTGCACCCATCAACTTGTCAGCACCCATCAATTCATCATTTATATCATGTATAACTCCCCAATGCAATCCCTCCCTCCTCCCCCCTCCCCATGATAGGCCCCAGTGTGTGATGTTCCCCTTCCCGAGTCCAAGTGATCTCATTGTTCAGTTCCCACCTATGAGTGAGAACATGCGGTGTTTGGTTTTCTCTTCTTGTGATAGTTTGCTAAGAATGATGGTTTCCAGCTGCATCCATGTCCCTACAAAGGACGCAAACTCATCCTTTTTTATGGCTGCATAGTATTCCATGGTGTATATTTTATTTCATTCATTTGGTGAGGTCATGTTTTCCTGGATGGTCCTGATGTTTGTGGATGTTTGTCTGTGTCTGGGCATTGAAGCATTAGGTGTTTATTACAGTCTTTGCAGTCTGGGCTTGTTTCTACGTGTCCTTCTTGGAAGGCTGTCCAGGTATTTGAAAGGACTTGGGTGTTGTGATCTAAGCCGTGTCTGCATTAGGAGATATGCCCCTAGCCCAAAAATGCTGTGGTTCTTGCAGACTCATAGAGGTACTCCCTTGATGTTCTTAGATAAGATCTGGAAGATTTATCTCTCTCCCTCTCTGTTCTGAGCTGCTTCGAGCTGGGGGTGGGGTGACACAAGCGCCCCTGTGGCCACCATCACTGGAATTGTTCTGGGTCAGACCTGAAGCTGGCACAACACTGGGTCTTGCCCAAGGCCCTCTGTAACCACCACCTGGTTACCATCTATGTTCACTCAAGGCCCTGAGGCTCTACAGTCAGCAGGTGGCAAAGCCAGCCAGGCGTGTGTCCTTTCCTTCTGGACAGTAAGTTCCCCCAGGCCCTGGGTAGGTCCATAGGTGTTATCTGGGAGCCAGGGACTGGAGTCAAAAACCTTAGAAATCTACCTGGTGTTTTAGTGTACTGTGGCTGAGCTGGCACTCAAACTGCAAGACGAAGTCCTTCCCACTCTTCTCTCCCGTTTCCACAGGCAGAGGAGGCTCACCTCATGGCCACCATCACCACAGGCCCACAGGGCGTACTGCCAAGCTACGCTGATGCTTCCTTAAGGCCCAAGGGCTCTTCAGCCAACTCTTGGTGAATGCTGTCTGGACTGGGACTCACCCTTCAGGGTAGTGGGCTCCCCTCTGGCCCAGGCCATGTCCAGAAATGCCATCTAAGAGCCAAGGCCTGAAATTGGGGACCGTAAGAGCCCACTTTGTGTTCTACCCCTGTAGACAAGATGGTACATAAGGTGCAAGAAAAAGTCCTCTTTCCTTTTCCCTCCACTTTTCTCAAGTAGGAGTCTCTCCCTGTAGCTACCATAGCTGGGAATGTACTGAGTCTCACCTAAAACCAGCAAGTCTCAGAGTCTCACCCAAGGCTCATGGTGTACAACCTGGGCATTGCTGCTTATTATTCAGGGCCCAGGGGCTCTTTAGTCAGCAGGTGACAGGTCTTGCCAGGACTGGGTCCTTCCTTCAAGGCAGCAGGTTCCCCTCTGGCCCAAGATGTGTCTAGAAATGTTGTCTGGGAGGTAGGACCTGGAAAGGGGTCCTTGTGACCCTGACCAGTGCCCTATCCTACTGTGGCTAAACTGGTATCCAAGATGCAAGACAAAGTACAAGGTCCTCTTTTCTCTCTCCTCTCCTCAAGCAGATGGAAGGGGTCTCTTTTGGAGCTGTGAGCTGTGCAGCCTGGGGTAGGAGTGGGGGTGGCACAAGCACTCCCTTGGCCACCCTGGCTATTGTCTCAGTAGGTTGTGGGCCTCGCCCCTCCCCGGCTCTGAGCCCAGTTCAGCACTAGGACTTGCTTAGGAGTTGCAGTTCTTGTGGCCTTGACTGCCTTTCCAGTTTATTTAGGGCCCCAGAGTACTCTAGCCCACAGTGGTGAGGCTTGAAAGAATTCAAGTTCCAACTGCTGAGATGGGCATTTCCCCTCTGGCTAGAGCTGGTTTAAATATTCTTTCTGTTAGTGGGCATCAGCTGATTTCAGCCTGTTTTGGCTTTCTGCTGTGACAGGGTACCACTGAGTTCAATGCAATGTCTCGCTATTGCTGTGGTCTCTCTCTCCCAAGCACACAGATTCTCTCTTTATGCTGCATGGCCACTGCCAGGGGATGGGGAAGGGGTGGCATTGGCAGTGCAAAACTGTCTCCTACCTTCTTCAGTGCCTCTTTCAATGATATGAAGTTAATACCAAGTATGTGAGTGCTCACCTGATTTTTGTTTTTTATGAACGTGCTTTTTCTGTGTGTTCATAGTTGTTAAATTAGTTTCCTTGTGGCAGGAGGAGGGGGAGACAATTGGTGGAGCCATCTGTTCTGCAATCTTACTCTGTCCCTCTCCCTAATAACAATTTTGAAACCAAGCACAAGAATAATAAGAAAAAACTACTATTTATTGACCTCTTGATGTGGCAAACACAATTCCAAGTTATCAAATCATTTAGTTCTCCTAAATGCTCAATGAGGAGGGACTCTTATTATCCCAGTTTTGCAGATGAAGAAATTGAAACCCAGAGAATAACTTGCCTAAGGTTACATAGTAAGTGGGTAAGCTGGGCTCTGATCCCTGGCAGATGGCTCTGAGCTTGTTCTAAACCACTACACAGGCTGCCTCCAGCAAGAACTAGAAAGTGGAGTAAAGTCCCTACTGCTCTTGTTTCCAACAGTCCTCAGAGCGGCGTTTGAAGCCTGGTCCTGGCCAGTCATATGGACATTTGTCCTCTCAGCAAGGATGCTCATGTTCAGATGGGTCCCCCTACAGGCCTAGATGATGTCACTCCCATGGCCTCAAAGGTTATGGCTCTGTGGTTCACATTCGCATGCTGAGCAACTCCCCTCTACCGGCACACCACGCCAGGATGGCTTTGTCTTGGGAGGCCTCTAGTGTCAGCCTTATCAACCCTTACCCCCTACTGCTGGGCTGGGGTTTCCCATCCCAATTTCTCCTTTCCTCCCAGTAAGTTCCTTTTGGGATCATTGACATCCTTTCCTTCCAGCAAATCTTAATTGGAGCCACCCAGATCCAGAGTGACAAGATTCTCTAACCATCCATCTCAGGGAGCTGCACACCAAGGAGTATTAAGAGAGTTCTAACTTTGACAAGCCACAAAAAGCTTACATCCTTGCCTCAGAATAATGGAAAGCTGTTATGACTTTCCTAACATTGCCACAATGTTGGGCGGCTACTGGTATGAAGTTAAGAAGGCGTGACAGGAAGCTTCTGACATCCTCTTGCATAAAATCAACACACTGGCTGGGTGCAGTGGCTCATGCTTGTAGTTACAGCACTTTGGGAGGCTGAGGTGGGGAATCACTTAAGCCCAGGATTTTGAGACCAGCCTGGGCAACATAGCAAGACCTTGTCTCTACTAAAATTGAAAAATTAGCTGGGCATGGTAGCACATGCCTGTAGACCCAGCTACTTGGGAGACTGAGGTAGGAGGATTGCTTGAGCCCAGGAATTTGAGGTGGCAGTGAGCTGTGATGATGCTACTGCACTCCAAACTGGGTGACAAAGTACAATCCTGTCTCTAAAAAATAATTACAATGAAGTAAAAGAAATAAAATAAACACTCTTGCAAGTTGGTATATATAGGCTGAATTGTGCTTCCCCCAATTCATATTTGAAAGTCCTAACTCCAACTGCCTTGGAATATGACTATTATTTGGAGATAGGGCATTTAAAATGAGGTAAAATGAGGTCACATGGGTGGGCCCCGATCCAGTCTGACCAGTGTCCTTATAAGAAGATGAAGGTAACACACAGACATGCATACACACAAAGGAAAGACCATGAGGACGCAGTGAGAAGGTGGCCATCTTCAAGCCAAGGAGAGAGGGCTTAAGAAGCACCCAACCTGCTGGCACCTTGATCTTGGACTTTCCAGCCCCTGGAACCATAAGAAAATAAATTTCCGTTGTTTAAGTCACTCAAGTCTATGGTATTCTGTTATGGCAGCCCTAGCAAACTAATGAACAAGGGAAAATAATAGATGATGATACTACAGGTACAAGCCAATGACATGCACTCCTGACGGCCAGTGTATATAGAAGTAGGGAGAGGGGAGCAGCCCATGCCTATGTTGCCTCTGAAGCCTCCTTTTCCCCACCTTCCTACCTTCCTGCCCACAGTCTCAGAAGGGGAAGAGGCAATGGGAGGCCTGTGATTACTGCCCCAACTGCCCAGATACTTTTCTCTCACGGTGGATTGATGGGGTTTGTGTGTGTGTCTATACTCACTGACAGTACTATCTTATTCCACTTTTGCCTTTTCAAGTTCAGAAAATCCTGAACTTCTGTTATATGTTGGTCAATTAGCTATTTCTGTTTCATCTTACTAAAGCACTCGCTAGTAGATGTAAAATGGAGATTTTTGGCTTGCTCAGTTTTCTAAACTGAGGTCTGAAAAATGTTATTGAACTTTTGAATCTTGGTAGATTTATTTTGAACAACAACAAAAGGCAGAATATGTTGTTATTTGGACTGGCAAGACCCAGAAGTGTTGGGTGGACTAGCCCCAGGACTCATCGTTTACTTATTTTTATTTTTATTTTTTTTTGAGATGGAGTCTCACTCTGTCTCCCAGCAGGCTGGAGTGCAGTGGCATGATCTCAGCTCACTGCAGCCACTACCTCCCGGTTCAAGTGATTCTCCTGCCTCAGTCTCCCAAGTAGCTGACATTATAGGCTCCCAGCACCATGCCTGGCTAACTTTTGTATTTTTAACAGAGACGGGGTTTTGCTATGTTGGCCAGGCAGGTCTTGAACTCCTGACCTCAAGTAATCCGCCCACCTCGGCCTCCCAGAGTGCTGGGATTACAGGCATGAGCTACTATGCCCGGCCCGTCATTGATTGTTAATAGCCAAATCTGTCCCAACCTCTCTGAAGTATCTGCAGAAGGAGGAAGATTTTAGGGAAAAGGAGCCAAATCAGCATACCCCGGTTTAGAGCCAGCTCTTCTGTGAATCAATATTCTGTATACAAAAGTGTGTCTATTTGGCTTCCATTCAGTTGGCATTGCAGTTATGATAGTAGCCAGATTCCTTTCCTGGTGACCAGAAAAATCCCCTTTATATAATCTAGAAAAGAAGTATTTAATATATTTTCTCCCTTTGTAGTTTTGTTGGTGTATTGTCACTTGAGTCAGAAAAAGAGAAGAATTGAGCAAACTTAATATGATTGTTTATAATCAAAATAATCTAAGTTTAATTTTTACCCCATATTTCTCTTTGTTGATTTGAAGTGTAGGGGATCTAATTTGACTCATCTTCTAAATGTGTAGTACAATAGTACCGTTCATTTCCTATTCCCTGGAATTCTACCAAGAGGATAAGTTTTTTTTCTTCTTTTATGGTTCTTATCAGTGTTAGAAAATAAGCAGAAAATGTTATTGGATTAAATATTATAATCATAATAACAAAAAAGTCCCTTCATGCATTGTTTATGAGCATAGGGAAAGCTCCTTCCAAATACATTATTGAAGCATTTGCCTTGGGCTTCTATTGGGGGTTAGGGTGGGAGGAATCTAAGATGACAGAGACACAGCAAGTGTTTGTGGCTCTTCATCCTACTGCTCCACTGTTATTACGCTTAAGCTACTCTCCACATGTCTGCTTGTTTCTATCTGACTACCATTTACCTTCTCACTCTATATCTTTTCAGTACCTCATAGCTTTTTTTTTTTTTTTTTGAGATGGAGTTTCACTCTTGTTGCCCAGTCTGGAGTGCAATGGTGCAATCTCAGTTCACTGCAACCTCCGCCTCCCAGATTCAAGCAATTCTCCTGCCTCAGCCTCCTGAGTGGCTGGGATTACAGGCACCCACCATCACTCCTGGCTAATTTTTTTTTTTTTTTGTATTTTTAGTAAAGACCAGGTGTTACCATGTTGACCAGGCCGATCTCGAACTCCTGACCTCAGGTGATCCGCCTGCCTTGGCCTCCCAAAGTGCTGGGATTGTAGGCATGAGCCACTGCACCCGTCCTCATAGCTTCTTTTATTCCTACTTTCTGTTCTCTCATAATTTCTCCTTACACATGGCCCATCATAGACACTAATCATCCAATTATTTTGGTATTTCCCAATGAAATTCCTGAGCATGGATTGTGACTCAGCTAATCTCTTCTTTGCAGGTGAAATCATAGATTGCACGCATGTCTATGGATTTGTTGCTTTTGGGCCAGACCTTCAGTTTAGAGTGACATGTGTGCCTAGTAAGACATCTTGGGGAAATGGTACAAGCCTAATGGCTCTCTCTTGAGTAGGATCTGTGGGTGGGGCCTACAGTACACTTCACTTGTGGATACAAAGTCCTCTGCCTCCCTGTACTCAATTAACTGACTGATTTCGTTGCTGGTTATACGTATATCTTCTTTGCTTGCCTTCAATAAAGTGTCTCAGAAATTTGGGGGCCACTTGAAAGGTTAAGAATGAGTAGGGACTGTGACTGGCAACAAGAAAATTTCCCTTTAACTCTGGATATGACTTTTCTGAAGAGGAGGCTTTGTAATAACCACATAATATCCTTAAGCTTTGGTAGAGACGAAGTGTGCCTCTTTCCAGGTCCACAAACCCTGAGGACTTCACCTCTATTCACCTCTATTCACCTCTTTACAGTAAAATCTGTAAACTTCTCTTTGTTTGTAAGATGATGATGATGATGATGATGATTATTATTATTATTTGAGGCAGAGTCTCACTCTGTTACCCAAGCTGGAGTGCAGTGGCACGATCATGGCTCACTGAAGCCTCTAGTTCCTGGGTTCAAGGAATCCTCCCACCTCAGCCTCCTGAGTAGCTGGGACCACAGATGTGCCCATCATGCCTGGCTAATTTTTTAAAAAACAATTTTTGTAGAAATGGGATCTCCCTATGTTGCCTATACTGGTCTGGGCTCAAGCAATCCCCCTGCCTTGGCCTCCCAAAGTGCTGCAATTGCAGGTGTGAGCCATCATGCCCAACCCATAAAATTGTAATTAAAGATATATAATAAAATGTTGGACCAGATGTCAGCAGAGCTTAACAATTGTAGGAACAGTAATTCAGTTGTTGTTTTTGGGGGGTGTGTGTGTGTGTGTTTAGTAAGGAATCATCAAAGTTTACTTCTTGAATTTATTAACAAAATAATTGATCACCTACTATGTGCCAAGTACTGTTCTGGGCACTGGGGGTATAATAGGCCAAGCCCTCATATTGCAGTGGCTCACCCTTGCAATCCCAGCACTTTGGGAGGCCAAGACCGGTAGATCACTTGAGTTCAGGAGTTTGAGACCAGGCTGGGCAGCAGAGCAAAACCCCATCTCTACACAAAATACAAAAATTAGCCAGGCATGGTGGCATGCACCTGTAGTCCCTGCTACTCGGGAGGCTGAGGTGTGAGGATCACTTGAGCCTGGGAGACGGAAGTTGCAGTGAGCTGAGATCCTGCCATTGCACTCCAGCCTGGGCAACAGAGAGAGACTCTATCTCAACAACAACAACAACAACAACAACCTAATATGAATAGTGTCAGGTGGTAAATTCTGTGGTATTATAAATAATCTCCAAAGATAGCCATGGCTATCATCAGTTCTTTCCCTTCCTGCACATGCCTGCTGTTCCTTCTGCCAAGTGGTAGAATATATTTTCTCTCTTCTTCTATGGGCTGGCCTTGTTTCTTTCCTTGACCAAGAGCATGTTGCAGAAGTGTTGCTATATCAGTTCTGGCCCAACTCTGTAAAAGCTGGCAATTACCACTTCATCTAGGAGAGAAGCCAGCCACCATGTAAGATATCCAACTACTCTGAGACCATCTCTCTGTGAGGAATGAGGAATTCCAAGCTAGCTACATGGAGAGTCCATTATAGAGGAGACATGAGGTGCTTAGATACAGCAAAAGTGAGGCCCAAAGCATGTGAGGCTCACTCTCAGCCATTAAATCCATCCCAATCGAGGCCCAGGATGCCTGAACTTTTTTTTTTTTTTTTTGAGACAGAGTCTTACTCTGTTGCCCAGGCTGGAGTGCAGTGGCCTGATCTTGGCTCACTGCAACCTCCACCTCCTGGTTCAAGTGATTCTCTCGCCATAGCCTCCCTAGTGGCTGGGATTACAAGTGCCCGCCACCACTCCTGGCTAATTTTTGTATTTTTAGTAGAGACAGGGTTTTGTCATGTTAGCCAGGCTGGTCTCAAACTCCTGACCTCAGGTGATCCGCTGCCTCAGCCTCCCAAAGTGCTAGGATTACAGGCGTGAGCCACCACTCCTGGCCTCAAGATGCCTGAACATCTGTCCCACAAAATTGTGAGTAAAATGGTTGTTGTTTAAAACCACTAAGTTTTGAGATGGCTTGTTAGGCAACAGTAGCTCACTGGGACAAACGCTAAGGAGAAAAATAAATGAGGGCAACGAAAGAGAGAAAGGTAAGGGTACTATTTTAGAGGGAATGATCAGGGATGGCCTCTCTGATAAGGAGTCATTTGAGCAGAAACCTAAGGGCAATGAGTGACCAGGCTATTTGGCTATCTGGAACAAGTGCATTCCAGGAAGAAGAGACAGCAAATATTAAGGTTGAAAGGCAGGAAATGTTTGGCATAGTCTAAGAACAGCACAAAAGCCAGTGTGGATAGAGCACATGGGCAAAATGTAAACTGGTAGGAGATCAAGGCAGAGGAGTAGCAGCACCAGATCAGGGAGGAGAATGATAAGGACTCTGAGTTTGACTCAGGAATTTTTTAGCAGAGGTGTGACATGATCTGATTTGCACGTAAAAGACTTGCTTTGATGCGAAGACCAGCATATATGGAAGGCAAGAAAGAAAGCAGGGCAACCAGTCAGCATGCTATTCCACTAATTCAAGTAAGAGTTGATGTTAGGTTGAACCAGGAAGGTAGCCATGGAAATGATGAGAAGTGGTTGGATTTCGGTTTTATTTTGAAGGTAGTACCAACAAGAAGTTCTGATGGATTACATTGGGGTATGAGAAAAAGAGAGGAATGAAAGATAATCTAAGCACCTAGCAGAACAAGGTTTCTATTTACTGAGATGAGTAAGAATGAAGAAGGAGCAAGTTTGAACAGAAAAGTTGAATTTGGTACTGTAAGTGTTTAGTTTGAGGTGTCTACTAGACAACTAAGGTGGTTGAATATGTGAGTCTGGGGTTCAGGAGAATGGTCATAGTAGTTGAAGATATTTATTTGAGAGCTACTTATAATGGCAATTAAAGTCACAGCATTGATGAGACTAGATAGAGATGAACACAGCTACAGAAAAAATAAGAGTTCTCAAGAGGGAGCCATGGGAATATGAAGAAGGACAAAACAAAAACCTAGACTGGCTGTCTGGGTTTTTTTCAAATTGATGGGAGTGATAGGGTAGAATGTTCCACCCTATCACTCTCATCAATTTAAAAAATGGGAGTGGCTCATATCTGTAATCTCAGCTGTTTGGGAGGCTGAGGCAGGCAGATCACTTGAACTCAGGAGTTTGAGACCAGCCTGGGCAACATGGCAAACCCCACCTCTACAAAAAAATACAAAAAATAGCCAGGCGTGATGGCACATGCCTGTAGTCCCAGCTACTCGGGAGGCTAAGGTAGGAGAATCTCTTGAGCCCAGGAGGTGGAGTTTGCAGTGAGCCAAGATCGTGCCACTGCACTCCAGCCTGGGCGACAGAGTGAGACCTTATCTCAAAACACAAAAACGAAAACAAAACAAACATACAAAAAGCCTATACAAATTTGATAAAGCACACATCAGAAGACTCTGAAATGTGAAGAAAATAAGTGGAATCATTGGGAACCTTGAGAATTAAGAAACAATCCAGTGGTGACTTTCCTGTTTATTTGTTTTGTTTTGTCTCCTATATACAATAGCCTGCTCCCTGGAGAAGCCCACATTCCAGAAATGTCAGTGAGCACAGACCAAAAAAATGCCCCAAGAAAAGCCCCAAAAATCAGGAAAAGGGTGGCTCAGCAGGACAGAAACATTTTGATTATACCTGCCTTATTCCAGGTGAACATCACAAGTAAAGCCGCACTCCTCTCTCTCCCACTAGAAAGTGGAAGAGGATTACTGAGAAAAGGAGCTAAAGAAAGTGATCTTTAAAATCTGTGTATGAAATCCTGGGCAGACCTCTGAACAACTCATCTGTGAAACTGACTAGAAATAACACAACAAAAAGCTTCAGGACTGAACAATGGTCTGGAATATCACTCAGGTTTCAGATTGACCTGTGGGTAGCACACACATGAGCAGACCAAAATAGTACTGCAAAGCCTTTGAAAACTAAATGTGTATTTGGACCACAGCCCACAAAAGTAGGCTGATATGCTTTGGCTGTGTCCCCACCCAAATCTCATCTTGAGTTGTAGCTACCATAATTCCCATGTGTTGTAGGAAGGGCCTGGTGGGAGATAATTGAATCATGGGGGCAGTTTCCCCCATACTGTTCTTGTGGTAGTGAATAAGTCTCACAAGATCTGATGGTTTTATAAGGAGTTTCCCCTTTTGCTTGGCTCTCATTCTCTCTTGCTCACTGTCATGTAAGACGTGCCTTTTGCCTTCTGCCGTGATTATGAGGCCTCCCATGCCATGTGGAACTGTGAGTCCATTAAACCTCCTTTTCTTTGTAAATTACCCAGTCTTGGGTATGTCTTTATCAGCAGTGTGAAAATGGACTAATACATAGACCAAGATACGTGTTCTTAACCTAAGGTTAACTGCCTGCTATAATAGATTTGTATAAGAACCAGAGTCTCATAAAATAATACTCAAACTGTCTAGGATATAATAAGAATGACCCATCATATCAAGAATTATGAGAATCTCAGCTTGAATGAGAAAAGAAAACCAACACTAGCCAACATTGAGATGTAATTCCACAGGTGTTGGAATTATTTGACAGTAATTTCGAAGCAACTATCATAAAAGTGCTCCAACAAGCAGTCATGAACATTCTTGAAACTAATGAAAAAATAGAAAGCCTCCGCAAAGAAATAAAAGATATAAAAGTGAACCAAATGGGAAGTGTAGAGCTATACAATAACTGAAATAACTCACTTGATGAGCTCAATAACAGAATGGAGATGACAGAGGAAAGAACCAGTAAATTTAAAGATAGATCAATAGGAATTACCCAATATGAATAAGAGAGAAAATAGACTGGAAAATAATGAACAGAGCCTCAGGGACCTATGGGACAATAACAAAATTTAGTAAAAGACATAAACCTAAAAATTCAAGAAGCTGAGCAAATCCTAACAGGCTAGACCTAAAGGAATCTGCAGTCAGACACATCATAATCAAATTTTTGAAAAGTAATGACAAAGGAAAAAGTCTTGAAAGCAGCCAGAGAAAAACGATGCATTATCCATAAGCAATGTTCATAGTAGCTTTATTTGTAATAGTCAGAAACTCTGAACAAGCCAAATGCCCTTTAATGGGCAAATAGGTAAACTGGTACATCCATACAGTAGATACTGCTCAGGCAGAATAAGGAATGTATTGTTGATATATGTAACAACTGGAATTATGTTTTTTCTCATGTTTTCTCATGTTATTATGCTGAGTGAAAAAAGACTATTTGCTGTGTTGTTTCTTAAAATATTCAATTTATATGACACTCTTGAAATGACAAAATTTTAGTGATGAGAACAGATTAATGGTTGGCAGGGGCTGGGGTAGGGTTATAATTATAAAGAGGTAGCAAAAGGAAGTTTCTTTGCAGCAATGGACTAGTTCTGTGTCCTGATTGTGGTGGTGGTTACATGAATATATACTATACACTCTCCCCTCAAAGGAAACATATATAAAAACTGGTGAAATCCACCAGTTCTATAGTTCTGTAGTTTCATTAGGTTCATTCAGTTCCATAGTTTCTGTTCTTTCTCTCTTCCTTCCCTCCTTCCTTCCCTCCCTCCCTCCCTCCCTCCCTCCCTTCCTTCCTTCCTTCTTTCTTTCCTTTCTTCCTTCCTTCTTTCTTTCTTTCTCTTTCTTCACAGTTTCGCTCTTGTAGCCCAGGCTGGAGTGCAGTGGCATGATCTCGGCTCACTGCAACCTCCACCTCCCAGGTTCAAGGATTCTTCTGCCTCAGCCTCCTGAGTAGCTAGCATTACAGGTGCCTGCCACCATGCCTGGCTAATTTTTGTGTTTTTAATAGAGATGGGGTTTGACCATGTTGGCCAGGCTAGTCTTGAACTCCTGACTGCAAGTGATCTGCCTGCCTAGGCCTCCCAAAGTGCTGGGGTTGCAGGCGTGAGCCACCCGCACCCAGCCAGTTCTGTAGTTTCATTAAGAGTATTGTGACAATGTCAGTTTACTGCTTTTGATTATATACTATGGTTATGTCAAAAGCTATCATTACAGGAAAGCTGGGAAAGGGCATATGGGATGTCTCTGTAGTATTTTTGCAACTTCTTGTGAGTCTTAAATTATTCCAAAATAAAAGTTAAATAAAAACTAATAAGAAATAATCAATGAGGTGGAAGAAGAGTCCAGAGGCCACAGGAAGAATGTCTTTCATGTAGACGGAAATAACCACAGGATCTGGTTACATGGAGGTTGTTAGGGACTTAGGACAAGAGCAGTTTTGGTGGAGATACAGGAATGAAAGCCTGACTGGAGGGTGTTCAAGAGAGACTGAAAGGAGAGGAAATGGGAACAATGAATATAGTGTGGAAAAGTTAAGGTTCATTTTGACAAAAAAAAAAAAAAAACCAAACAATAACAACAACAAAAAAACAGGCTGGAGGTGGTGGCTCACGTCTGTAATCTCAGCACTTTGGGAGGCCGAGGCAGGTGGATCACTTGAAGTCAGGAGTTCAAGACCAGCCTGGCCAACATGGTGAAAACTTGTGTCTACTAAAAGTACAAAAATTAGCCAGGCATGGTTGTGCATGCCTGTAATCCCAGTTACTAGGGAGGCTGAGACAGGAGAATCACTTGAACCCAGGAGGTGGAGGTTGCAGTGAGCCGAGATCACGCCACTGCACTCCAGACTGGGTGACAGAGTAAGATTCTGTCTCACAAAACAAACAAACAAACAAACAAAAACCCTCAAAACCAATAGAAGGCCAGTCACGGTGGCTCACGCCTGTAGTCCCAGAACTTCAGGAGGCTGAGGTATGAGGATCTTTTGAGATCAGGACTTTGAGACCAGCCTGGGCATTATGGCAAAGCCCATCTCTTCCAAAAAAAATACACAAATTAGCCAAGTGTGGTGACACATGCCTGTTGTTGTCTCAGCTACTTGGGAGGCTGAGGTGGGAGGCACACTTGAGCCAAGGACATCAAGGCTACAGTGAGCCATGTTTGCGCCACTGCACTCAAGCTGGGTGACAGAGTGAGACCCTGTCTCAAAAAAAAAAAAAAAAAAAACCTGAAAAAACAACAAAACACATTCATTCCTATCTCACAGATTTTTTTTCATGTTACATAAGTTACATGTTAAGCTGTAAATCGCCATTAAACTATTTAACTTTGTAAGTAGGCTCTAGTGTTATAAAATATGTGATACTTTCCTGCCTTGTTTTGTACATCTGTTTTTAAAAATACAATTATGTCACTCTGAGGGCCTCTGAGGGATAAATTATACTACTTGTTAATAACCAGGGTAGCAAGAGACAGTGTTTGAAGATAAGATGGAAAAATAATGCAGCAGATTAATTAATAATGTGACACATCTGGTTGTTTTCAACTCTCAGACTGCAGTAATGATCCTATCTCCTTGACTACCAGCAGTTCATGCTTGTTGTCAAAAACAAAAAGTCTTGCAGAAGCTTAAAGTAGAAATAGTAAATAGAAAACTGCTTTCTCTCTGCAAAGCAAACAGAAAACTCCACCAAAATGCTTTTCCTGTAATCCCAATAATACAATTTGTTATAAACAGATAAACAATATAAGTTAAAGACGAGGCCTTATGCTTGACAAAACTAAGAGATCTATGTAGCACTTTCAGAAGGAGACTTAACTGAGATTCCAACTATAGTATCTGTTTTGGAAGAAAAAAGTTAAGACCGAAAAAACATAATCAAAGAGTCAGAGGCCAGGCGCGGTGGCTCATATCTGTAATCCCAGCACTATGGGAGGCTGAGGCGGGCAGATCACTTGAAGTCAGGCGTTTCAGACCAGCCTGGCCACTGTTGTGGAAACCCGTCTCTACTAAAAATACAAAAATTAGCCAGGTGTGGCACACGCCTGTAGTCCCAGTTACTTGGGAGGCTGAGGCAGGAGAATCGCTTGAACCTGGGAGGTGGAGATTGCAGTGAGCTGAGATCACACCACTGCACTCCAGCCTGAGTGACAGAGTGAGATTATGTCTCAAAAAAAAAAAAAAAAAAACTAAAAAATTTAAAAAAGACTGGGCGCAGTGGCTCATGCCTGTAATCCCAGCACTTTGAATGGCTGAGGTGGGTGGATTACCTGAGGTCAGGAATTCGAGACCAGCCTGGCTAACATGGTGAAACCCTGTCTCTACTAAAAATACAAAAATTAGCCAGGCATGGTAGTGGGTGCCTGTAATCCCAGCTACTCAGGAGGTTGAGGCAGGAGAATCACTTAAACCTGGGAGGCGGAAGTTGCAGTGCGCTGAGATTGTGCCACTGCACTGCAGCCTGGGAGACAGAGTGGGACTCCATCTCAAATAAAATAAAATAAAATAGAATAAAAAAGAATCCGGTTCAACATGCCCTGTGATCCTATCTAATCAGGACCCTGAGACAACTTCACCACATTGTTGTAATGAGAGAACCTAATGAATACCTGAAGCTCTGTTCTTAAAGAATAAGATATCATACCAGTATACAAATGTGTAGCAGTTAGGTTCATCAATATCGCATCACTAATAAGTTTGTTTGTTTAGTCTCTTGCTGATTCATTCATTCATTCATGTATTTAACAGTTATTTATTGAGTGCACCTACTATGCTAGACCCTGAGAATACAAAAATGGACAAGGTATGGTCCCTGCTGTCCACACAGTGCTTGCAATCTAGAGGGGAAAACCAAACAAAACAAAAACAGACAATTACAAGATAATGTAGTAATTATTATTATTACTGACCTTTATTGTGTTCTGCCCATGTGCTAGGTGCTATCCTAAATGTTTGTCATGCATTATCTTAGTGAATTCACACAACACCCTTATGAGTAAAGGGCTATTATCATTCCTATGTTAAAGATGAGAATAATAAAACCAATAGTGTTTTGGTAACTTAATCAAGGCCACACATTTTGGACAACCATGACAGCATCTGAAGCCTAGGGACTCAGGTAAGGTTACCTAGACTGGGGAGCTTTAGCAGGAGGTGAGTTTAGAGAGGTGACCAGAGGTCACATCATCACAGGTCTTTCAAGCCCTCTAAGGATGTATCCTGAAAGCAATGCAATAGCATTTGCTTTAGTTATAACCTGGTAACAATCAGTTCCAAAATTTAGGGGCTTTAAACAAGTACCATTTAATTGCTCACAATTCTGTCAGTTGGGAATCTGAGGATGGCTTAGTAGGGGCAGCTTGATCCCTCTCCATGTGTTGTCAACTGAGGTGGCTCCACAAGCAGTGAAGGATCCTAGATGACCTCATTCACACGTCTAAGACCTTGGTGGAGGACTTTGACTGGGTGCCTTGCTTCTCCTTCACATAGCTTCTAAAAGAGCAGAAATGGAAGCTGCAAGGTCTCTTAAGGCTTAGACCTTGAACTTAACTGGCATAGCACCATTTCCATCACATTCCATTGGTCAAAGCAGGCTACAAGATCAGACATGATTCAAGGGGAAGAAAGAGGCTCATCTCTTGATAGTAGGAGTGGCAAAGTCATGGTGAAAAAGGCATTCAGGATGGGAAGGAGTGTTGTGGCAATCTTTGGAAGCCATCTACTGTATCACAATGTTTTAAGAAGGGGTGCAGCACGCAGGAAGGAGTAAGAAGGGTGCTGCAGTTACCTGGGGCAGCAAGGGAGTGGGGGTAGGCCTGAATCCAAACCTGATTGACAACCAGAATTATCTGAGGTGCTTATTAAAAATACAGATTCCTGGTCGGGCACAGTGGCTCAAGTCTGTAATCCCAGCACTTTGGGAGGCCGAGGCGGTTAGATCACGAGGTCAGGAGATCAAGACCATCCTGGCTAACATGGTGAAACCCTGTCTCTACTAAAAATACAAAAAAATTTAGCCAGGTCCACGTGGTGGTGGGCGCCTGTAGTTCCAGCTACTCGGGAGGCTGAGGCAGGAGAATGGCGTGAACCCGGGAGGCGGAGCTTGCAGTGAGCCGAGATTGCACCGCTGCACTCCAGCCTGGGCGACAGAGCAAGGCTCCATCTCAAAAGAAAAAAAAAAAAAAAGATTCCCAGGCCCTACCACAGACCTACTGAATCTAAACCCCTAGAAGTGAAGCCTGAAAATATACATTTTTAATGCTCTTTCTTTCAACAGATATTTGTTGGACACCTACTCTGTTCTAGGCACTATTCTGTGCTCTGGGAATAAAAAGTGGTGAATGATATAGACAAGGTTCCTGTTTTCTCCTGGGGGCAGGGAGTGAGGTGGAGGAAACAGATAAAAAAAAATGAACAACTAAGTAAACAAATGAATATGTTTTTGTATCAAGATTATCCTTTCTGAAAATAAACAAAATTAGTTACTGTAAAATCGTAACAAATACTTGAGAAAATGGGTGGAGATGAAAAAAATGGACACGCATGTAAAGGTTATTTATTACAGCATTGTGGTAATGGCATTAGATTTGTGAAAAGTAGTTTTATTGAAGTGTGATTTAGGTACAATAAACTGCACTCACCTAAAGTGTACAATTCAGTAATATTTTTTTTTTTTTTTCCGAAATGGAGTCTCACTCTGTCACCCAGGCTGGAGTGCAGTGGCACAATCTCTGCTCACTGCAACCTTCACCTCCTGGGTTCAAGCAATTCTCCTGCCTAAGTCTCCTGAGTAGCTGGGATTACAGGTGTGCACCACCACACCCAGCTAAGTTTTTATATTTTTGGTAGAGATCAGGTTTCACCATGTTGAACAGGCTGGTCTCGAACTCCTGACCTCAAGTGATTCACGACCCCACGCCGGCCTTGCCTACCAAAGTGCTGGGATTACAGGCATGAGCCACCACACCTGGCCCAATTCAGTAAATTTTGACAGATGTCACATCCCCTTATTCTCATCTCCAGTCCCAAGAACAACCACTGATCTGCTTTCTGTCACTATAGATAATCTTGCAATATTTAGAATTTTATGCAAATGGAATCATACAGTACGTAATAGCAAGAGATCTTTAAACCTCATCTAAATGAATAGCAATCGTGGCACTTTGTGGTACATCTGTTCAATAAAGCATTATGCAGCTGGAGGAGGGGAAGCTTTTCATGTATTAACCTGAAATAATTTCCCAACAATATTGTTCAGTCGAAAATGCATGGCACAGAACAGTGTGTAAAGTGTGGCGCCACTTATATACAAAGGGAAAAAAATATACCCATATATCTGCTTGTCTACAATAGACCATCTCTGATAAAAGCTGGCAACATAGGTTGCCTCATGGGAAGAAAACTGGGTGTCTGGGAGATGAGACGGGGAAATGACTTTTCACTATAAAATGTTTTGTTCTGGCTGGGTGCAGTGGTTCACACCTGTAACCCCAGCACTTTGGGAGGCCAAGGCAGGCGGATCACCTGAGCTCAGGAGTTCAAGACCAGCCTGGCCAACATGGCGAAACTCTGTCTCTACTAAAAATATAAAAATTAGCAGGGCGTGGTGGTGGGCGCCTGTAATCCCAGCTACTCAGGAGGCTGAAGCATGAGAATCGCTTGAACCTAGGAGGTGGAGGTTGTAGTGAGCTTAGATCATGCCACTGTACTCCAGCCTGGGCAACGAGAGCAAAACTATCTCAATAAATAAATAAATAAATAAATAAATAAAATGTTTTGTTCCTTTTGAATTTTGCACCACACGAGTTTATGACTGTCTTAGGCTGTTTGTTCTGCTATAACAAAATAACTTAAGACTAGGTAATTTATAAAGAACATAAATGTATTTCTTATAGTTCTGGAGGCTGGGAAGTCCAAGATCAGGGTTCTGGCATTGGTATCTGGTGAGGGCTGCTCTCTGCTTCCAAGACAACACCTGTTGCTGTTCCCTCACATGGTGGAAGGTGGAAGGGCAAGAAGAGCTCTCTCCCTTCGACCCTTTTATAAGGGTGCTGATCCCATTCATGAAGGTGGAGCCCTCATGACACAATCACCTTTCAAAGGTCACACTTCTTAACACTATTGCATTGGGGATAAAGTTTTAACATGAGTTTCGGAAGGGACACAAACATTTAAATCACAACAATCACCTAATAAAAGAACAACTAAACGTTGAGCACGGTGGCTCACGCCTATAATCCCAGCACTTTGGGAGACCCAGGTGGGTGAATCATGAGGTCAGGAGTTAGAGACCAGCCTGGCCAACATGGTGAAACCCCGTCTGTATTAAAAATACAAAAAAATTAGCTGGCTGTGGTGGCAGGCACCTGTAATCCCACCTACTCGGGAGGCTGAGGCAGGAGAATTGCTTGAAGCGAGGAGGGGGAGGTTGCAGTGAGCTGAGATCGAACTACTGCACTCCAGCCTGGGTGACAGAGCAAGAATCCATCTCAAAAAACAAAACAAAACAACAACAACAAAAGAACAACTAAAATTTTAAAAATTTAAATCATAATAAATAGAATGAGAAATTTCCCTAACCTTGGTAGATGACTTTATATATTATGTAATGTCAAGTGAAGGACTATAAACTTCAAATATTCTAATTAAAATTTCATTAAAATTATAGTTGAAACCAGAAGCCACAACTAAACAAACTGATCTTGAAATTCATATGGAAAAGGTAGCCAGAGAAATCTGAAAAAACAGAAGAGCAATGATAGAGGAACCAGAAAGATCAGATATTAAGACATTACAAAGCCCTAAGAGTACAACTAGGGCCAGGCACAGTGACTCATGCCTGTAATCCCAGAACTTTGGGAGACTGAGACTGGAGGATTAAGTGAGCCATGATTGTGCCACTGCACTCCAGCTTGGGAGACAAAGTGAAACCTTGTCTCAAAAAATAAAAAAAAATAAAAAAAAAAAAGAGAGTGAACTAGAATATAAAGAGATAGACCAAGGGAATAGAAGAGGAAACCCAGGAATGGAAATTGATACATAATAATTGAATTAGTAGAAAAATAATGGACTCAATAGAGTACCAAGCTAGAAGAGGGACAGAGGGATGGCTCACCCTAAGTATAGACAACATAGAGGTTCACTGTTATGAAGAATTTACAAACAATAATAAGGACAGATAATCAGTCTTTTTTTTTTTTTTTGAGACGGAGTCTCGCTCTGTCACCCAGGCTGGAGTGCAGTGGCGCGATCTCGGCTCACTGCAAGCTCCACCTCCTGGGTTCATGCCATTATTTTTATCATCATCAGGCATCAGTGATTCTGAAGAATGTCAATGATAAAATTCTCCTCCTACTCCAGTTGCTGAGTGGACTGCTCCTACCCCTACTCCCACCTTCTTTGGAAGACTACTGAATGGGATATTTAATACAGTATGTTGGGACAAGTGGATAGCAACAAAGAAATAAATGAAATGATTCAAATAGAGATTAAAGGCTTTATACAGCCAGTGGGCATCAGGGAGCACCTGAAAAGTAGGTAACTTCCTGAGCCAAAGCAGAATTGGAGTTGTCATCAGTAGGGAGAAGAGAGAAGTAAATGACTTTGGTCTTGTCCCAGATGCAGTTTTCTTTATCTGTAACCATTGCAAAACTTGCAGTTAGAATGAGTGGAATAGGCTTTGTTTTTCAGCTCTTTCTTGGGATGGTTGGTGTAGGTGCAGTCTCAGGTTGACAGCTGTGTGTGTGCACGTGCATGCGTGTGTTTGTGTGTGTGTGTGTGTATAGGAGAGAGAGACAAAGAGTGAGAAAGACAGAGATAGACATAGAGACAAAGAGGTGAGGAGTTAAGAAAGGGGGACAAGAAAGAGAGAGTGGAAGTGAGGGAGTGAGTGAGGGAGGGAAAGGGGGAGAGAGAAGAGGGAAAATTTACAATCAAACCAAGGAATAAATGTTCTCTACTTGACGCCTCTTAGGCCAGTTTGGGTCATTGGTCATTACCTCTGGAGTCATAACAGTTCCCAGAGAGAAATGCTGGATTGATTGGTGTAAGCCTGGGATTTGGCATCTCAGGTAAGGGCAGTAGGATTACCATGACTGGCCTAGACTTCTCAGGACCTGCCCCTCAAGGTGAGCTGGTATTATAAAGGCTGAACAAATGGAGGGAGAGATACTTAAATAAAATTGGGGTTTCTTCAACAAGCAACAAACAACAATGTCACCACATATACACTTATTCCAAAGTGAAGTGCACATGTAGGAATTTTATTTATTTATTTATTTATTTATTTATATGGATTTTCTCTCTTGTTGCCCAGGCTGGAGTGCAGTGGTGCAATCTTAGCTCACTGCAACCTCCACCTCCTGAGTTCAAGCAATTCTTCTGCCTCAGCCCCCAAGTAGCTGGGATTACAGGTGTCTGCCACCACTCCTGGCTAATTTTTGTATTTTTAGTAGAGATGGGGTTTCTCCATGTTGGTCAGGCTGGTCTTGAGCTCCTGACCTCAGGTGATCCATCCGTCTCGGCCTCCCAAAGTGCTGGGATTACAGGCATGGGCGAACGTACCCAGCCAGAAATTTTATTATAGTAAACTTTTAAAGTACCTTTATAGTTTTGTAAGTAAACATGGGGGCCACAGAAGGCAAAACAGTGCAGTGTTTGAGCATGAGCTGTGAGGTCAGATTACAGTGGCTTGAATCCCAGGAACTTTGTGACCACAGCCAAGTTAAGATTCCTGAACTTCACTTTCCTCTTATGTAAAATGGGGATAATGGCTGGGAGCAGTGCAAAGGACATGAACAAGCAATTTCCAATCATGGAAATGCAAAGAGCTATTAAATATTTAAAATAATGTAGGCCAGGCATGATGACTCATGCCTGGCACTTTGGGGGGCAGAGCCCAGGAGTGCAAGACCAGTCTGGGCAACATAGCCAGACTCCATCGCTACAAAAAATTTAAAAATTAGCTGGACATGGTGGCATGTGCCTGTGGTCCCAGGTACTTGGGAGGCTGAAATGGGAGGATCACTTGAGCCTAGGAAGTCGAGGCTGCAGTGAGCTCTGATTGCACTCCAGCCTGGGCAACAGAGTGAGACCCTGTCTCAAAAGTAAAATAAATAAGGATGGTGCTGCTGATGATAGTATGGTGCTTTCATAGGATTGTCGTGAGGATTTAAAGAAACAATGTATGTGAAAGCAGAGTACTTAGTAAGTGCTCAAAATCACTATTAAATAATTGGCCAAGGATTGAAATGCTTTGTAATACTGAATTTAATTAACAATTGCTCTTATTTTATTAGGATTTGACAGAATTTCTTGAGATGTTTTACACCCAGCCTATTAGCGTCTGTTTTCCCCCTGGCAGGATTGGCATGTGTTAATGCAAACATTAACATACCCATCACTAGATTCCTGTGGCAAGAACAAGAAGTTCACCTGACGAAGCATGGGCTGATCTACCTGGCCCCTCCACCTGAAAGAACCAAATCTATGATGGCATTTATTTTATTTTATTTTATTTTTTTTATTTTGAGATGGAGTTTTGCTCTTGTTGCCCAGCGGGAGGGAGTGCAGTGGCGTGATCTTGGCTCACCGCAACCTCCAACTCTAGAGTTCAAGTGATTCTCCTGCCTCAGCCTCCCGAGTTGCTGGGACTACAGGCATGTGCCACCACGCCCGGCTAATTTTTTTTTATTTTTAGTAGAGATGGGGTTTCTCCATGTTGGTCAGGCTGGTCTCAAACTCCCGACCTCTGGTGATCCACCCGCCTTGGCCTCCCAAATTGCTGGGATTACAGGCGTGAGCCACTGTGCCCGGCCTTATTATTTTTTTTTGAGACAGAGTTTCACTCTGTCACCCGATGGAGTGCAGTGGGCGATCTTAGCTCACTGCAACCTTTGCCTCCCAGTTTCAAGCAATTCTCGTGGCCCAGCCTCCTGAGTAACTGGGATTACAGGTGTGCACCACCACACCAGCCAATTCTTTTGTTGTTGTATTTTTAATAGAGATGGAGTTTCACCGTGTTGGCCAGGCTGGTCTCGAACTCCTGACCTCAAGTGATCTGCACACCTTGGCCACCCAAAGTGTTGGGATTACAGGCATGAGCCATCGTGCTGGCTTATGATGACATTTTCATGGTAACATTTATTAAAGACCTTCTCCCTTTCCCACCTTTCAGGGCAATGTCTGTAAGTTGACTCCTCGCTCATAATTTTGATGTGACCCCAGAGTCTGCAAAGCTCTAAGACTTCAGGCAACAGAAGTTTTATGTAATTTCTTTCTTTCTTTTTTTGAGACAGAGTCTCACTCTGTCACCCAGGCTGGAGTGCAGTGGCGTGAACACAGATCACTGCTGCCTCAAACTCCTGGACTCAGGGGCTCCTCCCACCTCAGCCTCCCAAAGAGCTTGGACTACAGGCACACACCACCACGCCCAGCTAACTTTGTTATTTTTGGTAGAGATGGGTGTCTCGCTATGTTGCCCACACTAGTCTCAAACTCTTGGCCTCAAGGGATCCTTCCTCCTCAGCCTCCCAAAGAGCTGGGATTACAGGCATGGGCCACCATACCCAGTCTCTTTTCCCAACTCTTACATTGCCCTTAAAAATAATACACTGCCATGGCCGAGTGTGGTGGCCCACACCTGTAATCCTAGCACTTTGGGAGGCTGAGGCAGGTGAATTGCCTGAGCTCAGGAGTTCCAGACCAGCCTGGGCAACATGGTGAAACCCCATCTCTACTAAGATACAAAAAAATTAGCCAGGCGTGGCAGCGTGCGCCTGTAGTCCCAGCTACTCAGGAGGCTGAGACAGGATAATCACTAGAACCCCGGAGGCAGAGGTTGCAGTGAGCTGAGATCGCCCCACTGCACTCCAGCCTGGGCAACAGAGCAAGACTCCCTCTCAAATAATGATAATAATAATAATGATAATAATACACTACTTTGTAAAAAATATTTTCAGGCCAGATGTGGTGGCTCACACCTGTAATCTCAGCACTTTGGAAGGCCAAGGCAAGAGAATCTCTTGAGGCCAGGAGTCCAAGACCAACCTGGGCAACAAAGCAAGACTCCCTATCTCTACAATTTTTTTTTTTTTTGACACAGAGGCTTGTTCTCTTACCCAGGCTGGAGTGCAGTGGTGCAAACTTGGCTCGCTGCATCCTCTGCCTCCTGAGTTCAAGTGATTCTCTTGCCTCAGCCTCCCAAGTAGCTGGGATTACAGGTGCGCACCACCACACCTGGCTAATTTTTGTATTTTTAGTAGAGACAGGGTTTTGCCATGTTGACCAGGCTGGTCTTGAATTCCTTACTTCAGGAATCTGCCCGCCTCAGCCACCCAAAGTGCTGGGATTACAGGTGTGAGCTACCGAGCTTGGTCAAAATTATTTTTAAAAAATAAATAAATTAAAAAATATATATTTCCAGTGCCACTGACCTCCCCTGTTATAACAAGAGGTCATGACAGGATGGATGTCTGTATGTACATGTGCTAGAAACAAGTTCAATGTGAAGTGAGAAGACAAAGCAGGAACCTGGGTGGGGGGAAGGTGAAAGAAACATAATAATGAGATGTAGTCAGGAATTCTAATCTTAATCCTTACCCTCCAATGCCCAGGCTTGGACTCTTATGCATTTTCAGTTTTTCCCATTCACAAATTAGTTTCATCTATAAACACAAATTGACTCTTCATTCTTAGCTCTCCTTATTTCTAAAGGGCCAAACAGTCTGTAAAGTAATTCTTGTTGTATTTCCACAGATTTTGTTTTTATGCCTGTGTTAAAGTTAAAATAACAACAATGAACAATCTTGTCTGGGGCCAGGCACAGTGGCTCACGCCTGTAATCCCAACACTTTGGGAGGCCAAGGCAGGTGGATCACTTGAGGTCAGGAGTTCAAGACCAGCCTAGCCAACATGGTGAAACCCCCTCTCTACCAAAAAATACAAAAACTTAGCCAAGCATGGTGGTGCCGCCTGTAGTCCCAGCTACTCAGGAGGCTGAGGTGCGAGAATCGCTTGAGCCCTGGAGGTGGAGGTTACAGTGAACTGAGATCGCACCAGTGCATTCCAGCCTGGGCAACAGAGTGAGACTGTCTCTCACACACACAAAAATCTTGTCTGGTTTTGAAGTGTTTTCAAAAGATTTTCGAAATATTTTACCAATTTCAAAGAAAACTTGGTATTTAGCATTTTATGTATTATCCACAATTCAACTTATTTGACTGTAATATAATTGCTGTCAGGGAGCTAATGAGAACTGATATACATTTGACTCTTTTGTCCTTTTGCAAATTGCAGTGCCCAAATACAGAGATGTTTCTTTAGGTTTGGGTAAGTATGGTGAGACCATCTGTGGCTTGCACATAGATTTGCTAAAGGACTTTTCTTTTAAAAATAGAACAGGGTGAAAATACTGTAAAGAAAAAAAATTAGGTAGATGAAAGTCTTATCCCATGATGGATGACGGGATTGAGAGACTAACTCCCTTTACACAGGTCTCTTGAATAGGAAACAATACCCATAGAGGCGTTGATGGATACAGCCAGTAGGTGGCAGCAGGGGGCCGTGCCAGAAGAATTTACTACCTTGGAAAGGCCCTACCTAGCTAAACTGCAGCCTGGGCCTTTGGCTTAGGAGACAGCATCAGTGAGTGGTTGGAAGAGGGTATGATGTGTTTCCCAGCAGAAAAGAAACAGTGATAGGGTCTTCCAGAAGCCCAGGATTACAATCTGGTGTCTAAAACGAAGGATCCAGGCTGGGCACGGTGGCTCACGCTTGTATCCCAGCACTTTGGGAGGCCAAGGAAGGTGGATGGCTTGAGCCCAGGAGTTCAAGACCAGCCTAAGCAACCTGGTGAAACCTCGTCTCTGCTAAAAACACAAAAATTAGCCGGGCGGGGTGGTGGGCTCCTGTAATCCCAGCTACTCGGGAGGCTGAGGCAGGAGAATCGCTTGAACTCTGGAGGCAGAGATTGCAGTGAGCTGAGATCACATCACTGCACTCCAGTCTGGGCGACAGAGCAAGACTCTGTCTCAAAAATAAAATAAAATAAAATAAAATAATAAAATAAAATACCCAGAGTTAGGGTTGGCTGGCAGGGAACAGGGATGGATGCGAGAGTAAGAAGGGAGGGGTGGCATAGGAGTGAAACCATCCTCAAGGCAAGGAGGAAGGCATAGGAGAAAGAGAAGGGAGGAGGTTCAGCCTCTGATATACAAATGACAGTGCAGAGTAGGAAGCAGGGTAGAAAGGGTGGAGATCATTTATTTTTGTGTGAACTGGGAGTGGCACTAATTTTAAAAAGCATCTGAGGATGGCCGGGCGCGGTGGCTCAAGCCTGTAATCCCAGCACTTTGGGAGGCCGAGATGGGCGGATCATGAGGTCAGGAGATCAGGACCATCCTGGCTAACACAGTGAAACCCCGTCTCTACTAAAAAGTACAAAAGTAGCCAGGCAGGTGGCGGGCGCCTGTAGTCCCAGCTACTCTCGGGAGCTGAGCAGGAGAATGGCATAAACCCGGGAGACAGAGCTTGCAGTGAGCTGAGATCCGGCCACTGCACTCCAGCCTGGGTGACAGAGCAAGACTCTGTCTCAAAAAAAAAAAAAAAAAAAAAAAAAAGGATAGTGGAAGCAACTGAAATTATCATGGATGAATAAATGGATAAGCAAATGTGGTATATACATAGAATGGAATACTATTCAGCCTTAAAAAGGAAGGCTGACCAGGTGCAGTGGCTCATGCCTGTAATCCCAGCACTTTGGGAGGCCAAGGTGGGCGGATCACCTGAGGTCAGGAGTTCAAGACCAGCTTGGCCAACACGGCAAAACCCCGTCTCTACTAAAAATACAAAAATTAGCCAGGCATGGTGCCGGGCGCCTGTAATCCCAACTACTAGGGAGACTGAGGTGGGAGAATCGCTTGAACCCAGGAGGTGGAGGTTACAGTGAGCCAAGATTGCGCCATTACACTCCAGCCTGGGCGACAAGAGTAAAATTCTGTCTCAAAAAAAAAAAAAGAAAGAAAGAAAGAAAGAAAGAAAGAAAAGAAAAAGGAAGGCAATTTGACACATGCTGCAACATGTGTCATTGTGATAAGTGAAATAAGCCAGTCACAAAAAAGATAAATATTGTATGATCCCACTTATATGATGTACTTAGAGTAGTCAAATTCATAGAGACAGAAAGTAGAAGGTGGTTATCAAGAGCTGAGGGGAAGGGAAAATGGAGAGTTGGTGTTTAATGGATAATGGATATACAGTTTTAGTTGTTTTTGTTTGTTTGTTTGTTTTGAGATGGAGTCTTGCTCTTGTTGCCCAGGCTGGAGTGCAGTGGCGTGATCTCGGCTCACTGCAACCTCTACCTCCTGGGTTCAAGAGATTCTCCCGTCTCAGCCTCCCGAGTAGCTGGGATTGCAGGCGCCTGCCACCACGCCTGGCTAATTTTTGTATTTTTAGTAGAGACTGGGTTCTGCCACTCTGGCCAGGCTGGTCTTGAACTCCTGACCTCAAGTAATCCACCAGCCTCAGCCACCTCCCAAAGTGCTGGAATTACAGGCATGAGCCACCGCACCTGGCCCTACAGTTTTCGTTTTGCAGATGAAAATGTTCTGGAGATTGGATGCACAACAATGTGAATATATTTATAGCTACTGAACTACATCCTTATAAAGAAATGATTAGATAGTACATGTTGGTAGGTGTGGTGGCTCAGGCCTGTAATTCCAACACTTTGGGAGGCCGAGGCAGAAGGGTCACTTGAGTCCAGGAGGTCAAGACCACCCTGGACAAGATAGTGAGACCCTGTCTCTAAATATATATATATATATATGCCGGGTGAGATGGCTCACACCTGTAATTGCAGCACTTTGGGAGGCTGAGGTAGGTGGATCACAAGGTCAGGAGTTTGAGACCAGACTGGCCAATATAGTGAAACCCCGTTTCTACTAAAAATACAAAAATTATCCGGGTGTGGTGGTGGGCACCTGTAGTCCCAGCTACTCGGGAGGCTGAGGTAAGAGAATCACTTGAATCTGGGAGGCAGAGGTTTTAGTGAGCCGAGATTACACCACTGCACTCCAGCCTGGGTGACAGAGCAAGACTCAGTCTGAAATCAAGATAATATTAATAATATTTTTTAATTAGCCTGGCATGGTAGTGTGGGCCTGTGGTCCCTGCTACTCAGGAGGCTGAGGCAGGAGGATACCTTGAGACCAGGAGACCAAGACTACTGTGAGTCATGATCGTGTCACTGCACTACTGCACCTGGGGGACAGGGTGAGACCTTGTCTCAAAAAAAAAAAAAAATAGTAAATTTTATGTTAAGTGAGTTTTACCACAAAAAAACAAAAACAAAACAAAAAAATTCTCCAGCCCAGCCTGGCCAACATGGTAAAACCCCATCTCTACTAAAAATACAAAAATTAGCCAGGCATGGTGGCATGTGCTTGTAATCTCAGCTACTCAGGAAGCTGAGGCAGGAGAATCACTTGAACCCGGGAGGCAGAGGCTGCAGTGAGCCGAGATTGCACCACTGCACTCCAGCCTGGGTGACAGATTGAGACTCTGTGTCAAAGAAAAAAGAAGAAGAATTAGATTCTATTCCAGGCAACGTGGTGGAACAGGATGCAACATCAAATTAGTATAAATAATAATACCACCTCACATTAAATGGCACTTTACAATTTACACAGTTCTATTGTGAAAAGCCTTACCTTGTTAAGTTCTCTTAGCAGCTAGGATGGAGTGTGGGGTGGTCTCTCTGTTGTGTCAAAGTAAGTGCATAGGCTCTAGGAAGGGTGTTTGGGAAAGTGGAGGATGAGTGGGCTAACAAGGCATAGAGAGACAAATGCTAGAATTGATGAGTGGATACAGAAGAAATGGAATAGAAAGACGCAAAACAACCAGCTCGTGATCTACCTGATTCCTCTGTTTTTCCTTGGATGTGATAGGTGGTAACCATACTGTTGTGTATTCAAATGTTTCCTACTGTTTCTAGTCCCCGTTTTTCATAAACTCTGTTCCAAGAAGCAGTACTGCTTCCTAGTCAAAGGTGCCGGTATTCAAAGTTTGGCCCTGCTGCTTCCTGATTACGTGATTTTGGGCAGGTTACTATCTCTCGGCGTAGTTCTCTATGTGAGGATAATAGTTCCTGCCACCTCTAAGCCTTCAATACGTATTTTCTCTGTTCCATTTTCTCAGCCTTGTAACCTCAGGATCAAATGCTGCCCACTAACTGAAGTGACAGAGAATACCTATTTGAGGTTTTTCTTCTTTCAACTTGTCCTACCATAGTATTCTTGGGAAGATCCCCCAATATCATTAAGTAGGAAGAGAAATTGTTTGCAGTATATAGGTTTCATGTTAAGTAAAACTTGTTGATGTCAAGGGTTTAGAAGAAAACGGTTTGACTGGAGTGTGGAGTGCTCCACAACACTTTTCAGAGGTGAGATGGAAACCTTGAGGTGTGTTTCTGGCAAGTGATCTCCAACAATTTCTCTAAAGCATCTGATTAGAACAACTAGGGAGACATTATGGGTAATAAGGTAGATATTTTCCTTAATCCAACCCCTAGAATTTAAACCATATTGAGCACCAGGAAAATTTCTCTCTGCAATTTCCCGAGGCATTTTACTTGTTACGTTGGGTACATTATGACCTGTTGAAGATGGTGGTTTTCAGTTCCTTCCATTTAATGAGATTTTACATTCTAATTAAAACCTAAAGTGGAATTTCTCACTTCTTCTGTGTGTTAATGATATAAATTATCTTAGCTGCTATGAAAATAAAAGGGCTTCCTTCATTTGGATTCCTCAAACAGTGATATTCGCTGCTCACTTGGAGGTATCTGGAAACTTTATCTCAATGAGATTATTTTATCCAGAGAGAAAATTCTTAGCTTTAAATGCTATTTAACTAAGGTGGCTTGATATACTTTATGACTAACTCAACTGGGCCAACCTGTATCTTATATTTAGTCAATGCAAAATGAAACAAGAGTCTAGTGCCAACCAGATTAAATTGCAAAACATGCACACAGTATTTTGGATCAGGAACTAAACTTGTGTGGTTATGATTAATTTCCTACATCCTCTGAGGAATCTACATGCTCCGATTTTTTAGAATGACTGGGCTTCATTTGTCACAACTTGCCTCTTAAAGCAAAGCACACGGTAGGCCTCCCAAAAACTAGACTTTTAATCTAGAAATTCTACTTTTTAATTTTTTAAAAGGAAGAATTTCTTTGAGTCATTTCCAGGTCCCTGCAGAGCCAAGAGATACACAGAGCATATTCTGTAAGCGTGCACAGACTGTCCGGAGCATTTATCATTTCTCATAGTAAGCTTTGTATCCTACGTGCTCTGGCTACTTAATTGCTTGGTAATAAATTACCCCAAAAGTTCAAGGCTTACAATAATCATCTTATTATGCCCACTAATTTTGTGGGTCAGGAATTCAGACAGAGCACAGTGGGAGTCCATTGTCTCTGCTCCACGATGTCTAGGGCCTCAGCTGGGAAGACTTGATGACTGGGGCGACTCAGGGACTGGGGCTGGAACCACAAGGAAGTATCTCCATTTACGTGTCTGGATGTTGGCTGGGACCTCAGTTGAGGGTGTCGACTAGAACTCCTCTATGTGAGCTTTCCATATGGCCTGGACTGTCGCACAGCATGGTGGCCTCAGGACAATCCAACTTTTTACATAGTGAATTAGGGACTCAAAAGTCAAAGTCCCAGGGAAGAAGGCAGGAGCTGCCTTGCCTTTTCTGGCCTAGCTTTGGAAGTCATGTGGCATCACTTCTGCCTCTTTCTAGCGGCTACAAACCAGTCACAACCTTGTCCCAGTTCAAAGAAAAGGTGCATAAGCCACACTTCTCAATGGAAAAAGAATCAAAGAATTTTTGGATATTTATTTATTTATTTGAGATAGTCTTGCTCTGTAGCCCAGGCTAGAGTGCAATGGTGTGATCTTGGCTCACTGCAACCTCCGCCTCCCGGGTTCAAGTGATTCTCCTGCCTCAGCCTCCCAAGTAGCTGGGACTACAGGCACATGCCACCATGCCCGGCTAATTTTTGTACTAAAAAGTAGAGATGGGGTTTCACCATGTTGGCCAGGCTGGTCTCGAACTCCTGGCCTCAAGTGATCTGCCTGCCTGGGCCTCCCAAAGTGCTGGGATTACAGGCGTGAGCCACTGCACCCGGCCTGTGGACATGTTTTTAAATTGCCACAACATGTTAAGCTCTGTGTGTTTATACCTGCAAACTTATATCATGATTTCCAAATATAAATCAGACTGGACAAAAATGATGGAAAAAAAAAAGAACTCCAATCTCAGAGGTGACTGAAAGGAACACTGAAGAATTGCTGTCAGAGACTGAGCCTGGGGCTCTGCGTTTAAGATTGATTCAGGAGGGCCAGGCGCGGTGGCTCACACCTGTAATCCCAGTACTTTGGGAGGCTGAGGCAGGTGGATTGTCTGAGCTCAGGAGTTTGACACCAGCCTGGGCAGCACGGTGAAACCCCATCTCTACTAAAAACACAAAAAAATTAGCCGGGTGTGGTGGTGTGTGCCTGTAGTCCCAGCTACTCAGGAGGCTGAGGCAGGAGAATCACTTGAACCCAGGAGGCGGAGGCTGCAGTGAGCCGAGATTACACCACTGCACTCCAGCCTGGGTTACAGAGCGAGACTCTGGCTCAAAAAAAAAAAAAAAGATTGATTCAGGCAACCTACAGGAGCAGGAACTTAAGTGTTTTAAAGGAACATAAGGTCTCCAAATCGTATCTGTGGTTAACACTGTCACCCCCCTCTCAGGTCTCCCATCAAGGAGAAACTTGTTGTCCCAGTTGCTAGGACATCTGTAGGTAGGCAGCCTTCAGCTCTTGGCCTTTTCAGAGATTGCCTCAGTTGCAGAGCCGCCCTGTCCAAGGTGATGACATACCTCCTGGTGGCTCATATCCAGTGACTAATGGATGCGGAAATACAAGGCCTGGACGTTTTGGCCCAGCCTTAGACAACTCTGAAGGGTCACTTTACCCATTGTTTCTCATGAGGCTAGTTGAGACTGTTGGGTCTATTTTGCAGCTTGACATTTCTGTCTGCCCTGTTCTCATCCTTCCCTTTCCATTGTAGGTGTTGTCTGTAAGGACACTCTTTAATAAATGTCTTGCATACTAAGCTTCATCTCAGTGTCTGCTTCTTGGGGGAACCAAATGTGCGACATTATCTGGACTCCTGAGTTTGACCTCCATGTTATCTCCTATCAACTTTGCCTTTGACTGGGCCCAGCGTCTTGAACGCTCATACATTTTCTGCCTAGTCAGGTTGTCTCTCTGTGCTAGCCTAAGGTTTGACATGGCTTTACTCTCCATTCAGCTTTTATTTCACGGATTGAGGTTAGAGTCCTGTCTGATCTAACCCATAATATGGCTTTGGTATACACTTTGGGTGCTCAGTTTGGAACACAGTGCTCACCAACCTTAAGTACTTATAGAAGACCAGGTCTGTAGTTAGGATAAGTTGACAAGCAAGAAAAATAGCCATAGTGTTTTAGACACTTTACTTATTTTTACTTTTTTTTTTTTTTTTGAGACATGGTCTTACTCTCATCGCCCAGGCTGGAGTGCAGTGGCATGATCATGACTACTGCAGCCTTGACCTCCTGGCTGAGGTGATCCTTCTACCTCACCTACTTCTACTTGAGTAGCCAGGAGTATAGGCACACCCGCCACCACACCCGGTTAATTTTTTGTATTTTTAGCAGAGATGGGGTTTCACAATGTTGCCCAGGCTGGTCTCAAATTCCTGACCTCAAGTGATCCACCGCCTCGCCTCCCAAAGTGTTGAGATTATAGGCGTGAACCACTGTGCCCAGCCTGTTTTAGACACTTTAGGAATCACATAGCCATACGATTGAGGAAAAGTCAATAATTTGGTTCAGATGGAAGAGAGAACAAAAGATGGTGACCAATCTAAAGCATATAAAAAGAATTAGCAGGCGGGCACGGTGGCTTATGCCTGTAATCCCAGCACTTTGGAGGCTGAGGTGGGCAGATCACCTGAGGTCACGAGTTCGAGACTAGCCTGCTCAACATGGCGAAACCCCGTCTTACTAAAAATACAA